>NC_088713.1:39597775-40197775 GCF_963576615.1 Watersipora subatra
TTATTTTCATGAAATATCCATAGGTATGTTTTTCCTGTTTTTTTCTTCAGCAACAGTTTTTTCTCTTTCCCATTTAAGTCAAGCCAGATTCTGTTGTAGTTGGGTGGGTTTGCAAGGTTGAAGAAAATAAAAAGCATTTTCCAGAGGCACTTACTTTCACAGCTGACAGGCAGGTAGAGCTTGCAGTACACAGGTTCACACAAAGTGAGAAATAAAAACTTTCTGTATGTAAATAAGGGAGCAGTTTACTATATGCCTTAATGTATGCTATAAAGGCTTGGTTTACCATTTCAAAATATTCTAAGTATTACACTTGAAACAGTGCCTTAGACCAATCAATTAGCAATGAATCTTTAATAGAACTGCAGGTAAAACTTTTTGCTAAAAATTAATTTCAGGTAAAAGAATGATAAACTATCTAACAGCTTCTAAAAAAATTTGAGGAACAAAAAAATACGACAATGTTTTAAACATAATCATTTTGTCGTGCTATATATTTATTAAAAGTAGAAAACATCAAATTTACTTGGTATCTAAGTTCGTAAAAAATTACCTTCAGCCTTAAAACTATCATGGTTGGTGAGCAGATCTGGAGAAACATCTCTGATGATGTCATACAGCTCATCCATTGCCACCATAGTACTGCATATGATGGTGATCAGTAGAATGAAGTTAGGATAGATTAAACAAAACTTCATGCTGGCTTGCTAGAGACCGCACAAATGAACCGCATAAACTATGAACTTAAGTGGCTGTTTCGCCAAAATTGGAAATCAATGATAAAGCATAAGCAAGTTCATTCATCTCTTGAAACTAGAATTTGCTCATTACACCATTTACTTTGATACTACCTACAACCAATTTGTCTTTGCTGAGAATATTAAACTGATTTCCGATATTTTTAATTTCAGTATGAAAAGCTGTAATCAGAAAAGTGTTTAATCTGTGTCGGCAGACTGCTCGAAAGATCGGAAATGTCTTTTACATTATTGTCTAGCATTGAAGTCTGTCAATACTATCATTGCTTGCCAGAACTAAATCTTTTCTCAGTTTACTTTTTACAATGAACCTCTGAAACTAATTGGTTATGCTGTTTATAGCTTTATCCAATTCAAACTGCAACATTTGAAGTTTTATTGATGTCATTAGGCTATATTAATAAACAATATTTTTTAATTTTACTATTTACATGTATAATTAAAAAATATTTTGAAATAGTAGCGTTCCCACGGCGCTTTATTATAGTACAATATCATTTGCAATGTACTGCATCTAGAGAATGAAATTTATTATTTTCAACCTTGAATGCACACCCTGCTGCAGCAGAGACTGAGCCGATATACATTTACATGAGAAGAACTGAATTTGCAATAAAGCAACAACAGCACGTATGGATATGTCATGACACCAGTTATGAGTTAAACTGTTTATCGGTAAAAATTAAAACTTTTTCATGTCGTTATCAGCATCATTTGCCACTACTGAACAAAAAAGTTTTTATTTAAATTTTTATTGTATTTTATTATTCATCAGTATATTGATCTAATGAACTTTGAGTCCATGTGTCTAAATTTTATGACTTTACCAGAGTTGAATTTTGTTATTAACTGCTAATTTTATAGGTGACTCACAGAGTGTAAAACAGAAATAGTTCGGCATCGATCAGACATCTTATAAATGCGAAGCAGAAGAACTTTCAAATGATGTTTAATTTTTTTCCCTTCAGATTTGCTCATTTTCCTTGAAATAATTATCTTGGAATTTGCATGCCAGAATGAATGTATTTTGAGTAATTTAAACCACAAACATCTGAAAACACATTTTATTAAATTGTTTGATCTATTTTTTCTGGTCTGTTAATATATTGCTTTTGTTTTAGTAATATAGGGAAACTAAAAAATACGCAAAGCGCTTCTGACATATTTGTGCTTATAACACATGCCACTTCAAAACTCTTTAAAAACTAGGCTTATTTGTTTTTATATCGCATACAGGTTTACGATTAGACCATGAAACCAACTAACATCACAATGCAAAAAAGTAACTTGCTTGTACTGAAAGAACAATCTATTTTGCATAGCATTGTTACATAACGTAAGGATAAGGTGTTTGCTTTTGGTATTATAAGGTCTGGTGGTTTTTTGTAAAAGTAAAAATTAAAGGAAGGGTCAAGCAGACTAAAGATATGATTTGAGTATGTTAAACCGTGAATATGTAAAAACACATTTATTAAAATTACCTTTTTTTTCTATAATGCGTATTGATTTAACATAAATTACACGGAGGCAAAAAGGTTAAAAAAAGTAATCTATATAAATCATCTATTGAGAGACGACTGAGAACAAATAAAAGGAGATTAATAACTCTCATGCTCCTCTAATGTCTCTAATAATAAAGTCAGTTATTAAATTTGGATTGTACATCCAATTCAACCACAAACAATCTATCATTATCCCAAAACTTCAGCACCATTGCCTGAGGGAAAGTGTAGTCCTTGCACCTGAAAATAGCACTTTTGACCACATAAATCAACTACTTCTTTAGAATATTATTGCGACTATAATTTCATTCATTAGCATAGATTGTGTTTTGGAAGAGAATGAATCTATCAATTATCTTATAAAAATATTAAACTCTTTACAGCCTGCCAGTATGCTTCATCTTAATCTTCAACAACGCGTTGGTGCCCTAGATATGCGTTATCAAAATTTGGATTAATCTAGGTCTAAAATGGAAAAATTATGATCCTCAAAAATCTATCAACAAATCTTAATTGTGCTACACTGGTTACCGGAGCTGCCATGGCTGAAAAGGTTTTTATCGTTTGATTACCACCAATTCCTACAAATGTCCCGCTCAAACATAAATGAAATGATTTTTCTGTTTGACATTCATTTGCTTGGAATATAAACAAATCCCAAGGTCAAACACTAAAAACTGTTGGCATTCATCTCCTAACGCTTTTCACATAAACAGTTGTAAATGTTGCAATATACTGTGTAGGCTGTATAATTTGCTCATAGATTTTCTTGCCATTCAGTTAGACAACAAACATTGTTTACCCTCGGGCGCATCAGTGTTACTTTAATAGTGTGCCCAAAAACTTTTCCACGATATCTTCCTCAGCAAGGGTCACTTTTCTTCGTTATTATTTGTTTGATATAATCATGATTTTATTTATATTTTAAATTTGTATGTCACATTTCTATTGACTCACATTTTTTCCATCATTCATGGTAGTAGAACAGACTCCCTTTACCCACTCTTCATGAAATATTTCAGGTTTACACCCATTTACTGGTGTCTTAATTTTTTGTAAAAACTTTGGATCAGCCCTAATTGTCTTTCTCATGAAATGGGTTATAGCACCTATGGTTTTACTGTCATGTAATCAACTTCAAGCACAACAATAAAATTATTTAGATATTAAATATTGTATACAAGCTCAATGGTTTATACGCCTATTTAAATTTGGGTAACACGGCAACTATCTACCATTTGGATGGTCTGAAAATGACATGTCCACAAGTATGAAACTAATTTAATTTCTTGATGCTGGGTATTAAAGCTACAACTACACTGATGGTTTCTATGTTATTTATTTGAAGTAAAATAACTTTATTAACAATCTCTAATTAAAAATGTTTTCTTTGTTCGTATATATATTGTCAAATTTTTTATTTAATTTTTATTTTACTTCTTTATTTTGAAAGTCTTTGAACTCTATATTTATCACATCTGTTTGCGAGCATGTTTTGTTACAACGGATATAAAAAACAGATAAAACCAAGCCCCAGCTGTGAAGGAAAGAGGGAATTATGAAGGAAAATACTAATACAAAAAAAAAAACATTCTACTGAGATACATGTATGATATACAATATATATCATTTTCCATAAATTGGTTAATCTGCACATTTTTATTATTCACAAAATAAAAATGGCAAAGAACTGCAGGTCAAGTCAATTTGGTTCTTCACAATTTTTACTCAGTTTGATGCTTGTAAAATATGGAAGCAGCACATGTGAATGATGTGCCAGTTCCTCCATTTTAAAGATTTTTCCCAATTCAGTAATTATTATATCAAAATAGTGCTGCTTAAGTGAGATAAGAGCGCTCTGCAATGACCTCAGGTGTAAAATTACTAATATTTTTTAACAAACCACCCACTTTAACCCGGGACTTGGAAATTCCAATGAAACACTTATCACAGAGTAACTCAACATGTACACAATTTCATATCCACATCATTTGCATCTATGGGAATATAGTGTGTAGCAATTATGAGTGCCGTTGTGATGCTATTTGACGCTCTAACCATAATAATATGCCTTGTCTTTGATCTTACACTTCAGGAACAGAGAAAATTATGTTAATTTTAAGAGGTTTTTGCGCGCCTGTCTACTATAAGAGTAAAAGTGTTCAAACTGATTTACTCATAAATTTAAAAAAGTAAAATTATAAAATCGGACCGGACCTGGTTTCTACAACATAGTTTTATTTAATAGCCTTAACTTCATGGACGATCATACTTGTAATCAGGTTCATGTTGGTTATAAGAACATATTTTAAGATATAAACACATAAATATATACTTCTTACTTGCTGGTTTGGTTAACTAAAGGTCACGTGTTTATAGTTGGTAATATTGCATATGTAAGCCATGAGCACACAACTTTTTCATTTTAAGCTCTGATAAGTAACTATTATAGTAGTATTAGTTATGAGGTGCATACTGTTGTTGTCACCATTACTTATCAAACAGTCTAGATTTAAGATGATGAGTAATAGATTTTATGAACGCTACACTTAACTTTGTAACAGCATTAAAAAAGAGTAAAGGACACATTTCTGCTGTTAAAATTGTCTGCTTTGAAACCATGATAAATGTATATATTTATTGTTGGCTTTCCTCCTTGTTTACCAATATTGATTTTAAGTTTCCCGTTTGGCTGTATATGTTTCTACAATGGCTTCCGCTTTTTCATTGTGGCTGTCCAGATTATTAAGTTTTCAAGCTAACAAGTTTTATCAAAAAAACATTTTTTGTTTTAGTCAGCATTAAATTTCAACATATTTACTTAGGCTCTACTATCCAATCATGATAAAACAGCAGGAGTAAATATCAAGCACTCCTAGAACATGTACATTAGCCTTCATCACCATGTATGACATTAATTCCTTTTTAATTAATATGTTTAAACTTTGTTGATATTAGCTTGTCTAGTAATATTATGCTAGTAGAGGTACAATTTCTAACAAAAATGTTTGTCCCAATTTAGATAAATTTATAAATTGACATTCAAAAGCCATCTCTCTTTCTCTTATATTTCTTCTCTTGTGTTACACATAGCATTTTACCAGAGAAATTTTCCCACTGCACTTTCAAAAGCGCCCTCACAGCTTCTTTAACTATGAACAGGTATTGCAATTTTCAACAATCAAACTCACTTCCATAGCGGATTTTGTGTGTTGTTTAAATCCTTACATATTTGTAAAATTTAAACTATGTTATTTGTGAATTATTTTTTTCAAATCGCTCAGTCATGAGATGATGCAGCTATTGCTTATGCTTATTGTTTATAGATAAACAGGAGCAGTGATAGGATAGTCTCACCTCTGTTATACATCTGGTTGTATTCACCTTGATTCCTGCTATCATTTCTATGGATCATCCTTACATAGACAGGAAAGAGTGAAGATCTCATGAATATATTAGTAGTTTGAGGCTTACACTCCCCCATCTCACCAGTCTGGCCTTTTACCTCAGATAAAGAAAGCTACAAAATTTGGTACAAGTCCAAATATTATCAGCCAGCCTTTTATAAATAGTGTAGAATGAGTAATTTACCAAGCCTCCATACAGTGATAGTGTAGGGACACCTGGGCGAACTGGCACAGAAGTGCTATGCTGTGCAGACAAGCAGATGTGTTTCCAAAAGACGCTGTAGTACAGGGATGCTTCTAGTATGGGGTTGCTTCTTATGTAAACCCATGTCTGCATATGAAGTACCAGAAAAACAAGAGCTGGCTCAGCACGCAGAGGTGTGACTAGTTTTTTAGTATTCCGAAACTGTTTGTAAACTAAAACATGCTGTTTTTTCAGCGTGACAATTACATAGATTAACATCATTTAATATAAAATACAAAATCAGAATTATCTGACGCCAATTTTGCATGTTAAAAATGTTGAAAAACTTTACTAGCAGAAAAATGTATAAGCCAATGTATATAGAGTTCTTTTTATTCATTCCGAAATGAAAAATAAAACTGATATTTCTCTGCAAAAAGTGAGTAAAAATATAAATTTCTTTTCTGCTTTTACAAAATCTTAGCCAGATTTTTTAAATTATTGGTGAAAAAATTATGGTAGAACCTGTTAAATTTGTTATCCTTTGTCAATGTTGCTGTATAGGCACTAAGGTGAGCCGCTATAAATATTTAGAGTGTGACAGCTCATCTAAGACCTTCTAATGTGTAATGATGTATCTTGATCACAGTGTAATTACATGTAGTATGGTTGCAAATGGTATAAAGTTTTAATTTTTGTAGTGACTCTCAGGTGTAATTATAATACTTGTGTGTATATTAAAGTCAACTGCACTCATCTCATATATCAATTGTACAGACTCTAACCTATCCATAGCAGCTCTTCTTAAATGTAAATTCTTGAAATTAATGTAATGTAATAAATGTAATATAATGTTAATGTAATTAATTATTGTAATGAAATGCTCTTCTCTAATGTAAATGACAAGTTTTTTGTGTATTTGGTTGTCGTGTAAACTTATCCTATATTACTTGCCTTGGAAGAGAACAGAATGGTATGGTGCATTAGAAAAACAAAGAAAAACCAATACCAGATTTGTTAAGGAAATGACGATCGAATTCCAGCAGAATTTCTGAATAGAAAACGTGAATTTAAAATAATTTAGCATAATTATTTAGGATACAGAAGCGTGAAATTAATTTAGCATTCAAATGTGTTGCATTTGAAAATGGTGTTAGTTGTGTTATCTTGGCTGGTCAGGCCGCAATTGGGGCAAGCGTGCAGACAAATCCAAGTAAAACCTTCAGTTTTATTCCAGTATTCAACACATTGAATTGATTAGAATGGAAGAGGATGTGTTGAAAATCAGATTTTAACACTTGTGTTCTGTACTGATTTGTAGATTATTTTTAGAACTAGAAAATTCACTGGTAACCTCAGTTCCACGTCCACCACTACTACCACATACAGTAAGTATGGCCGTCTGTGCACGTCACACTTATATTACCTGCTGTTTATCATATGCTTGTTTAAATAACCTAAATCTTTTCATAGTTTTTAATTCACAATAGGCCTATTCATTGCCGTTTTGCATTCATGTTTCAATCATAGAACTATTCATCGTCTTCTACCTTCAGCGTTTCAATCATAGAAGTATTCATAGTTTTTTAGCCAGTTGCTAATTGCCAAGTTTTATTTGCTATTTGCCAGTTGTTAGTTGATAGCTTGCATTTGCTTGTTGCCAGTTAGTTAAATTGCTAAACTTATTTGCTAGTTTTGTTTGCTAGTTGATTGCTGCTAAATGCCATAATTTACTGGCTATTAGACAGTTGCTTGTTCTGATCTGCTAAATGCTAGTTATTGCTTTTTACCAAAACATTTACTTTGTACACATTGTGATTAGACAAGCTAATGCAGCATATCTAACTTTTGAGTTATTGAAAGATTACCATAAAAAATAGTGAGCTTTCTGCCATCTCTACAAAAATACTGTTTATTCGAAACTAACTTGGTACGTAGAAAATTTATTTTTGTGGATTGATTCAAAACTAAATATTTACAACCCTTTGAATTTTAATTTGATATTCTAGTTATAACCTCGACTAGATTGGGTAGTTCCAAAATTTTTATAAAATAAATGAAAGTACCAGCACATCTTAAAAGGGCAATCAACCAGTACGTCACCAGAGAAGGTGTTTCTGTAAAGATCTCAGCTATGATTGTTGATGCCGATGTGTTTCAAGTGTCTAAAATTCTACAAGCTTATGTTGGATGACTTCTTGTTGAGAAGCTACACCAAATGGTAGGTACAAAATCTTAGGTCAGTTTGAATTCCTGCTGTGGTATATCTCTTCTTCTCATAAGAAAAAGTTTTGATATAAAAGTTTTCTGTGCTCAAGTTAAATATCTCGTGTGAAAGTTTACCTATTTCAAATTTTCCTGGGTTTATTTTATTTCATTATTAAATTTATTCAAACTTTCATTGCTACAAAAATTAATCTCTAATAATAAAACCCACTTCTTGATTCTTGTGTTTGTGGGTGTGCGCGCGTGTTTGTGTCTGTGAGTGTCTGTGTTTATGCATGTGTGCGCGTATGCGCGTGTGCGTGTGTGCGTGTGTGCGTGTGTCCGATCGTGTGCGCTTATGCTTCCGTGTGAGTAGAAGCGTGCTTGAATATCTGCATGTGAGTGTTCGTGTGTATGTGCTGTGCACTCTTGTCTGTGTGTTTGTTAAGTATTTTCACATTTTTTGCTGATTTTATCCAAACTGAACCCCATATGATTTGTGCTTTCTGTGCATAATTGTGTGTATGTCGAATTCGTCCAAAATTCAGACTTATGTGCTCCGTGCATCTGCCCAGTTGGCTAAAAATATTTGGTTGAGAAATCCTCTCTGGTTCCCACGAATCAAGTTTTTGAGAAACTATCCGTGCCCCAAATGATTAAAAATAAAATATGTCATGGACATCACCAGGTTTACTGCTAACTGCTAGCAATTTTAATAAAAATTTGAGCCCTAATGAGGCTGCATGTCACAGGGTGGAATAAAGAGGGATTGAAATCTAACAAATAAATCAACTTTTCTCATGTATGAAAGCATATTTAAAAGTTGTCATCAGAGGCCTAAATGTTAATTACCAAGGTAACAAATGGTTATGTTAATAAAGTTTTGCCAACTTACGAATTCGAAAAATATCTTAGGAACCGATTTTACATGGGTGATAATGACCATGATAATGAAGTACCTCTAAACACATAAAGGGTTTAAAGACTCTTCCTCTCTCCAAGATGTGCTCAATACCCATTACTGATTTAAGGCTATTCAAAAGGTTTCGCCAGACCAAAAAACGGTCCTTACTCAGTGGCATATATTTACTAGTTTAACCAAATATGAACTCACCCTGGCATAGTCAAATGTTCTAGGATCGAATCCCCAGCAAAGCAATTAATTTTTCGAATGAATACAGTCTTATTAAAAGTAGAAGAGTAGTGAAACATCTTAGATTTTGTAAGGCTTTTCTGACCACAAGCAGTGTGTCATTGGTTTCTTCATAGCTGCATGTTGGAAGTAGAAAATTTAGATTTTGTTAAAAAAATATCCTAATACATATCAGTCTCTGGTACTGAATTTCCTAACAGTGAACTTTTACGCAATTTTACTTTATTTTATCAGAAAATTTCGGCACTTTTCTATTCTTTGCAATTGATTTGATGTTTGAGGTGATTTGACTGTTAGAATGTTTCATGATTAAAATCGACACAAGTTAATCGCTGTTAAAGTTTTCATACCAAATGAAACTGCAATTGAAATGTCTATAGTTGCAACAGGACCGACAGAACAGAGACACATAATGCTGATACATCATACAGTAGCAATAATGACAGCTAGTGACATCGTTTTGCACCCATTTTTTCAGAATATTTTAACGGCGATCAAATTTTGCCGATTCTAATCTTGAAACATCCTGACAGTCAGATCACATAGAACATCGAAACAATTGGAAACAATAGAAAACACTAATACTTTCCGTTAAACCTATTATTTGTGACTGTTACTGATTTTTGAAATTGTTTGACGGTCGGGATGCTTCAATATTAAAATCGACGAGACTTGATCATGATTGAAATGTTCAATAACGATCAAAGATGAAAAAAATTACTGCTACTTTTTGACAAAATATATTAAAATTTTGTGTGAGTTCATCTTAAGTACCATTCTTGTTACTTGAATTAACCAGTTCAGGTGTTATAAAGGTTTGCACCATTATATGACACAATTCTAGCTGGTTTTTTTAGTTATAACAAGTTCCACATCTGTCTGTCTGTGTGAAGCTACCGGAATATAATGCAAAAAATATTGCGCA
Organism: Watersipora subatra; assembly: GCF_963576615.1. Classification (NCBI taxonomy): domain Eukaryota; kingdom Metazoa; phylum Bryozoa; class Gymnolaemata; order Cheilostomatida; family Watersiporidae; genus Watersipora; species Watersipora subatra. The sequence goes on from NC_088713.1 coordinate 39,607,910, forward strand.
ATGCAAGATCTTACCTTCAAACATTTAGTTTACACACAATCCCCTAGGCTGGACATTCATCTTCCGAGTTTTCGATTACTTACAAAACACTTACTGTTTTTGCTTTATCGACAACACTGAAGGTTTGTCATGACACACTGGACTGCCAGATTATTCGACTTTACTAAAACAAGAACTGTGTCAGTCCTGTAAAGTTACATTTTGAAGTTGTGCAGTATATTGGTTTTTTCAGAAATCAAACCAGCAACAGTTGGCATATTCTCATGTCATATTCCAACCCGCCCCACTCATTCTCCTACCACATACTTATAAATACTCGTACCCTCGAAGTCTAGTTTGTAGTGATGAGCTGACACAATAATTGAAGGTTTCTTTTTTGGAGTTCCAGCGGCTCATCGCTATGCTCTTATGTTAACATAAGTCCTCCACGCTGACATTTACAGTTTTGAATCAAGCTCAAGATTATGTTTTTTTCCTAACCTCTTGCACTAGCAGGCTGTCTCCCTCTGATCAGTGGTTTTGCTAGAGGATTGAGCAGTTGATGAAGTGGTTAGTGTACATGTATTATCTACAAAGAAGATGGCTGATACTTCAAAAACTGTGCAATGCGAGTTTACTTACATCACACTGCGGCCGCAACCAAACAGACATGGCTCTGATTATGGTAAACATTGAGTGTAAAATTCTTCTCTGTACATTATTGACACACTCTACATGCTTGTTTTACGTGGCACTGAGGTCTTCCAGAGAACGAGTCTTTACTGTAATAATAGTGTGTGTTGCCTTCTGTATGTCGGAAGCTACCATTATAAATAAAATGTTCCGTTCAACATAATTTGAGCTCATCACATTTGGCTTAGTAGCCCAACACTCTACCACCCTCACCAGTTATCACCAAACACTTTAAGGAATATTTGTGCACGGCCTTATTCTCTGTGCTTTGTTGGCACATTTTATAAGCTATTGAAAGTATCTCACCTATGGAACATTTTGTACTTTAGTTGAAGCTGTCATCATATTAACTGTAATAAACCATGTCTGGAAAATTATATCCTATGTATTTTATGTTATTTGTTAAAACAGCTACAAAGAATTATGTCTCTATAATTTTGGAACTATATATGTAGATCTGTGTTTATGGTTGCTCCAACAGAATGTGTAGCAAACATATTAACATAGTCGTCATTGCCAACTTTGCATGTTTAGCTCTATGTTTTGCTTCATGGACTCACTACGACTACACCATTTCTACTCTATCATTCTGTATTTCAGTTCAGCAAAACTCAAATGGAATTTGCTTCTCATATTTCCATGTGGACTCCCAGATGGTGAGATTTTAAAGATAGTCATTAACTACAGTAGTTGTACTTCTATGTATCAATTCCTTTATTTTCTTGAAAGTTACCAAAATAAGTTACAACACAGATTTTTCTTTCAAAAAGTAAAATAAACAATATTCAATAGATTTGTGCAGCTAATTGATTGCCACCAGAAATTTTACATAATTTACTATTGCCAGTTTTTTCATATCTTTGATGTTTTGTATAATTATATGTCAATATGTGTTTATTGTTGCTACCACAGAATGTGTAGCAATCATCTTAACACAGCTGTCATTGCCAACTTTGCTTGTTTAGCTCATTACCAACTTTGCTGGTTCTGTCATTGCCAATATTGCTTGTTTAGTAAATTATGTAAATTTTACATAATTTACTATTGCGAGTTTTCTTCATATCTTTGATGTTTTGTAGAATTGCTTTGTCGTGGAAAAAGCAACTACTAAATTTTATGACCTAACTAAGCTAGAAGTTATATTTCTCATGAGAAGGTAATTCTAACTTTTCCTTCAAAATGTAATTGTTAGATGCAAGGAATTTAAAATAAGATCACACCATTATGTGTCCAATTATTTGGCTGTAAATGTAGAAACTTAAGCTAAAATATCTTTGCTTGGTCTTTTAAATTTAATTCCTTATACTTTAAAAATAGTTTTTGGTATGCAGTTGCATTAAGGAGGGTGACCTAGCTAGAATCTTTTCTAGTGCTAGAAGGTTGCTATTTGAACCTACCAGTTTTATTAACATCAGACAAAAGAAAAACACAAAATAATTTCAATGTATTTCCAGATAATTATAATCTACTGAATTTTTCTACATATTGCCGAGTTCAGTTGTCACAAGAAGTTGAAAGCTCATAATGAATTGTAATGGTTTTGTGTGACCTTCACTTTGCTCCACTAGTACAAGACTTGGTGCATGAGTTTATACATATATTTATGCTAAGTTCATCAAGGTGAACAAGAAAGAATGTTGTTTTCCAACGTTCACTAGTGCTAGTCAAAAATGCAAAATTACACAGTTAACTTAAATATAATGTAACTTAAAAACCTTCTTGTTTATAACTCTGTTGCGGCTTACCAACAGAGTTATAAACAGGTTTTTAAAGTAAAACTAAAGAGAAAACTTGAAATGTTGCTATTTAAAAAACCAACATTCAACTTTATACTTTATGAGTTTTATAAGAAAAGCAGCAGCCAAAATTTTTTCTTAGGTCGGCTTTTCGCCATCACCTGATTTGCTGTGCTGCTTCAAAAACTTCTAGTAATTATTGCACTAATTGTACATGTACTTCTACATTAGTACTGATTGTAGCTTTGTACAGATAAGGAGTCCATGAAAGCCACAGTTGCATTTATGTTTGGAAAAAGTAAGACAACTTCATAGATGGCTTTATTCACTTTGGTTTTTGATTTTCCACCTATTATTAAAAAACAGGGTATTTTACCACAAAAATGGGTATTGTCATTATAAATTATTTAAATTATTGCAATTGGGAACCGACACTAAAAGCAACTTTTCTAAGCCTAGTTATATTAATTCATATAGAGAATAGAGTATATAACAAGTGAAAATGTCTCAGAATAATGTTTTTATAAATAACCTATTCATAGTGATAGCTAGTCTGGGAATCATGTTAAAGCAGCCGTAAATGCAGTAATGTAGTGATTAACACTCTAAATAGTGTTAGTGACAATGGTTGTAGACCTGAAACAGGATGTTTTAAATTGTTCCTGTAGTAAAGGAGACTATCCTTGCCAAAAACTTTTTAGATAAGCTTAAGGGAAATAATGCTTAGAGAAATTGTGACCCAAATCAATTAGAGTAGATCATGAGAACTGGAAACCCGCCATATCGCAAAATACGCTTTCCTCAAACTTTGTGAAATAAAAATGTTCAACAATAGGTTAAATCTTTAACACTTTATTACATAGCATTAAATACTACAGATAATCACCATTGTACAAACAACACCAAAAACATCTGCATAAGATGATCCAGTGCAAAAAATAACTAGAGCAAACTTTTTCAGAAAGTGTTTTGAATTGGATACAAAAATTCTCAAATAACTTGTTTGAGTTTAATTTCTACAAAAACTTGGAATAAATGATATAGCCTATAGTACAACTGACATGAATACTTTGAAGTTGGATGAATAGTTCAGACAATTCCCTTTTTCAGAGAAGTTAACTTCCCTTGCAGTTGCATTCCCCACATTAAATACTTGCCACAAAAGTTTTGTATTTACTGATATTGTGTATAAATTTGCGTGTGTGTGTGTATGCTTGTGTGCATGTTTGTGTTAGTCTTCTCTAATTATATGTTTTCACATTTTTAGCCAATTTTAACCAAACTTTTAAATCTAACATTAAAAATCTAAACTTTATCCACATATGGTTCGTGCTCTCTGCCACTTTGCTAAAAAATTCTGGTTTGTATCTCCTTCCTAGGAGCTCTGTTTAGTTCCCATGAACCAGCCTTCTAAACGTACACCTGCTGATTATGTTATTAACAATTACATAAATCCGGGGCGTCACAAGGCCTGCTGCTAGCAAGTTTATAAAATAGTAGAGTCTAGGCGAGGCTGCATATTACAGAGTTGAGTAAAGTGGAGTTTCTTTATTCTCACAAAAAATTGACGTTTTTTATGAAAGAAAAAAATTGAAAAGTTCTCATCACAAACCTAAATATTAACTACCTCACTATAGGCTGATGGTTATAAAAGTCTCTCAACTTACAAAATTTGGAAATATTTCAGGAACCACCTTTGCGTAAGAAACAACCACCATGTTACTTTGAGGTACTTCTGAATACGTGAAAGAGTCAAAAGCTCTCCGCGCCATGAACTTGTTTCCTGCACACAAACTCGACGATGACAAATCTTCCCGTCTCCAAGAGTGATCAACACTCATTAAGGATTTTATGCTCCGCCAGAGACTTGGTAAAACAGAAAACTGTTCTCAGTAAGACTTTTATACTTACTTGTTTATATAAATGAAACTTAGATTTTGATTAATAAGCAGTAGCGCGCTGGCAGAGTGAAATGTTGCTGGATCAAATCCTCTGTGATGCAATCTTTTTTTACCTGCTACAGTAGCTTGTGAGAGACATGGCTCTTACATATTAAAGTAAGACATCTTAGCTTAAGTAAAGCTTTTCTGACAAGAAGCATTATGCCTTACGGTTTCTTTATGGCTAACTATTAGCGTAGGAAAAGATAGGCTTTTTTTAGAAAAACATTTACATATATATCAGCTTTTGGTGCTGAATGTCTTAACAATGAACTTTTATACAATTATTTAAGGTAACCTTATTAGAAAATAGCAGCATTGTTCTACTATTTGCAATTGGTTTTAATGTTTGGGTTGATCTGACTGCTAAGGTGTTTCATGATTAAAATCTACCAAAATTGATTGCTCGAAAAATATTCAGACTTAACAGAATTGTGATTACGACGCCTATAGTTGCAAAGAGACTGACAAAACAGAGACATACAATGATGCAACTATAGCAACAATAACAACTAGCGATGCCATTTCGCGCACCTTTTCCTTCTAAGCGCTATAACTGAGATCGATTATTGTCGACAACACATCTTAAAACTTTTTGGGTCAAACACCAAAACAGTTGCTAATGACAGAAAAATACTGATGCTTTCCGATAAAATTTACTTAAGTAGTGTGCAAGTTCATATCGAAGAACCAATCTTTTTACTTGAATTACCAAGTTCAGTTAGATATTAGGAAGTTTAGCACCATCACATGATATATTTAAGCTCATTTTTACTATAGCAAGAGCCGCATTTGTCTGTCTGTGTAAAGCCATAGAAATAGTGCAAAAAACGATTGTATCACTCAGGATTTAACTTGCAACATTTAGTTCACTCACAACCACCTGAGCTAAACATTCACCTTTCAGAATTTCAGAATGCCTATAACGCGCTTATTCTTTGGGCTATATCGACACATCTGATGACCTTTTACAGCACTCTGGACTGACAGGGTACTAGCCTTTACTATAATAACAGCCGTGCCTATACTTTGAGTCAACGTTTTGCAGTAGTGCAGCAGATTGTTTTGTTCAGGAATCGAACTAGTGAATTTTGGCATAGAGACATGTCATACTTTCACCTACCCCAATCATTCTCCTACCATAGTTATATAATCACTAGTGCCCTTGGAGTCTGGTAAAAATTGAATTTTCAATTTTTTTGTATTGCCAGTAAGCTGTCAATTGGTTCAGTTGTTAGGGTCAGTCTTCTCTGCTGAAAGTTGCTTGTTTGAATCCAGCACAATCCTATGTTTTCCCTAACCTTCTGCAGTAAAAGAACTTCAACTTCTAGCCTGTTGCTTTTGCTGGAGGTCGGAGCAACTAGTGAAGTGGTTAATGTATTTGTATTTGACTGAAAAGCTGATGGTTAGGAGTTCAAACTCTGCTCAAAACAATCTTTTTTAAGTTAAATTGTGGCTTCAGTCAGACAGACACAAATCTTGTTATAGTAAACATCAACCGTATAGTTATTCTCCGCGCTCTATTGGCACTCCGTATGATTTTACATAGTATTAAAATCTACCAGGGTACGAGTCTCCCCTGTGATAAGAGTGTGTATTTCCTTCTGTTTGTCGGATAGTATTGTTCAATATAAAAAGCGTTCCAACAGCATTTGAATCCATGACACTCGGCTTAGTAGGCCAACATCCTAACATTCCCACCGATGAACTACCTTAACACTTGTTGGAATATTTGTGCACAGCCTTATTCTCTGTGATTCATCAGTGCAGTAAATTTATGAGGTTTTATTTGACTTGCAGTGAGACATGATTGGACATAAAAAAATGACCCTCAGCAAATCCATAAATTATTTCTCTACACTGACAATGTGCTATTTAGGAACTTCTTTGAGTTTGTTGAGTACATGTGGAAGATGAAAGACCAGCAACACATTCACCTTGTTTATTATGAAGACCTCATTTTGGTAAGTATGATCTGCTAAAGATTGTCTAAATGTATTCATTTTAGTGCTGACTAGAACAAACTTAGTGCTGGTGTAAATAGAAAGCATTACTAACTCTATGGTAGAGGGTAACTCCAATGAGGCAATCATTTGAAAAAAATTTTGATTGGTTTTAATAAGTCTGATAAGTCTGAGGCAACAGAGTATATCATTTTATTTGCTTGGATGTCATTGAGGCCACCCATGTACTGATGCTACTAGCAAGCAGTGCTAACTCTATGGAAGAAAATAAGACAACTACATTTTACTGAAACCGATCCGATTGACTTTAATAAGTTTGATCTGCTAAAGAGTGTCCCTTTTTGTTTGCTTAGAACTGATTGTGGCTAACATTGTAATAGCGCAACTTAAAGCAATGCTAGTTTTGTGAAAGAAACTAAGATAACTCCAGTGTGCTATTCTTTAGATAAATTTCTTGATAAAATGGGTATCTTAGAATTAGTTGGAAACTATGGGTTTATTTGCTATTTTTATGTTTTATTCATGTGTGGTTCACAGACTGGGAAGCCAATACCTATACACTGCGTTTTCTTGTTTCCAATGGATTCAGAGTTGCTTCAACTTTAAATCTTAGAAATGGTAAAATGCGAAGGCAATTGATCATATTACACTAAGCTAAATTGGTGTTAAGGATTTGGCTATGAGAGTACTGTGCAGTCAGAATTGCGGAATCACTCACTGATAACGGTTTCCAATCAATAATACAGGGTTAGAGCAAAAAACCTACAGATAACACTTTACCTTATAGCAAAAAAATCAGAATTGTGAATGATTGCAATCAAACATCCTGGCATGATTAGTGCAAACAATTGACTTCGCATGAATTACAAAATGACCGTGACCTGAAAGCAAGTCTACTTTTACAATTTTGTTTTTTAGGAATACATCATGAATCATTGAACAGCTTATATAGTAAAACTTTGAATGTTTGAAATGACAGGATGTGATATCATCTGCGGCAGATAACTCAGAATCCATTTGATGCATGGAAACACGGTGACAGTTCTGAAGTTATGAATGGTCAAAGATTAGCCAGGCAAGAGACCTCTGATCAAAACATGACCATTTCAGCCGACATAAAATATTTATTCTCATCTCCATTAATGTAATTTTTATATATGGTACTGTGTCAAATTTTAGCAGATTTTAACAAAAAGTATTGATTTTGTCTATCAATTTAATTGTCGTTTCTGGTTTCACGCATTCTCATTGCCAATGTATCTGACTGTTGAAGTCGACAAAAATTTATCAAGTGTGTATGTACGTATGTGCGTATGTACATATGATCATATGTACATATGTACATACATACGTATGTAAATACATACACATGTATAAATGTAGGTATGTATGTACGTACACACGTACATATGTATGTGCATATGTATATACACACACACATACGTATGAATGTATGTACATATGAACGTATGCGTGTATGTATGTGCTTGTGCGTGTATGTATGTATGTGTATGTATGTATGTATGTACGTGTGTACGTACGTACATACGTACATACGTACGTACGTAGATACGTACATACGTACGTACGTAAATACGTACGTATGTATGTACGTATGTATGTACGTATGCACGTATGTATGTACATACGTATGTATGTATGTATGTACGTACGTACGTACATACGTACGTACGTAGATACGTATGTATGTATGTACGTATGTATGTACGTATGTATGTACGTATGTATGTACATATGTATGTATGTATGTTTGTACGTACGTACGTACGTGTGTATGTATGCATGTACGCATGTATGTACATATGTATGTACGTATGTATGTACGTATGTATGTACGTATGTATGTACGTATGTATGTACGTATGTATGTATGTATGCATGCATGTATGCATGCATGCATGCATGCATGCATGTATGTATAAATGTATGAATGTATGTACATACGTATGTATGTATGTATGTATGTATGTATAGTTACATGCGTTTATGTATGTGGGTATGTATGTGGGTATGTATGTGGGTAGGTATGTGTTTATGTATGTGTGTATGTATGTATGTATGTATGTATGTATGTATGTAGGTAGGTATGTATGTATGTATGTATGTATGTATGTATGTATGTATGTATGTATGTATGTACGTATGTACGTATGTATGTATGTATGTATGTACATACATATGTCTGTATGTTTGTACGTACGTACGTACGTGCGTGCGTATGTATGCATGTACGCATGTATGTACATATGTATGTACGTATGTATGTACGTATGTATGTATGTATGTATGTACGTATGTATGTATGTATGCATGCATGTATGCATGCATGTATGCATGCATGCATGCATGCATGCATGCAAGTATGTATAAAGGTATGAATGTATGTACATACGTATGTATGTATGTATAGTTAGATGCGTTTATGTATGTGGGTATGTATGTGGGTATGTATGTGGGTAGGTATGTGTTTATGTATGTGTGTATGTATGTATGTATGTATGTAGGTAGGTATGTATGTATGTATGTATGTATGTATGTATGTATGTATATATGTATGTATGTATGTATGTATGTATGTATGTATGTATGTATGTATGTATGTATGTATGTATGTATGTATGTATGTATGTATGTATGTATGTATGTATGTATGTATGTGTGAATGTATGTAGGAATGTATGTATGCATGTGTGTGTATGTATGTTTGTACTTATGTGTGTGCGTGCGTGCCAATATCAACTATTGCAACAACAACAATTAATGACATCATTTCATTCACATTTTCATTCTGCGCCTTGTAACTGCGTTCTACCACCATTGCCTGACGCAGAATTCTAACTTCGGTCATTTAGTTTACACACAATCTTTAGGACATCTTTAACCTTTCAGAATTTTTGGAATACAGTGAAACCTGTTTTTGAATATAATCTGTTTCCGAAGGCAGTTCAAAAATTGAGTTGATCAAGACCCGAAACCGTTTTTCCAATTAGATTAAATGAATATGAATTTCAATCCATTTCAAGGCAAAAAACCATGTTTGGTAATGTATTTTTCAGCTTTTTACACCATAACATGGACCGTATACTACATACTGCATACTATAAATTAAAACGGGTAGATATAGTTAGATTGTTAAAATTAGATGAATAACACCTCATGGCAAAATGCACCACATTTAGTAAGTGCCTTTTATTAGTAACACAAAAATTGTGCACGAGTCACTGTAAACTTCCAGAACAGTGGTTGTGGTTAATAACAACATAAACATGGAAGTGAACAACTCTTAATAATACAACACATCTCCTCAAGCTCTAAACAAGGGTATAATGACTGTACCACAACAAAACTAAAATATTATAATACTGAATGATAGATATCCAAGAACCATTGGTTTGCAAATAAAGACAAACAAGTTGAAGACCATCAATAAATATTTTTGCTATTAATGACCCGCTGCCTCAAACTTTATTAGGGAGATTCATTGCTCTGGGATCTGCGTAGAGTTTAATTTGGCTCCATACTAAAAACATCTGATCGCTTTCTGGGCAAACTTCCAGCTTCTGTCTCAACTATAACTTACTTTTTAATATCATCAGAATTCTGGTACTCTGTGGTGGTGGTGGACTTTTTACAGTCTCTGGTACTGAATTTCCTAACAGTGAACTTTTACGCAATTTTACTTTATTTTATCAGAAAATTTCGGCACTTTTCTATTCTTTGCAATTGATTTGATGTTTGAGGTGATTTGACTGTTAGAATGTTTCATGATTAAAATCGACACAAGTTAATCGCTGTTAAAGTTTTCATACCAAATGAAACTGCAATTGAAATGTCTATATTTGCAACAGGACCGACAGAACAGAGACACGTAATGCTGATACATCATACAGTAGCAATAATGACAGCTAGTGACATCGTTTTGCACCCATTTTTTTCAGAATATTTTAACGGCGATCAAATTTTGCCGATTTTAATCTTGAAACATCCTGACAGTCAGATCACATAAAACATCGAAACAATTGGAAACAATAGAAAACACTAATACGTTCCGTTAAACCTATTATTTGTGACTGTTACTGATTTTTGAAATTGTTTGACGGTCGGGATGCTTCAATATTAAAATCGACGAGACTTGATCATGGTTGAAATGTTCAATAACGATCAAAGATGATAAAAATTACTGCTACTTTTTGACAAAATATATTAAAATTTTGTGTGAGTTCATCTTAAGTACCAGTCTTGTTACTTTAATTAACCAGTTCAGGTGTTATAAAGTTTAGCATCATCATATGACACATTCTAGCTGGTTTTTTAGTTATAACAAGTTCCACATCTGTCTGCCTGTGTGAAGCTACCGGAATATAATGCAAAAAATATTGCGCAATGCAAGATCTTACCTTCAAACATTTAGTTTACACACAATCCCCTAGGCTGGACATTCACCTTCCGAGTTTTCGATTACTTACAAAACACTTGCTGTTTTTGCTTTATCGAAAACCCTGAAGGTTTGTCATGACACACTGGACTGCCAGAGTATTCGACTTTACTAAAACAAGAACTGTGTCAGTCCTGTAAAGTTACATTTTGAAGTTGTGCAGTATATTGGTTTTTTCAGAAATCAAACCAGCAACAGTTGGCATATTCTCATGTCATATTCCAACCCGCCCCACTCATTCTCCTACCACATACTTATAAATACTCGTACCCTCAAAGTCTAGTTTGTAGTGATGAGCTGACACAATAATTGAAGGTTTCTTTTTTGGAGTTCCAGCGGCTCATCGCTATGCTCTTATGTTAACATAAGTCCTCCACGCTGACATTTACAGTTTTGAATCAAGCTCAAGATTATGTTTTTTCCTAACCTTTTGCACTAGCAGGCTGTCTCCCTCTGATCAGTGGTTTTGCTAGAGGATTGAGCAGTTGATGAAGTGGTTAGTGTACATGTATTATCTACAAAGAAGATGGCTGATACTTCAAATACTGTGCAATGCGAGTTTACTTACATCACACTGCGGCCGCAACCAAACAGACATGGCTCTGATTATGGTAAACATTGAGTGTAAAATTCTTCTCTGTACATTATTGACACACTCTACATGCATGTTTTACGTGGCACTGAGGTCTTCCAGAGAACGAGTCTTTACTGTAATAATAGTGTGTGTTGCCTTCTGTATGTCAGAAGCTACCATTATAAATAAAATGTTCCGTTCAACATAATTTGAGCTCATCACATTTGGCTTAGTAGCCCAACACTCTACCACCCTCACCAGTTATCACCAAACACTTTAAGGAATATTTGTGCACAGCCTTATTCTCTGTGCTTTGTTGGCACATTTTATAAGCTATTGCAAGTATCTCACCTATGGAACATTTTGTACTTTAGTTGAAGCTGTCATCATATTAACTGTAATAAACCATGTCTGGAAAATTATATCCTATGTATTTTATGTTATTTGTTAAAACAGCTACAAAGAATTATGTCTCTATAATTTTGGAACTATATATGTAGATCTGTGTTTATGGTTGCTCCAACAGAATGTGTAGCAATCATATTAACATAGTCGTCATTGCCAACTTTGCATGTTTAGCTCTATGTTTTGCTTCATGGACTCACTACGACTACACCATTTCTACTCTATCATTCTGTATTTCAGTTCAGCAAAACTCAAATGGAATTTGCTTCTCATATTTCCATGTGGAGTCCCAGATGGTGAGATTTTAAAGACAGTCATTAACTACAGTAGTTGTACTTCTATGTATCAATTCCTTTATTTTCTTGAAAGTTACCAAAATAAGTTACAACACAGATTTTTCTTTCAAAAAGTAAAATAAACAATATTCAATAGATTTGTGCAGCTAATTGATTGCCACCAGAAATTTTACATAATTTACTATTGCCAGTTTTTTCATATCTTTGATGTTTTGTATAATTATATGTCAATATGTGTTTATTGTTGCTACCACAGAATGTGTAGCAATCATCTTAACACAGCTGTCATTGCCAACTTTGCTTGTTTAGCTCATTACCAACTTTGCTGGTTCTGTCATTGCCAATTTTGCTTGTTTAGTAAATTATGTAAATTTTACATAATTTACTATTGCGAGTTTTCTTCATATCTTTGATCTTTTGTAAAATTGCTTTGTCGTGGAAAAAGCAACTACTAAATTTTATGACCTAACTAAGCTAGAAGTTATATTTCTCATGAGAAGGTAATTCTAACTTTTCCTTCAAAATGTAATTGTTAGATGCAAGGAATTTAAAATAAGATCACACCATTATGTGTCCAATTATTTGGCTGTAAATGTAGAAACTTAAGCTAAAATATCTTTGCTTGGTCTTTTAAATTTAATTCCTTATACTTTAAAAATAGTTTTTGGTATGCAGTTGCATTAAGGAGGGTGACCTTGCTAGAATCTTTTCTAGTGCTAGAAGGTTGCTATTTGAACCTACCAGTTTTATTAACATCAGACAAAAGAAAAACACAAAATAATTTCAAGGTATTTCCAGATAATTATAATCTACTGAATTTTTCTACATATTGCCGAGTTCAGTTTTCACAAGAAATTGAAATGTCATAATGAATTGTAATGGTTTCGTGTGACCTTCACTTTGCTCCACTAGTACAAGACTTGGTGCATGAGTTTATACATATATTTATGCTAAGTTCATCAAGGTGAACAAGGAAGAATGTTGTTTTCCAACGTTCACTAGTGCTAGTCAAAAATGCAAAATTACACAGTTAACTTAAATATAATGTAACTTAAAAACCTTCTTGTTTATAACTCTGTTGCGGCTTACCAACAGAGTTATAAACAGGTTTTTAAAGTAAAACTAAAGAGAAAACTTGAAATGTTGCTATTTAAAAAACCAACATTCAACGTTATACTTTATGAGTTTTATAAAAAAAGCAGCAGCCAAAATTTTTTCTTAGGTCGGCTTTTCGCCATCACCTGATTTGCTGTGCTGCTTCAAAAACTTCTAGTAATTATTGCACTAATTGTACATGTACTTCTACATTAGTACTGTTTGTAGCTTTGTACAGATAAGGAGTCCATGAAAGGCACAGTTGCATTTATGTTTGGAAAAAGTAAGACAACTTCATAGATGGCTTTATTCACTTTGGTTTTTGATTTTCCACCTATTATTAAAAAACAGGGTATTTTACCACAAAAATGGGTATTGTCATTATAAATGATTTAAATTATTGTAATTGGGAACCGACACTAAAAGCAACTTTTCTAAGCCTAGTTATATTAATTCATATAGAGAATAGAGTATATAACAAGTGAAAATGTCTCAGATTAATGTTTTTATAAATAACCTATTCACAGTGATAGCTAGTCTGGGAATCATGTTAAAGCAGCCGTAAATGCAGTAATGTAGTGATTAACACTCTAAATAGTGTATTGACAGGACAACGGTTCTAGACCTGAAACAGGATGTTTTAAATTGTTCCTGTAGTAAAGGAGACTATCCTTGCCAAAAACTTTTTAGATAAGCTTAAGGGAAATAATGCTTAGAGCAATTGTGAACCAAATCAATTAGAGTAGATCATGAGAACTGGAAACCCGCCATATCGCAAAATACGCTTCCCTCAAACTTTGTGAAATAAAAATGTTCAACAATAGGTTAAATCTTTAACACTTTATTACATAGCATTAAATACTACAGATAATCACCATTGTACAAACAACACCCAAACATCTGCATAAGATGATCCAGGGCAGGAAATAACTAGAGCAAGATTTTTCAAAGAGTGTTTTGAATTGGATACAAAAATTCTCAAATAAAATTTTTGAGTTTAATTTCTACAAAAACGTGGAATAAATGATATAGCCTATAGTAAAACTGACAAGAATTCTTTGAAGTTGGATGAATAGTTCAGACAATTCCCTTTTTCAGAGAAGCTAGTATCCCTTGCAGGAGCATTTTTCCACATTAAATATTTGTCACAAAAGTTTTGTATTTACTGATATTGTGTATAGATTTGTGTGTGTGCGTGTGTGCTTGCGTGTGTGTGTATGCTTGTGTGTGTGTGTGTGTGTGTATGCGTGTGTGTGTGCGTGTGTGTATGCTTGTGTGCATGTTTGTGTTAGTCTTCTCTAATTTTATGTTTCCACATTTTTAGCCAATTTTAACCAAACTTTTAAATCTAACATTAAAAATCTAAACTTTATCCACATATGGTTTGTGCTCTCTGCCACTTTGCTAAAAAATTCTGGTTTGTATCTCCTTCCTAGGAACTCTGCTTAGTTCCCATGAACCAGCCTTCTAAATGTACACCTGCTGATTATGTTATTAACGATTAATAAAGGCGTCACAAGGCCTGCTGCTAGCAAGTTTATAAAATAGTGGAGCCCAGGCGAGGCTGCATATTACAGAGTTCAGTAAAGTGGAGTTTCTTTATTCTCACAAACAAATTGACGTTTTTTATGAAAGAAAAAAATTGTAAAGTTCTTATCACAAACCTAAATACTAACCACCTCACTATAGGCTGATGGTTATAAAAGTCTCTCAACTTACCAAATTAGGAAATATTTCAGGAACCACCTTTGTGTGAGAAACAACCACCATGTTACTTTGAGCTACTTCTGAACACGTGAAAGAGTCAAAAGCTCTCCGCACGATGAATTTTTTTCCTGTACACAAACTCGACGATGACAAATCTTCCCGTCTCCAACAGTGATCAACACTCATTAAGAATTTTATGCTCCGCCAGAGACTTGGTAAAACAGAAAACTGTTCTCAGTAAGACTTTTATACTTACTTGTTTATTCAAATGAAACTTAGACTTTGATTAATAAGCAGTAGCGCGCTGGCAGAGTGAAATGTTGCAGGATCAAATCTTCTGTGATGCAATCTCTTTTTTACCTGCTACAGTAGCTTGTGAGAGACATGGCTCATATTAAAGTAAGAAATCTTAGCTTAAGTAAAGCTTTTCTGACAAGAAGCATTATGCCATACGGTTTCTTTATTGCTAACTTTTAGCGTAGGAAAAGATAGGCTTTATCAAAAAAAACCTCTACATATAAATCAGCTTTTGGTGCTGAATAACTTAACAATGAACTTTTATACAATTGTTTCAGGTAATCTTATTTGAAAATAGCAGCATTATTTTACTATTTGCAATTGGTTTTAATGTTTGGGTTGATCTGACTGCTAAGGTGTTTCAAGATTAAAATCTACCAAAATTGATTGCCCAAAAAATATTCCGACCTAACAGAATTGTGATTATGACGCCTATAGTTGCAAAGAGACCGACAAAACAGAGACGTGCAATGATATCAACTATAGCAACAATAACTACTAGCGATGTCATTTCGTGCGCATTTTCCTTCTAAAGGCTTTAATTGAGATCGATTATTGTCGACAACACATACTAAAACATTCTGGGTCAAACACCAAAACAATTGCTAACGACAGAAAAGTACTGATGCTTTACGATAAAATTTACTAGAGTATTGTGCAAGTTCATATTGAAGAACCAATCTTGTTGCATGACTTAACCTGTTTAGTTGGATATTAGGAAGTTTAGCATCATCATATGATATACTTAAGCTGGTTTTTACTATAGCAAGAGCCGTATTTGTCTGTCTGTGTAAAGCCATAGAAAAATTGCAAAAAAGATTGCATCACTCAGGATTTAACTTGCAACATTTAGTTCACTCACAACCACCTGAGCTAAACATTCACCTTTCAGAATTTCAGAATGTCTATAACGCGCTTATTCTTTGGGCTATATCGACACACCTGATGACCTCTTACAGCACTCTGGACTGACAGGGTACGAACCTTTACTATAATAAAAATTGTGTCTATCCTTTGAGTCAACGTTTTGCAGTTGGGCAGCAGATTGCTGTTCAGGAATCGAACTAGTGACTTTTGGCATAGAGACCTGTCATACTCTCACCTACCCCATTCATTTTCCTACCATAGTTATATAATTACTAGTGCCTTTGGAGTCTGGTGTGCCGTGAGTGATCAGCTGGTGTAATAATTAAATTTTTAATTTTTTGGAATGCCGGTGGGTTGTCAATTGGTTCAGTTGTTATGGTCAGTCCTCTGTGCTGAAAGTTGCTTGTTTGATTCCAGCACAATGCCATATTTTCCTAACCTTCTGCAGTAAAAGAATTTCATCTTCTAGCCTGTTGCTTTTGCTGGAGGTTGGAGCAACTAGTGAGGTGGTTAAGGTATTTGCATTTGACTAATAAGCTGATGGTTAAGAGTTCAAATCTTGCTCAAAACAATCTTATTTAAGTTAAATTGTGGCCTCAGTCAGACAGAAACATCTCTTGTTATAGTAAACATCAATCATATAGTTTTTTTCAGCGCTGTATTGGCACTCCGTATGGTTTTACATAAAATTAAAATCTACCAGGGTGCGAGTCTTCCCTGTGATAAGAGTGTGTATTTCCTTTTGTTTGTCGGATAGTATTGTTCAATACAAAAAAGCGTTCAAACAGAATTTGAATCCATGACACTCGGCTTAGTAGGCCAACACTCTAACATCCACACAGATGAACTACCTAAACACTTTTTGGAATATTTGTGCACAGTCTTATTCTCTGTGCTTCATCAGTACAGTAAATTTATAAGGTTCTATTTGGCTTGCAGTGAGACATGATTGGACATAGAAAAATGACCCTCAGCAAATACATTAAATTATTTCTCTACACTCACAATTTGCTATTTAGGAAATTCTTTGAGTTGGTTAAGTACATGTGGAAGATGAAGGACCAGCCACACATTCACCTCGTTTATAATGAAGACCTCATTTTGGTAAGCATGATCCGCTAAAGAGTGTCTTATTGTATTTACATTTGAGAGCTGACTGGAGCAAACTTATTGCTGGTGCTACTAGAAAGTATTACTAACTCTATGGTAGAAGATAACTCCAATGAGGTGATCACTTTAAAAAATTTTGATTGGTTTTGATAAGGCTGATTTGCAACAGAGTATATCATTTTATTTGCTTGGATGGCATTGAGGTCACCCATGTACTGATGCTACTAGTAAGCAGTGCTAAGTCAATGGAAGAAAATAAGACAATTCCATTTTATTGAAACTGTTCCGATTGATTTTAATAAGTTTAATATGCTAAAGAGTGTCCCTTTTTGTTTGCTTAGAGCAGATTGCGGCTAACATTGTAATAGCGCTACTTAAAACAATGCTAATTCTGTGAAAGAAACTAAGATAACTCCAGTGTGCTATTTTTTGGAAAATTTCCGGATAAAATGGGTATCTTTGTATTAATTGGAAACAATGGGTTTATTTGCTATTTTCATGTTTTATTCATGTGTGGTTCACAAACTGGGAAGCCAATACTTACAAACTGGATTTTCTAGTTTCCAATGGATTCAGAGTTGCTTCCACTTTAAATCTTAGAAATGGTGAAATGCGAAGGCAATTGACCATATTACACTAAGCTAAATTGGTGTTAAGGATTTGGCTATGAAAGTACTGTGCAGTCAGAATTGTGGAAACACTCACTGATAATGGTTTCCAATCAATAATACGTGGTTAGAGCAAAAAACCTTACAGATAACACCTTACTTCAAGGCAAAAAAAATCAGAATTGTGAACGATTGCAATCAAACATCCTGGCATGATTAATGCAAATAGTTGACTACGCATGAATTGAAAAATGACCGTTACCTGAAAGCAAGTCTACTTTTACAATTTTGGTCTTTAGGAATACATCGTAATTCATTGAACAATTTATAGAGTACAACTCTAAATGTTTGAAATGACAGGATGTGATATCATCCGCGGCAAATAACCCAGAATCCATTTGATGCATGGAAACACGTTGACAGTTCTGAAGTTATGAATGGTCAAATAAAAGCCAGACAAGACACATCTTATCAAAACATGACCATTTCAGCTGACATAAGATATTTATTCTCATCTCCAATTATTTACTTTTTAAATATAGTATTTCGTCAAATTTTAGCTGATTTTAACAAATAAAGTATTAATTTTTGTCTATCAATTTAGATGTCGTTTCTGGTTTTATGCAATCTCATTGCCAAAATATCTGAAGGTTGAAGTCGACAAAAATTGATCAAGTATGCAGTTACGTGCGTACGTGCGTACGTACGTACGCATGTACGTACATATGTATGTACATACGCATCTACGTACCTATGTATGTACATATGTATGTATAAATGTGTGTATGTCCATATGTATGTACATATGTACACACGCACGTACATATGTATGTATGTATGTATGTATGTATGTATGCATGTATGTGTGTATGTATGTATGTATGTATGTATGTATGTATGTATGTACGCATGTATGTATGTATGTACGTATGTATGTACGTATGTACGTATGTACGTACGTATGTATGTACGTACGTACGCATGTATGTACATACATACGTATGTACGTACAAACGTATGTACGTACGTATGTATGTACGTACGTATGTATGTACGTACGTATGTATGCACGTACGTACGTATGTACGTATGTATGTACGTATGTATGTACGTATGTATGTACGTATGTATGTACGTATGTATGTACGTATGTATGTACATATGTATGTATGTATGTATGTACATATGTATGTACGTATGTATTTACGTATGTATGTACGTATGTATGTACGTATGTATGTATGTATGTATGTACGTATGTATGTATGTATGTATGTATGTATGTATGTATGTATGTATGTATGCATGTATGCATGTATGCATGTATGCATGTATGCATGTATGCATGTATGCATGTATGCATGTATGCATGTATGCATGTATGCATGTATGCATGTATGCATTTATGCATGTATGCATGTATGCATGTATGCATGTATGCATGTATGCATGTATGCATGTATGCATGTATGCATGTATGCATGTATGCATGTATGCTTGTATGCGTGTATGCGTGTATGCATGTATGCGTGTATGCGTGTATGCGTGTATGCGTGTATGCATGTATGCATGTATGCATGTATGCATATATGCATGTATGCATGTATGCATGTATGCATGTATGCATGTATGCATGTATGCATGTATGCATGTATGCATGTATGCATGTATGCATGTATGCATGTATGCATGTATGCATGCATGCATGTATGCATGTATGTATGTATGTATGTATGTATGTATGTATGTATGTATGTATGTATGTATGTATGTATATATGTATATATGTATGCATGTATGTATGTATGTATGTATATATGTATGTATGTATGTATGTATGTATGTATGTATGTATGTATGTATGTATGTATGTATGGATGTTTGTGTGTATGCATGTATGCATGTATGTATGTATGTATGTACGTATGTACATATGTATGTATGTATGTACATATGTGCGTACGTATGTACATACATACGCATGCATGTATGTGCATACATATGTCTGTGTGTACATACATATGTATGTACTTATGTACGTACATATGTACGTACGCGTAATGACTACATACTGTGTGTACATACTGGTGTACATGCTATGTAAGGATGTTATGTATGTATGTATGTATGTACATACATATGCACATATGTATGTATGTACATGGGTATTTTTGTACATACATATGTATGTAAATACGTACCCACATATGTACATACGTACATACATGGGTATGTATGTACATATACGTATGTATGTATTTATGTTTATTACATATTTATATACATACATATAGACATACATGCGTATGAACATACATGTGTATGTACCTACATACGTATGTACATACACATGTATGCACATACACATGTATGCACATAGGCACGCACATACACACACGCGCATGCACACACTGATTTTCTGTCATTTTTTTTAAATTTATTTCCAGCCTTGTTAAATTAATCTTTAGCTTCAAAAAAAGGATCAAAATTCGACACCAAATATTCATACCAGAAATATTTACAACTAGGGCTATAAAGGCTTTACAAGCTGACTGGAGGAAAAAACCTGTCTGAAGAATAAATTCTCAGCTTTGTAATGTATATTCATTTAGAGCTTTATGTCACTCTGTATATAATTATATATTAGTAGAATTTGGGTAGCCATGTCAGGCAACTATCTTGCACTGCTCATCAGCTTGATGTTACAAACTTTTCAAAGATGTGCACCTGCAATGCATTGGAGCTTTTAACTCCATTTTCTATCATCTTCAACCACCTTTTTTATTGCAAACATGAATACATACAATTGTTTTCCATGAAAGATTTTCATGGAATCATTGCTTCTAACAATGTGTTTGCTTTCGATATTTTTTAATAAAAAGGGGAAAGCTTCAACAAATTGGATTTTTGACCGGGATGATTACCAACAATTTGCAAGGAATAAATGGCTGCTTATAGAAAGATTTATAAGCTTTCCTTTGCATCTTTATTTATAGCTTAATGCCAACTTGTATGTAAGTGATAACAAAATTTCAGCAACCATTTCAGGCATCCATGTTGCACTGCTCATCGGCATCAGATAATGAGCATTTCGGAAGATGCGCCTGTAAAGCATCACAGTTTACAACTCCACATTCAATGAACTCAAAAGACTAATCTTTTTGCAAAGGGTAGTAAACCTATGAATGCATGCAAGTGTTTTTTATAGAAACTTGTCAAATACAATTAATTATTAGAAAACGTATTGGATATTAGCATTAGAAAATGAAAAATTCAGAGCTTCAACAAATTGGGACTAGCGCTGTCAAGTATTTGCAGGCTAGCTACATAAAAAAATATCCGCTAGTAGAAAAATTTCTCAGTTCTCATGCATGGTAATATTTGAAATTAACCACATTTTTGATACGAGTTGCTGTTGTTTTTAAACAGTTATGTCAGAGGCTCAAATTGCCCTAAAAATTGTCTCGCCACACTAAAGATTTATTGGCCGCAAGCGCGCAGTAGCAAAAGGTTAACTTAGATATAAAATAACCTGGCATAATACCAAAACCTTAAAAAATTTCCTTGAACTTTCCCACTAGGTCAGCATCGCTATTGCTTACCACATTGACCAGAGCCAATAGATGCAGTTGTTTCAACTCGGTTATGTCCAATTAATTTGCCTTCCATCGATTTATCACACACACTTTGGTCTCCATAAATATATATTTACATTCCAACTGAGCTCTTGATTTACCGTCTATTTTTAATTCAGGACCATCTATTCTTGCCAAAACAGTCAATAGCCCCTTTACAGGCGGGTTCAAACTTTCAGCCGTTCTCTCGGCTACATTAGACACCTCACCCTCAGTATCAACTGTAACTCAACATTCTTTCTACCAACTTTCAGAAGCTCCTCAAATCCCTAGTTTAGTTATAGGTATTCACCATATGTATCCGTAGAGCTAGATAATCTAACACTTCTGACCTTTCTACTGTCACTAAAACTTTCATCATACCCATTTATCTTGTGCCTCTTATAGCGACCGTCTCTTATACCTATCTATAGTATTATTCCTGTATCCATTTATTTATTTTTCACCTCACTAGAGATTTCTTAGTGTCGATACCTCTCCCTACTACTACCCTGACAACCATACTACTCATAACTTCTGTCACGACTATTTCCTACTGCTGCTACTTCGTCTGTCATAGCTTACTTCTTTACCCTTTTTCCTGCACTATTGGATTACATGGTTTCGTTGCTCACAAAAAAACTTCATGGAAAAACAACGTCACATGTTAAGGCGACTACCCTACAATTGTAGCAAATTTTATCTCTACTACATTCTCTACTATTTTGTTCAGATTTAAAGACCCACTTCTCTAGTGGAATAATGTGATACACTCTGAGCAATCAGACTACAGGCAATTTATCTGTTTATTTGAGCAAAATACTGGAAGACTTACAAACTTGATAAATTATTTTTGCTTGATACTGCAATATATCACATTAGTAAAGCAGAAGAATAGTTTTAAGCTGATAATAAAGTCAGTCTAGAGCCATATTTAATTATGGTTTGACTTTATACCTAGCTTCATTACGGCTTCGTTAAAACATTGGAATGTAACTGAAGCCGCTGTTTGCCAATTGGTGGCAAAAAATATATTCTACATGCTGTGGATACAAAAACTACCAAGCTTTACACTTAAATATATAATATATGTAGAACAAAGTGAAGTATTGAAATTGAATATGTACTCATTGAGATATTATATTGAATCAGCATAATCAGCAACTTTTCCTCAACTTGGTTTAAACTTTTTCTCTTATTTGTTATTAATATTTGCAGTAATCAGTGAATCAGCTTCTAGAGAGCGGCAGACAGCTTATAAAAATTTTCCACAGAATCCTATTATTATGGATTAAGAAATAAACTCCAATTATAACAGATAAGTAAAAATTATTTTAGTTTTCACATTCATCTAGGGGAAGCAACTCTTAGACAGATGAAAATATGATGTAATATATTGCTAGCTGCCAGCTTTAGTGCTTCAGTAACACTATAGTGTAGCTTTGTTGGAATAACACATTTCTGATTGCTCCATTAAGCTACCGGTTGTTTTTTATAGCTCTAACAGCTCTTTTGTAGCGTTTTAACAGATTTAGTGATTTCTGCATCTGCTATAATAAATGAATAATAAATCTTTCTGAGCAAAGTTAAATAAAGTTTGTTAGAAAGTTTTAATCATTTGCCAAAACTATTAAAATCTGAAATTTTATTTTATGGAGTTACAATTCAACTTGTTCAAAACTGTAAGGGAAGCACCATCAAATAGTTTTAATACCTTTACACAACACAGGTCTAAAATGAAAAAACACAGGTAGAAAACACCTCTGCCTAGATGAAAGCTGATTAACAGTTTTAAACTATTTTTGACAGTATCATTTTTTCTGCATGTTTTTTAACTAGCCCATTTTCACAGGTTTATATGTTCTTTGAAATTTAGCAAAATAAAACTTGCTGGTAGTTCAAAGTGGGATGACTCCATGAGAACATCGCATTTCAGTTTTTTGACACAGTACATTGTATATGAATTGAGTTCTGTGTCCTGAGCATTGAGCTACAGCTGGTCCTTTGAATATATTGCTTATAGGTGTGCCTAATAGTTATAAAGTTTCTTAAACTTTGAATTGATAAACCGAGAATGTATAAAATTATTTGAGTGCTGTAATGAAGTTCATCAATATACTTGATTATCTAAAACAATGTTAGCTATAACAAAACGCTTTGCGAAAACGTTTTTTCTTTGTTCTAGTCATAGCTTTGTCTTCCAACAAAAAGTTTTTTTTTCTTGATTCATATTTGCTTTAAACTGTCAGCCTCTTCATCTAAGCAAACATATTGATTTTTTTCCCATTAATAAAAAATAAGAAAGGCAAGTTTTTGAAATGGATACTCCCAGCTCATAAATAATTGCTTTGCTTTGTGCACAGCTTAAAAAGTTGTGATTAATTAATAAAGAGTGTGCATGACGTTTTATCAGTAAAATGAATTCCATACTTGCACAGTTTGTACAACCTTATAATATGGAGATATTGGTAGATTGTGCTGTCTAATCTAGCGTCTATGCTTCTTGATTATAGATGAAATGTAAGCGCCAATTTTGTTGGCTCATGCCATGATTTCAAATAACCATTCACTTATCTTGACACTTAAGTTTTAACAAAGGCCAAAGGATGTAGTATTCAAACATTTTTCCTTTGATATTTTTAATAATTCAAACAAAATGTTTCTGGACCTGAATAATTGTTTCATGGTATCAGATTCCTTTCATTTTCTGACAGCAATAAAACAATTCGTTTTAATGCAAGTTTTTTATTGAAACAAAAATAACTGTGATAAAACCAAATAATCAGCTGTTAATCAGTGCGTAAGGCACCAGCATATGCTAAAACTATTTCAACCTTTGTCAAAAGTATATGAAACGTGGTTGTCGCACTAAGTTTTCAGACTTTAACCAATCCAAAACTTCTTTGAGATCAATGTCAGAAAACTAAAAAACATTTAAAAAATCCTTTTCATCTTAAAGCACATACTATGTTGGTGAAACTACCAAAATTACTTTCAAGCTAGTTAACAAATTTCATTCAGTAACAACGGTTTTGTCCATGTGCTTTAATTTTAGTTCAGCTTCACACTGAGTAATTACATGTAGCATTGTTTGATTGTGTTGGTCTTACTGCTTTTCTCAACCGATTTCTAAGTAACCATCTCATTCAACTTAGTTCAGACCACCTTGTAGTTCATGTATTGTTAACCCTTTGAACCTTGGCCGTTCTTATCAGTGCATGTTAGTAACCCTAAGCAATTTATCCAACGATCCAAAGTTTTTGATTTTATTAATATATCTCAATGTGGTCATAATACATTGATGTTTAGTCAAACACTACTAAAAAAATCCGGCATTCCACAGCAAATGCCATCAAACAGAGAAAAATTGTACTTCACCGTTATTTAGGCTAAAATGGAAAAAATACGGAAAAATTTATAAAACTTGTAAAAATATTTAGTCATTTTGTATTCATCGAGCACATGCTCATTATCATTTCTCGACTTAAAATACTAAAAATCTTAGTGTTTTTAGTATTAGTTATTAAAAACTCTTTCTTTGCATCACAATCATTTATAACCTACCAAAAAATAAGCCAAATCAGTTTTTCCGAGATATCATCCTAATAAAGAAGGAAGTAGATAGATATATTTAAAAACTGTTACAAATGGAAGTGAGATTTCTGGTCTAACATCCTGTGCAAAAATTAAATTGACTAGTGCAAGCCGTTTTTTAGAAGCAGCTGTTGTAAACAGAGTGGCGCCAATGCTGCTCTTGCAGCCACAAGGGATTCTGACACACCCTACATAGTGGTTTTGTAATACGGGTTCAAAGGTTTACTTGTTGCAGAAATCAATATATTTGCTTATTAAGAGCAATAGTCAGCTTAGGGCAGAGTCAGACGAGTTCCCAACTTTAAACAATGAAGAAGAACGCTATACTTATACTGGGCAAGTAAAAATTTGACATTAAGATGTGCTTTGTCAACTTTTCGTAAAATGCAAAAATGTTTTAATGCTTTGCTAGCTGTGCACAATATCAGAGTTTAAGTGAAGTATATTATAGACCATCTCTAATTAATTATTACATTATCATAACCTTATTAACTAGTGAGCATTGCCATACTAACCTGTTATTCTACTTAGTTCTTAAAGATAGTTTTTTGAAATCGGATTAACAATCTAATTTTAAAACATGATTTTGACTTGAACTACTTAAATAAAATCTTTGAGGAATTATGAAAGGTCACTGAAGGTTGCAAATTAATTTGCTGCGTAGAAATCACAAATATTTTTAATATAGTAATTTGTCTGGAATCAAGGAGAATGGATGTGTGTACCACAACATTATATACATGACACTTTGCATGACTCCGGAGATTTTCAGAACGGCTTCAAATGTGGTAAAAAAATTACCGAATTAGTTAAGTCAAGCATATACTCATGAGTTTACCATCTAAGTTTAATAGTTGAAATCATAATGTTTAGTGCTTTACATGTATATGATGTTATGGCTCAATATTAGAATTATGTTTTACGTAAATTTTAGTAAATTTATGAATTGGAGGAGCTATTACATTACCTAGTGGCGAATCTTCATAAATGTAGATGACTGTTATATTGGCAGTCACATGTCTTTATTCGTCTAGACAATCTTTAAATGTTTGGATAAAACTACTAAAGATAATTTCTGGTAAATAAATAAGATTGTAATTTAACCAAAGCAATGAAAAAATGTTTAAAAAAACCTATTGTTGGCCTTCATTCTCAAAGTTTTCCATAATAGAAAGCCCTAGCTTTCAGTTTTCGTTTATCTTCTGATTTACCTATCCATATTTTAATGTGCCATTACTTACCAACTTAAACGCAAGCCTAAAATTTTAAAAGTGAATTCTATTATTAGCTGAAAATAACATAAACTGCCTCAAGTCAGACTATTTCTCTTAGAACTATGTTTTATTTGAAGCATCAATTTAACCATCTCAAACTAACGCTTTAATATGCACCTAACACTCCTTTCTAATAAATAGCATATATAAATGTAACCTTTTTAAAAAGCTATCACAACCAAAGATTATGTTGATAATAAACCGTATAGTCGCTGTGAACACAATGAGCCTTATAAAGTTCACTGCTAATATTATATTAATGCTTTGAGTAAAATTTATTTGAAAACAACAATTCAAAGCACAGTTTTGAACTTTACACTTACTAATATATCAATGTGTTATTAGAACTCCATCATAGTAAAATCACTTTTTTAACTCAATTTATGTGTGATCAGATACGTGCAGTTAATAGAATTTGTCCAAGCTAAGAATTTGCCAATGATATTATTTTACAATGTAATATTCTCATAATTTTAGAAGTCTCCCTGATTCTGATAGCCATAACAGAGAGCTCTGTTGAAAGATTATTTAACAAAGCCAGTGTAGTGGTCACAAGCTTATCACAACCTTATAACACGAGCCAAGTTACAAGTGAGATCAGATGCGCTGAAAACTGTCTTATCAAAGAAGACTGTGTCGGATTTAGCTATGACAAAGTTTATAAATCCTGCAGCTTACTTGGATGCTTTAATCCAGAGCAAGAAAGTAACTCTATGAATCAAACAAGCAAACAAATATACATGTTGAGAAATGATCATTTACTCGCAAGAGGTAAAACTTTAAAACAAAAGCAACTATTTTGCCCGAATCGAGTAAAATGATTACATTACATTAGACTGATGGTTGTAAAGCGATGATCCTAATCAAGAAAATATTACAAAGCACAGATCTTAAGCAACAGATTTTATGACTATTGAAAAACCCATTTGATTGTTAAAAAGGTACAGCCCAAGTTTCTAAACAGCTAAATTGAACTCACATATTATATGGAAGTCTGACAAAATCCACAAACATCCCTTGAAATTTGTGTTGTATAATATCAAAAGCTATCAAGTGTGTATCAAAAAAAAATGATAGCAGATATTTCATTATATATTGTTTAATATTCACTCTAAATATTTAAAAGTCTTCTATAATTTTTTGATGATTCTCTTTCACATGTTTTTTAGGTTTAACAGTAATCCGAGGCTTTAATTGCTAGTTAGAAAATACGTTTATTGATTGAATATCAACAATGGTTCAAAAATAACAATGTAGTCTTTTTAAGATCTTAAGCAACTGAGAATAGCACTTTTTACACACGGAACAGTTTGTTAGTAGACAGAAAGTAAGATGAAGCCACCTTTCAGTAAAGTCACACACTAATTTTTGGTTTAAATAATAAAATCTAAACACAATTGCTGTCAAATCATTAAATAATTCTCAGAAATAATAAAATGAACTCTGAGACTTAATTTTTTTCATTCAAACTTTACTAAATTACTTGCTTCTGTTATAACTTAGTGTAATGCCATGGTGACATTGTTAACAGAAATCTGAAGGAGAATCTAGAGTTTTGAAAAAAATTCAAGATATGTCAGTGTCCAATATACTAAGAGGAAAACGTAAGAGTGCAGAACACCCCTGAAATATGAGTATTGCTGCAAAATATTGTTGGTAAAAATACTGTCTTAGGGAAGAATACTTACTTTAGTATTGGTTATATTAAATGGTAGGATGTCAGTTGTCTCACCTTTTAGCAGTTTATAAAATGGGCAACTGAATGTTGTTGCTGTTTTATCTTTTTAAAATTTTTTCACTCTTTAAAATTGCTGAAAAATCATAAGATTATTGAATATTTTTAAGGCAAGCCTGTGTCATTGTCTTCAATTCAGAAGGATGGCTCTGAGCCTTTGCCTTATTTTGGCTCATTTGCGGTCGATGGACTCTATATGCCACCAAACAATTACAAAAAACTCTCAATTGCCCACACAAAAAAGGAAACAAATCCGTGGCTACGAGTTGATCTGCAGAAAATCCACTGCATTTGGGCTGTAAGGATTCTCAACCGTGGAGGTACTTCCCTATTTTTATTGCTTATTATTAATTAGAAAACGGGTCATTAAGGAACACACATGATTAATGCTAACATAAAAAAGGAAAAGCACGGACAGACAAACTACCAATGCTAAACCTTTTTACACAAACAGTAACCACAAAACTTGTGACTAGGATGGCTATTGAACTATTATGATGTATATCTTGCCTAACGAGTGTTGCCAATTATAAAGTTTTACAATTTTCTGTTTTGTTGAAGCCACCGACTGAAATAAAATAACTGATCGATTGGAAATAACTTAATTATAACAGCAGACGATATGAAAAAAATGGCTATTTTTCTAATTTTAGTTAGCTGCTCAAATGCTCAAAGGTTGAAAGATGTTACAATAACAGCATCTGCCCACGAGGAGGAAATATTCTATGACTCAAACCCTGGTGCACTATGTGGACAGTTCCAGGGTGTTCTCAACCGATACTTTACTACCATAACATGTCTTCAACCAATGAGAGCCCAGTTTGCGCAACTTCAGGTCATTGGTTTTGGATTTGTAAATATTTACGAATTTGAAGTTCATGGCTTTAAAACCGCATAAGCCAGATTGAATTGAGACTACTTGATTCTAATTGACCCTGTCTGCATTAATAGTTCATAAAGTAGTATAAGAGTAAACATGACATTTAAACTAAAACCTAAATTGATTGGCAGTAATGCTTTTAGATTAAAAAACAATGGTTAGATACAAAAAATTGAACCTTATTATACTACTAACATTTATCATATTCTCAATGTAAAATTACATGTGACCTTTTCAAAGTTTCCTTCATTTTAGTTGTCATGAATCTAAGAACAATGTGAGTTTAATGTATTATATTTCTCAGTCAATAATTGTACTGGTTGGCATTAATGGACATGATTGAAGATAGGGATTTTGCTTACTTTTTTTAAACAGGGCAGCCGATCTACAGGCTGGCAATAAATAAATACTGATTTGCTTATTTTGAAAGTTATGGGTCTAGGTGAATACAACTTCCCTAATTCTATACCTTTCTTCAACTTGATTTTTTACCCTAATAAAAAAAAACTTGGCATAGTGCTTAGACCTTTAAACACTTTCCCAAACTCGCTTACCGGGTCAAACTCGCTATTGCTTACAACACTGAAAACAGCCAATAGATGCAGCTGCCTCAACTTGGTTATGCCCAAACAGTTTGCCTTCATCTCATACCCTTCAGTTGCTATAAATCTATATTTATTTTTTAACTGAACTCTAGCTTTACCAACTATTCTTAATTCAACAACCAACTATCATTGCCAAGACAGTCGATTGTCACTCTAATGGCAGGTTCAACCTTTCAGTCGTTCCCTCGGCTAAAGTCAAGACCTCAGCCTAAATATCAATCTTAAACTCAACATTCTCTCCGTTAATTTCCAATAGCTGCAAAATTCTCTGGTCTAGTCATTGGTCTTCACCATATTCATCAATAGAGTCAAATAATCTAACACTTCTGTCTTTGCAACTGTCACCGCATCTTTCATCACACCCATTCCTTTCTCGCCTCTCTTAACAACTATCTCTCTCATACCTATCTATACTACTATTATTTTATTACCTCAAGTTATCTATCACCCCACCATAGATTTGTATGTCTCTATAGCTCTCCCTACTACTATCTTGGCTACGATACTACTCATAGCTTCTGTCAAAGCTATCTCCTACAGCTTGTACCTCATATTTAATACCTTACATCTCTACCCTTATCCCTGCAATATCAGGATACATGTTTCGTGGCCCACGAAAACCTTTAACAAAGAGACTTCTCATGCCCAATACGCATTCATTTGTAGCGAGGTCTATCTCTACTACTTTCATTACTATTTGCTCCATATCTAGAGACATAAATTTCCTAGAGAATACTGTGATACTCTCACAGAGTTATCAAACTACAAACAACTTATCATTTCATATGAGCAAGGTACCAGAAAACTTTCAAATCTGAATAAGTTATTTTTTTCTTGATGTCACAATAGACCCCATTAGTGTAGCAGAGGAAATAACTTTAAAGCTGATAATAACTCCCGTTTAAACACCAGGTTAATATTCTTGGATTTTAGAACTACCTTCATTTCAGTTTTTTTTTAATTCAATTGCATTGCTGTTGACCAACTGCAAGCGCTGCTCGTGTAGGTGCTGCCCATAAAAAGCTGATTCCTAAACTTCAAACTTAAACATAAGAATTTCCAAAAGTGAAGCGAATAGAGTTGAATACATATTTAATTTTTGAGTAATTCTATTGAAGCAACATAATTACTAAATTTTCTTCAACTTGGTGTAAACTTTGTCTCTAAATTATTATTAATGTTTATGAGTATCAGTGAATCTGCTTATAGAAAGCAACAAACAGCTGAGAATAAATTTCAACAAAATTATTTTTACAATGAATTGAATAAAAGTACTACAATTATATAAGGTTAGTGAAAATTAATTTAGCTTTCAATTTGAGCTATGGGTAGGCAATTTTTAAACAGATGCAAATATGATGCACAAGGTTGCTAGCTGTCTGCTTTAGTGCTTAAGTTAGCTTTTAACAGATCTAGTGAATTCTGCAACTGTAATAATCAATGAAATACAAAGCTTTCTAAGCAAAGTTAAATAAGGTTCATTAGGCCGCTTTAATTATTTGCTAAAACTATTAAATTCAGACTTTGAAGTTTTATTACAAGGTATTACAATCCAACTTGTTCGAAGCTGTAAGGGAAGCACAATTAAACAACCTTAATGCCTAAATATAACACAGGTTTAAATTAAAAAAAACACAGGTAGAAAACATCTGTGCACAAATCATAGGTGATAAACAGTTTTAAACTCATTTTGGCAGCATTATTTATTCTGAATGTGTTTCAACATAAACACATGTTTACGGGTTTACACGTTTGTTGAAATCTGGCTAAATAGAACTTGCAGATGTTTCAGAGTGGGATTAGTCTGTGAGAACAACACAGTTCAGGTGGTTATTTTCAAAACTCTTTTCTGTATTTGAATTGATTTTAGTTTTCTGAGCATTGAGCCACAACTAATCCTTTGAATATATTGCTTATAGGTTAAACTAAATGTTATAAATTTAAAAAAAAATGAATTGGTAAACTGAGACAGCCGAAAATGAATTGAGTGGTGTAAAAGAGGTTCATCAATACACCTGATTATCTAAAACAATGCTTGCTATAATAAAGCACTTTGCAAGAACTTCTTTTATTTGTTATAGCCATAGCTTTGTCTTTCCACAAACACTAAAAACATATTATTGATCTATGTTTGCATTAAACTGTCGGTAGCCTCCTCAAAACCATTGCATTGATTTTTGTTGTCATTCATCCATAGTGAAAGAGGCAAGCTGTTTGAAATCAACATTCCCAGCTCATAAATAATTGGTTTCTTTTGCGCACAGCTTAAAAAGCTGTCATGAATTAATAAAGGTGGTGCATGACGTTTTGTCGGTAAAATGAATTCCATATTTGCACCGTTTGTCCAACGTTACAATATATCGATTTTTGTAAATTGCGCAGTCTCATGCCGTGACTATGTTTTTTTAATACACGAGTAGTTGTAAGTTTAATAGTTGTTGGTGTATGTTGTGATTTAGAATAATCAGCTACTTATAATCACACTGAAGTTTTAACAAGGTTCAAGCAAGTAATATTCAAACATTTCTTTCCAGATCCTTTTTAATAAACCAAGTAAAAGGTTTCTGTAAACTAATATTTTTTTTTATGCTGTCAGAGTCATTTTTCTGGCCGCAATAACACCACTTATTTTGATGAAATTGTATATTGAAACAAAATAATTGCAATAATACAAAAGAAAATCTGCAATGGATCAGAGCATAAGAGGCTCGCATCAGCCAAAATTGTGTAAAAGTTTCCTAAAAATATCTGAAAAGTGGTTATCTAACAGAGTAATCAGAGTCTAACCAATCCACAACCTATTTGAGATAAATGCCAGATAAGTAATAAACTTTAAAAAATTCATGTTCATCTTAAAGCGCATACTATTTAAGTGAGACCACCAATATTACTTTAGAGATAGCTAACCACTTCTTTTTTGGTAATGAATCTTTTTTCCATGCGCTCTAATTTTTGTTCAGCTTCATACTGAGCCAATAGTGCTGTTTGATGGTGTTGGTTATAAAAGCTTTGCATGACAACATTGATCAGCAAAATTAATAATTACTCTAATACTGTTGTGGACTGTGATTCACCGAGAGCTGAGCCTAGAGCTTAGCTATGCCAGGCCAAGCCGTCCTCAGTTACGTGGAATAATGAGATGAAGAGAATAAAACCAGTTAGAGCCAAGTTGAGCCGAGCCAATCCAAGCCAAGCCGAACCAAGCTGAGTCCAGCCAAGTGGAACGAGAGGGGTATCTTACTATGTAAGAATGCACGCTCTGATGAGAAGGCAGAGCTGATCTGCCCCTGGTATACGACTTGATGCATGCTATTCTGGTCACCACTGTATACTAAGCAGATAAAATATAGGTATGAACTTTTGCACTGAATCTTGTACTTTGGAGTAGTAAATGGCAGCACACGAAACCTATGCAATACTAAGAAGCAAAAAAACTCTTTTTTACATATAACTCCCTTAGCTAACTTGTAATTGAATGCAGGTTTCAGTACAGAACAGCACATTTCAGCTGCAAGTTTTTACAGTTCAAAAGCAAATGACATTTACCAGAATTTTGATTAAAATATTTCACTGTCAAAGTTGCTGCTTAACTACTTTCTAAAATGGTAAAAACAGCAAAGCTTATGTGAACTATCCTAAGAATAATAGGGTATTTGGTAACTATAATATTTTCAGCTCAAATTTTTTCAAAGCTATTTAGTTATATCATTTCCAAAAAAGTTAAACTTGATTTTCAAAGTCAAATTTTATATCAAGAAATTACAGTAAGTACAAACAGAAATTTTTAATTTGGAAAGAGACACTAGTATAGAATCGCAGGATGCCAATACAGGCTTGGATACAAAGACTTCATTTTACGAGACGCAATGTTATCGTCAACGTAAATTTACAATAGCTTGGTTTTACAGCAAAATCTTAAAAGCTGGCTATGATTGAGTGACTAAAGATATGGGTAGCAGTTGTCAATCAAATCAAATAATTAGCTTGACATATACAATTTATTCGGTTTATTTTATGTTATTACGAGAAGGAATATTACCTGAAAAGTGGTTAAATCAGCTAGCAATAACAATTTTAAAATAGTTTTTATAGGTGTGTGTTGTTATGTATTACGGGCTCATTCACCACAGGAAGAGTATGACTGTAGAAATTTGAGAATAGTCTTGGTTTAAAGTTCA
Source organism: Watersipora subatra (assembly GCF_963576615.1). Taxonomy (NCBI): domain Eukaryota; kingdom Metazoa; phylum Bryozoa; class Gymnolaemata; order Cheilostomatida; family Watersiporidae; genus Watersipora; species Watersipora subatra. Next base: position 39,641,517 of record NC_088713.1, read on the forward strand.
ATAGGCCACTTTGAATATCGTTCACCTAACTTCAGTCTCTTGGTAGACCAACACAGTCTTGCCAGAGTTTTGCATGCAAGCAAAAGACTAGATTCTGTCCACTGTACTTGTTAACACGCGGACTATTCCAGCATGGGCTGTACTATATAGCAGATGGGCCTTTCCAGCCAAGGTTTGCCAATTAAAGATAGGGGCATGCCAGCCCATGGCGCAATAAAACTAGCTTGGTGATGAGAGAGACAACTCGTATATTGCTCATTGACTTATTCCTACTGCAAAAGTACAGCCTAGATAATGGCTAGTACTTTTACTAACCTAACCCTATAAATAACTTGGAATCTATGTTCAGTACAATTCTAGACCATGTACATAGAGCCGTGTGAAGCCATTTCAATCAAACCCATAATGTAAAGAGAGAGAGAGTTAAGAAGTCTATGAGGTTCACGCATATCCAAAATTGATAATGCTCAAAGCAAGATTAGCTAAAACTCAAACAGGAAAGGTAGGCAGCACTTTTGGTTAGTAAAGAGTACAAAACGGGGGTACCCATGAGTTACTAATGATTAGAGTTTTAATGGGCAATCTTCAAACGTCCGTATCTTGGCGGTCATTGGTTTGATTTTAATGTCCTTTATACCATTGGATAACTTATCTTTAGATGCTCCTTTACTATATAAGCTTGTACTTTTTCTATAAAGTAATGTCCAAAAGCAGGCCTGTTTTAGCCAACCTATGGAGGGTGTTAGTAGAAAGCAAAATGCGAGCCACCATCTATAAAATATAACCTGTAATGAATAAAAACTAGTATTTAATTTAGGCAATAAGACTTTAGAAGAAAAAAAAATACAAGATAAATTAGAAGAAAAGTACCAGTGAGAATGATGGTAAAGTATATATATATATATATATATATGTATATAAATTTGGTAGGACATTTATTAAAGTTTGACTAAGCAAAAAATTAATAAAAGAAAAGCAACTATTTTGCCCGAATCGAGTAAAATTATTACATTACATTAGACTGATGGTTGTAAAGCGATGATCCTAATGATGATCTGATCTAGATCTGATGAGCCTAAGCATTTTATCTGATGAGTGTTACACACCTTTTGTGTAACATCAAACTTTTAGTAAATTTATGCTTAGTCAAAATTTAATAATTTTTATACCAAATTCATAGTAAGCTTTACTTTAGTATCGAGCACTTTATGCTGACTTTTAGCCCATACTTTAATGTATATATATATATATATATATATCTATATATTTATATATATATATATATATATATATATACATAAATATACATAAATATATATATATATACTTATATAGTATTTATTTGTATAGTATTTATAGTATAGTATTTATATGTATAGTTTTAGTATATATATATATATACATATATATATATACATATATATAAGTATATATCTATGTATAAATATATATATGTATATATATAATTATATATATATATATATATGTATATATATATATATATATATATATATATATAATACGTGTAAATATATGTGACCTCTTGCGTGAAAATCGACCAAATGTCAGCTATCATTATTGTTAGTAACGGAGCTTTGAAGTTTGCATCAGGTTTATCGTGGAGCACATGGCTACTTTGTTTATTATTTCACCCTAGACAAATCAGAGTATGAGGAATTTATTTCTGAGATCAAAAATTAATTTCATTGGTTCCTTAAGCTAAAACTTTGAAATCGAAGTCATTGCTATGGGATCGTGACGTCATCAAATTGTTGTTTCATGAATATTCTAAAACTTCGAAATACTGTTTTAATCCGATGAATTTGGGAACTTGGCACAATGCTCGATGAAATTGATGAAACATGGAAAAACAATGTCTGAAGATTCAGATTTTCATGTTAATGATGACCTGCAAGCTCGGATGCCCAAGTTTATTGTCGATGAAGTAGATGATGTTGAACCGCCAGAAGGATTAAAGCTTACTCACTTGTATTACGTATTCAGGTTAATGACTCAAAATCAACTGCTGCCAGCTTGAAGGGGCAATAAGTGTATGCATTATTCAATTGTATTGCAAGTGAAATGTTTGGTGTAATTGATAGGCTTACCTGGTCTGGCTGCAGAACCGGAGGTCCAGTGTTCACGTCCAATGCAATGTAAAATTGTTGTTTTTGGAAATTATTTGCTGTAACTGAATAAATGTACAACAGACAACAGAAGACAGACACTAATATTAATATATTATTATACAATATTATATATGTTAATATATAGTATTGGTTCTAATACGTAAATGAAATCAATAACTATCAGTACTATCAAGAATGTTAAGGAATAAATATTTGATATTATAGATGTCAATGATTTTATTTTCTATCTAAAAATACAGGTGACTCACTGGTCACTTCTGTCATACTAGTTGAAGTATTTATAGCTATTTTTGTTGACATTCTATTGTTTTGGATCACGAAATTGATTTCATGATAGCTTATTCATTTATTGCGCATTAATAAAACCCAATACTTTCGATCTAGCATTGTGTTTATAAATGCTCATGAAACATTTCCACTTTGCATTGTTTCTATTAGATTCTGTCCAAAAGTTAGCGAGGTGGTAAAAAAAGTTTTACTTATGAGACTTCATCTGTAGTCACTTTGTAGTAAAACTGCAGCATGCTGATGCATGGTGAGCTTTTCAACTGCCTAAACCAAATGCTATGACCCTAACATCGTAACCCTAACATCCTAAACTCTAACCCACGCTTTGAACAAGTGAACAGACAAACATCTATCCTATTATAGTAAACATTGCTTTTTGCATATAGCATAAACTGCATAAAGGTCAGGCCACACATAACAAATTATTCGTTCAGTCTGACCAAATTCACGAAATTCACAGAATTCACAGATTTATTTGGCCAAATACCAAAGCGCATATAGGCAGTTGCATCGTATGTATCAGGACATATTGTGCTGATACTTTTATTGTGTGTCGTCGTACATGTCTTGGACTATACCAATTGACAAAGCTGCTAGAATCGTGCTCGTTAAAAAATTGGTTAGCCAATTATAATCGTTTTGTTGACGAATTCGGAGCGCATGCACAGCTCAGACAATTCTGTGATATTCGACCGAATATATCTTTGAATTTTGTGAAATTCAAAGATTAAACAAATAATTTGTTACGTGTGGCCAGAAATTAAGCATAACTGTTTAGACCCACATTTTTTTCAGTGTTTTCGGAGTTAACGTTTTCTTTACAAGTACGATATTCAAAAACCACCAAATGAGTATCAGTTCAAAATTAATATGGCTGCAATTACAATATTTGCTGAACAGCTGATGAGAGCTCAAGTTTCTATTCTTGTGAGAATAATAGTAGTAACAATAATTTAAACACCTCTATTGGTAATTATGACATAGTGAAGGTTCCAAAAAATGTTAGAATTATGCAACAAATTATATCTTTACTTATTGGCTGATGGTATGTTGTGGAGAACCTCCTGTCAACAACCACACCCAACAACTACAATACCAAAAAAATCAGAATTTTAAAAAATGATTATTACAATTTTGCAACCTATTTTGTTTTTTTTTTATATTGACTATGTGAGCACCGAGGTATATTAATGAAAAGAAATGTTTGATCATAGCATGCTATTAATTTGTGTTTGTTTCGCTTCTTTGTTTCAAAACAAATGAATTCAAAACAAGGCAAAACAGCGAATTTCTTTGACGTTCACAACGGTTCAGTTTATTTTTGTTATAGAAACTGCAGCGATGATTTCTACTTCATAAGTGGCTCATCCGTACAGCTTATGACTTTGCAATTAAATGAGACAATCTAAAGCATACTGTCTTGTCAATTTTGGAAGATTTACAATGTGGTGGAGCTAGGTGCAATGCTCAGCAAAATAGTCCAGATTCTGATTCTTATACTGAATGACAGCTTTTTCCAGAAAAAATAAATCTCCTTGATGGTCCACCCAGTTCCTCATATGCTGCATTAAAAGGCAGACTGTATAAAATCTATCATCATTCAGTTATTTTCTATTATTACCTACTCAAACGAGTTTGATTAGATTTTCTTTTTCAGGCCTTCTCAAATGTGGTTGCCATTTAACTTTCAAGCTTTAAGCTTATTTGGTGGTTGTGGATGAGCCTTCCCCATGTTTATTATTTGTTATGACTATTGTCATTGAACAAACCGTATTGTGGTTTGCATAAAAATCTGCACCTCTGTAAAGACAGCAGGGTGTACAAAACATATTTGTGTTTGTTTGTTTATTTTCATCTATAATATAACTACAAAAATAACATGAAGAGTGTTTCTAACAAAATAAAAAGACAAGGGAAATAGAAAAAAATGTCACTCCAGGGAAGATGATGATGAGGTTTCTGTGCGCAATAGCAAGGCTAATCAGGGCGTGTAACCTGAAAGTAGAGTCAGCAGAAGTATGTCTAGTTGGTTTAGTTGTCTGGTTGTCTGAGGTATAGCGCTTCAGTTCATTTTTGAAAGAATTAGCATTTACAATTTTACGCAGTGTAACCGGTAGTAGATTCCATAGAAATGACTTCTGATAATCCAAACAACATTGACCAGCTTTTGATTTAAACAATGGTATTTTTAGGTTTATGCGTGTTTGACGAGTAGTTAAATGTGTTATCGTCCTGTTATTGTTTGTTTCGTAAAATGTGTTGTGTGCTTTTACCAGTACTTTGTATTTGTATAACTTTTTAATAGTTAAAATTATATTTAGGTTGAGTAGCAGATTAGCTGAAAAGTCATAAGTTTTCTTGTTAATTATTCTGAGTAAACGGTTTTGAAAAACTTTAATTTTCCTTAAGTTGCAGTCTGGAGCATTTCCCCACACCACAACACAATACAAGAGTTTGGAATTGATGAAGGAATTGTACAGAATTAGCAAAACATCATTAGGGAGGTACTGAGACAATCGAAAAAACAACCCAGCATAAGGTCTAGTCTTTTAACAGTTTGGATATATGATTGCTCCAATTTAGCTGAGAGTCAATAAGTACTCCCAAAAAATTTATATTGTCAGAATTATTTATTGCATGACCATTAATTAGTAGGGATTGTTCATTAAAGTGGTATGAGTTCTGTGGGTTTTTTAATAAAGTGTAGATAGTTTTGTTGGAATTAATCGTTAGTTTATTTTGGTTGCACCAACTCTGAAGGATTTTTAGGTCTTCATTTATTGAATACATTTGCTTGTGAAGGTCTTTGGATTCAAAACAAAATTAGTATCATCTGCATACAAGATTGATGAAAGATGGATTTAATTGACATGCTAAGTCATTACTATATATTAGGAACAAAGTTGAACCCAATACAGATCCTTGAGGGACACCAAATTTTATAGTTTGTGGTGCTGAAATGGTAGTATTTATTTTTGTTCTTTGACTTCGATATTTTAAGTAGTTTTCTATCCATTTAATAGCTGTTGATTTGAAACCAATATACTTCAATTTTAATAACAATATATCATGGTCAATGGTATCAAATGCTTTGCTGAAATCTAAAAATATACCAAGAACACAATTTCCCTTGTTAAAAGCTGGGAATGTTTTGTTTGTAAAGGAAATAATTGCATCTCTTGTTCCAATACCTTTTCTAAAACCAAATTGATTAGAGTCTAAACTGTTATTGCGTTCAAGATAGTCCATGATTTGGAAATTTATAAGTTTTTCTGTGATTTTGCTAAATATCGGAAGAACTGAGATAGGCCTATAATTTTCACATTTATTTATGTTTCCTTTTTCTATACAGAGGGTTAATTCTTGCAATTTTCATACCATCTGAAATAATTTTTGTAATCATGCTTTTGTTTATGATGCGGGAGAGTATACAGCTTAAAGAATTAGCATTGCGTTTAATAACTTTGCTTGTAATACCATCTAAGCCAGCAGCTTTTTTTTCGCTTAACGAATTTTTGTGTCTATAATCTTTTGGCTGGTAACTGGATGTAATTCAAAGCTTGGATTGTAATCCGGTAGTATGTAGCTCAAAATTTCAGTGGGAAGCTTTTTTGCTAGTGAGGGTTCAACACTAGTAAAATATGTATTTAGTTCATTAGCTATTTCTATATTTGAAGATATTAAATTGGAAGCGTTGGAAATAACTTGAAGTTGGGTTGGCACTCTGCAAATCTTTGATGTTGATTTGTTCAATATTTGTGTGTTAATTACTTTCCAAGTTTCTGAAGCATTGGAGCAATTGTTAAAACTGTCCTTGTAATAAGAAAATTTTGCATTCTTCAATTCGGTTGACAGTTGAATCTTAAATTGGTTGTATTTAAGATTTAATTTAGTATAAAGAGGAGACTTAGATAACTGGCGGTAAATATTGTATTTATTTTTAATTTTATTCAGCAAAGCATTGGTCAGCCAAGGTTTGGTATATTTGAATCTCTTGTCCCTGAAGGACCCAGACCTCTCAATAGTGCATTTTGCTATCAGATTTTGAAGTGTTTTAATAAAAAGGGTGTAATTTGTGTTGAGACATTCAGAAATAAAAATATTATCCCAATTTGTATTTGTAATATATTGTGCTAATCTATCGTAATGAATATATTGTTTATTTGTGGTTGAAAGGTTACTGATTTGATCGTTAAAGTTAGAGTTTTTTGTACTTATGTAAAAATTAGGTAGATGATCACTTAAATCACATTTAATAGTTCCCGAAAATATGTTGTTTTCCATTGTGTTTGTTAAAATATGATCTAAACAGGAATGCTTTTGCTTTGATAGTCTTGTTGGAATTGTAATAGTGTTTTCAAAATTATATAAGGAAGTTATGTTTTTATAGTTTTCACTTGTTTTTTTGTCTAGATAATCAATATTAATATCACCGAAAATGAGGTACTTACACTCTGAGGTAGTTGCAAGAAACTGGTCAATGTCATTTAGAAATAAATCAAGGTCTGAACTAGCCCAACGATAAATTATAATTACCGTAAGGGAATGAACTGAAGCGCCAACAACTAGTCTAAAAGCGTGTACATCTGCCCCTCTCATTGTGATATCCACTGTCTCAACAGCCATGCCACACCGCACATAAGCCGCAGCAACACCGCCCCTGGAGTGTCTCTGTTTACCTGAGAAAAAGTAATTTTGCAACGTAAAATTTGAAGCTTCATTCTTGTAGAACCAAGTTTCAGTAACACATATCACATCAAAACTACTGTTAATTGTTGAAAGAAAATATTCAAAGTCGGTAAATTTCTTCTTTAATCTCTGACAATTGAAGTTCAAGACATGAAAACTATTAATGGGTAACCAAAGCTGGTTGAAAGAAAATACATATTGCGGTACACAGTCTACACAAAACTCTGACATAAATACATATAAGCACCAGTAATATAAACAAATCATGATTACTGCAAAGCTTCCAAATCATCCAAGTCACTTTGGGTTCTTATCTGAACAGCATCTGATTTAGGAGCTTTACGTAGGTAAATTCTTTGATTGAAAGTCTAAACAAACCAGAAGTTTTAGTTTGTTTTAAATTTTCGAGCTTTCCAGAATAGTTCGTTTTGTTCTCTACTTAAAACTTCGTTGATGTAGATTCTGTTTTTCTCTTGAAATCCTAAGAGTGAAGTATCAATAATATTATTTCTGTATAATTGAAAAAAATTGTCTCGTTTCGTTGTCCGGATGAACTTAACAAGAATTCTGGGAGTCTGTCCAATCCTATAAAAATTGTCAATATCTCGTGTAAGGTTAATGTCATCAAGTTTAACTACCTTCAAAAGTTTTGAAAAACCTTCCATTAAGTTTTCGCAACTTTTCAATGGAATTCTGTTCAGCACTATGGCTTCAGCTCTGTTGAGATGTTCATTAGCTTCAACACGCATTAGCAAATTATTATGTGTGGTTGATTGTTGCATTTTCGTTTTAGCTGATTCGAGTTCACTAACTTTAGATTTGACATCGTTGATCTCTTTTTGAAAATTTTCTAGCGACAATTCATATTCAGCTTGCTTGTTCTCAATTAAGTCCAAACGTTGGTGTATTTTGGCGACATCCGATATCAGCTGAGTTAGTTTTAGATCAATGGAAGCAAGAGTGATTTGGTCTCCAGAGTGTGAAGCAGATTCTCCACGTTTTGGTCCCATATTGATTAGAAATGTAATGGAAGACTTACCAAATTCAGGGGGGTTTCACAGTTAACACCAATTATGCCCCCCTATTGCAGTCCTGTGCTTGAATTCTTTCTCTCTGTAGTTGGTAAATACTGTATTCTGTAAACGCTTTGATAGGGTATATATCAGCGGTCAAATATTTTTAGTCATACATAGTCAACATAGTCTACACTGCCAGTGTCAATGCTAAAAACTTGAATGCATTCATATCATATTATAATGATCATTGTTTTTGAGGATGTTGTTTGTGATGATGATGTTATGCTCTGAGCGGAAAACCAATATAAGTTTTCCGTTTGAGATACGTTTTTCTAAACTTTGATACCCGATTATTCTTTTCCAACTCTGGTGATTGAGTGCAACCCTTGCACTGAAGTCACCTATGATGAGCAACTCATCTCTGCCAATGATGCTTTTTTATGACACATATCAACTGATGGTAACAGTATTTTTACCTTTGTTAAAATTAATGGTAGTTTTACCATAGATGCTTATGATAAATAATGATATGGCCCCCTTTAGTGGCAGGCACAGAGTCATGATCTTGTCAATCACTGTAATTAGACTTTGTTATTTTTCTTGGTCAATGTCATTTCTTATAGAAAGGCTTACTTTAGCAACTGTAGCCACTGTCCACCACACTACCTGAGATCACTAAAACAGTATGGCAGAGCTATTACATATCAACCAAGCATCTTTGAAATTGCTCCACTAATGAAATCAATCATTTACGTAGGTATTATCGTAAGTGATCTTTGAGAAGAGGTGTCCTTACATTTAATTTACTCTGCAACGTTTAAGGTGATTTGTCACTTTTCAATTTGCTTCCTAGCTGACTCTTCATTAGTTACAATAGAGGAAGCACTACAATGTGAACCTTTTTAGGCTAGGCAAACCTTCAGCCGACATGATTATCATTGATTTGTATGATTTCATTACCAGAGTCATTTTGTCAGCAGTACAGAGTATTTTGTCAACTTAACTCCGGCTGCAGCATCCAGCAGAAGTTAAGTTTACCTATTGCTGCCTTTGAGTATGGACACCAAAAACTTTCTGGGGAGTCAAGTCAGACTCAACTTTGGTCATTGACTTCACTATGAAAACCGCCCAAACTGACCCTCGGTTTACAGCTGTTGTTGCCAGTTTATTCACCAACAGTCTTACCCATGATATGGTTTGTATCGGTCTTCATGGTTACTCAATAGCAGGCAAAAGTACCTGATTTAAATATTAGTACAATACATGATTAAAATCACTAATATAAATTAGTTACTATCTGGAAAATCAAAGAGAAACAAATTGTTTTTGGTACATTAACTGAATGGTAAAAATCATAATTATATTAGACTATTTTGAAGCATTTAGTGAAATGCTTGCATTTTACAAATCATTTCATATCTTGCTAGATCCATTGTTTAACATAAACAAATGTATCTGTTAGTAACAGACTAAGCCACCAACATAATAAAATAACGACTTGAAAATGGTGGGCCGTAAACAAGCATTGGTCAATAAATGACAACTTATTCATCGACCTGCATCATTAGAACTCGTAAGTTAAAGTGAAGGTAAAGGATATAGAAGATGTAGACGTTCTGAGTTATTTTTCCAGACAACTAAGATCTGTGATATCCAGACATGATCAATAACTTGTGGAACTCGAAACTTATTAGAATGTGAGAATAAACCTTCGTAATCGGTTTCGGCTTCATTCAAATACTTTGTTTGAAAGGAATATCAAAAGATAAGTTATCTAAGTTTTTCATACTTCAAAGAACTAGTGAGGGTTTGATTGAAGTGTTTGAAAGCTGAATGACTAGTTTTCTTTTGCCAAACGAAAATAGATTTACGCGTACTACAAACAATAATCCATTTGAAAATGCAACGATTCAAAACAAAGGGTGGATTGAAAGCTTGTGTCGATGTGAGCAACATGAGATCTAGACAAACTCTTGTGCAACTATTATTTCTTTCAGTTCATTCAATTTATTTTCACTTACAAAAATTTAGTTTTACTGTAAATAGTCTAGCAACAGTACAGAATAATAAATTGTTATCAACTAACGATGCAGCACTGGCTTGCATCCGTGCCTTTTAGATTAAACCATTTTTATAAGGTTATGTTTCCAGTGGCTGAAGCGAACTGCATCCGAGCTTGTGTTGTCTGCATTTTCTGCTGGGTATTTGTCTCGTCAGCATGCTTCTCATAATTTGGATCTTTTGGTTTCTTTATCTTCAAGTGAGATTAATACAAAACTTTACTTTTTAATACAATTGTGGTAGATACATATTAGTTAATCTACTTTTTAGCCAACCACTGCCTATGATATAGAAAATCCAGGTTAAAAATGTTACATAGTGAGTTTAAACTTTTTGTCAACTACGTATCAAGGAAGATATGTGAGGAGATCAACAGATTTTTGAGCAAAGTGAAACTGCCTTCAAAACTTTTTAAGAAGAGTCTGGTAACAACCTTTTTCTTATTCTCAATGGACTATTCAAAATTTAGTTTCAGTTTGTTGTTTTAACTCTAAATTTTTACATATGTTTTTTGTAGCTTGTTGGTGCAAGGGAGACTTTGTTTCTTCATCGAAAAGCCTTTCGACGTGGATCTGCTTCCAATGCCGAGTATGGGACAAGTTCCTCAATCCGTTGTGCCGGTCTATGTGTGACATCAAAGAAAGGAGACTGCAAGGCATATGAATATGATGACCAGGAGAGTCTTTGTAAGCTGCATGCTGCTCCTCTTGTAGCCAATCAAAACCATGATGAACTGCTGACAACTACCTTAATCTATGAAGGTAATATACAAGTAACTAATTTTTATGGTTATAATTAGATCACAACTAAAACAAATATATTGTATGGAGTAATTATTTCAGACATTACTATTATAAAATTTTTATAAAAGTTAGGAAGAGGTTCACCAAAAATATATAGCATATACATATTTGAATATTAAATCATGATTTCTTTAGCGCATTTCAATTAATTTTATGTTTTAATTTATAACAATGATTGTCAAAATATTAAAAGTTAGCCAAATGCCTGTCATTGAATGGGGTAATAAAATAATTAACTAAAGAAATTGAGTAATTTACCTAGAAGGTTACAACTTTCTATAATCTTCACAAAAAATAATGCTGCTGTTTTGGTTCAGCTTGACAATCATTACGCGTAAAAGCTGGTTCACACTAAAAATCTGTAACCCAGCGTTGGTGCCACAATACTTCACTGATCATCTATTATATTCACACTATTACGAACTCATCAGCATTTATCCCAGGAAATACTCTGTGATGTAATGCTTTCATTTTTCTTTTCAAGTTTTGTCAAAGACGGTTCATCTTTTTTGAGTGCTGGAATCAAATACTGTACAAGTCCAGCAGCGACTATCGTAAATGGAACTAAATAAAATGCGCCATCAGAGACCTCAAATTACCATCACTAAATTGATTCAAATTAGAAATGCGTTCATTGATGATCGGCAAAATATTGGGATAGTTTGACAGCTGCAAACTTTCACGGCATGTCCGCGTTGCTTCGTCAATGCCACCGGTTTACGGCTCACATTATAAAAAATGAAAGCCGAAGGGAAAACGCTGAAATATGGTGGTATACCGTAAACAAACCTTAACGGTCAATAGGGCAAGTGAATAACTATAAGCAAGCGCTTTGGTCGTATCTTAATAGATGTAATGATTATTAGCCAATATATCTATAGCACTTTGTGTAGCTGAATGGTCAACTTCGACGCGTATAGATAGAAGGTGCCAAGATCAATTCTAGTACCGAACAAAATTTCCCCTGCAAGATTTTAGTTGGCATAATTGAAAACAGAGTTTAACAAAAATACAAACTATGAAATTCATAAACATGTTTTCATATAAGTTGAAAAAAATGATCTAAAGTTAATGGAATCAAAGCAGTTGTTTAGGTTTTTTTAATATTTTGTTTAACGTGATTCTATTTCCAACAAAAGTGTTTGCCAATTTATGTCATGCAGAAACCGTAATCTATGTATAAAAGGCAATAGCTATCCAACCAAGCCACACCAATGGTTGGTGATCAAATGTTCAAAGTATTTTTATCTGGTATCTAAAAGTTCATTATCTATCAAAGTTCAGGAGGTCATCTGTGTGTATCATTGTTGCTAGGGTGATAGTCTGACTACAAGCTCCTCAGATAGTAGGTATATTCTTTTTTGGTGCAAATGATAACAAACTGCTATAGGGTAGAAGTATAAAGGTTATAAAGGTTTGTGCGACCTTCACTTTCCTCCACTAGTACAAGACTCATGCATGAGTGCAATACATATATTTCTGCTTAGTCCATCAAGGTGTACAAAAAAGAATCACGTAACTGGCAATGAACAGGCCCAGAATAGCTCTGCTCTTCTACACAAATGTTCGAGCTTATATAGCTAGTAGGCTCCGCCCATGTTCTACTTGGCTGGACCCGGCATGGCTCTGGCTTGGCTTGGCTGAACTCCCACCTCATTAACACGCTTGACTGAACACAGCTTGGCTTGGCTTTAAACAGCCCTATGCTCAGCTCCCAGTGGACCACATTCCACAACACTATCCCCCATTGGTGACCACGGTCTCCAATCTAGACCTTGGGAGAGAGCCTACGGTAGCCACGAAGCAGACTTCCTCCTCTCCTGTCGGGTTCTGTCCAGGTCCTCCACATCCGTGTCTGATGCAGCTGCCCAAGGGCAGCTCATGCCGGCCTTGGTGGCCGCCTTCTCTCACTCCCGATATTCCTGGTCTGCTCCCACACTGACTGAATTGGTGCACTTACGGCTTGGTCAACTTCTTTTAGGCTCCTGGTGACCGAAGCCAATAGTTCTGGCAAAGACGCATCACATGCGTCATTTAAATTCTCCAAAAAACTGAGGGCGTTTGGGTTGAGCGAGTGCTCCAACAGAAAGGCCCTGGTAGCAGCCGTGAGAACTACCTGGTTGTCCTCTTGTTCCACTTCCGGGTCGTTTGTCGGTGACTCCATCGAGTGGCACATCCCGTTCCCATACCGGACTAGCCTTCTAATAATATGGGTTGGCCTTGGGTTGTGCCGGACAGATTCCGATGAAGTCTCCGGTGTCGGAGCCACTCCGGTCTCCTCCGGGTTTGATTTCTGTTCTCCCGGAACTTCTTCGAGTGGGACCTGATTGGCTTTCACCAAACTTGGGGCGCGTCCTTGGCGTCTCTGACGTTCTCCTTCCTCCGGTCCGGCCGGGTTTTCTCCCAGAGTTACTTCCTGTCCTTGCTTTTCAGCAGCCTTCAGCAGCAAGCTTTCTCAGTTGGGAACCGGCATTATCGGCACATAGTCCACTTTGGCCTCTTCCTGCTCTTTCTCCAGCCTGCTGCATCGAGCTCCCTTCATGTTCGAACCATCCTTTGGCTCCAGAGTGGCTGGGGCCTTTCCCAATCTTTTTGGGCAAGCATGATAGGATTTTAGCCTTCCTTCGCTCTGGATGGAAGACTGACCCTGTCGTTCGAATAGATATGTGTGGACCCCAAGGCCTTCTGGACCTGGTATTGCCCCACGAACATTGCCTGCAGTTTGGGGTTTTCTGCCCGTCTCCGGCGTTTGTTCATGAGCCATACCCAGTTGACTGGGGTGTACAGCGGTGGCTCTTCCCTGTCTGCTTGTCGCACCTTCATCTGGGTTTGCCGTAGTGCCTCGTACACTGTCTGCAGTCACCGCTGCACCTCCAGAGCGTGCTCGTGGGCAGGAAAGAACTTGGTCAGTGAAGGGTGGCTTTCCAGCTGGTCTGGTAACCTCAGATCCCATCCCAACATTGGCTTGTTGGCCGTTTCTGCAGTCGCGGACTTGGGGTGGCTCTGTCTGCCCTCATAATCTGGGGGAGCAATAAGTCCTACTCTTCATGTCCCCGAGCCAGGAGCAGCGCCCTCAAGGATTCTCCGAGTACTCGGTTATTCCGCTCCACGATTCCATTTGTCTGTAGATGATACGGAGTCGTGTGGGTCTTTTCCACATCTCAGAGTGGGCACAGTTCGGCCATCAGTTGGCTCTCGAACTGCGCCTCCTGGTCTGTGTGGATCTGCATTGACAATTTCAGGTAGCAGAAGTCCTGCTCATCCAGTGCATTGGCGACCACGGGGGCCGTGGCCTCAGGTAGTGCCAAGGCCTCTTGCCACCAGATGGAGTGGTTGGTAAGAACCAGCACCCACTTGTTCTCCTCTGGTGTGACAGGAAATGACCCCACAAGATCCACCTCCACTTTCTGCCAGGGTCATCCTGTGTAGAGCCTCCTTTTCCTCTGACCGCCTTTGTCCCTCTATGCTTTTTGGCCTGGCCTACCTTATAATTCTTGATGAGCCGTCTGACTGTAGACGTCAGTCTGGGCCAGTACGACTTCAGTTGGATGTGACCTATTGTCCTTTCCACTCCAGAGTGAGCCAGGACATGCGTTTGCTACACCCTGGTTTCTCGCAAGGCCGGGGGATGGATGGCACACTATCTGGTGTGGCCCTGCGGGGCCACCCGTGCTTTCAGCACTCTGTCCTGTCGTATGCGCGGAGAACCCCACATGTAATGCTGGATGTCCAGTTCTCTGCTCCCGAGCTCCAGGTGTTCTGCTGGCACCTCATCTCTTGGCGCAATGGCACTGTACTTGATGGCCACTGGTGCTTTTCCGGTAGCCTGTGTCTTTGCCAGTTCGCCTTTTGGTCCTGTCGCTCCTGGTGGGGCTGACTGCCCTCGGGGAACCTCCGGCACCCATGCCCTGTGCAATGTCGCATACCCCGGGGTATGCGACGTTGCACAGGGCCGATCCTGCTCCATCGAGGGCAGGAAACCCATCCAGGCAACTGGTCGGTACCCACGCTGCTAACAGTCCTTGTTCCCTTGTCAGCTCCTTCCGTGAGGGACCCTCTTTCCTTTGTTCAGTTCTTGCGCATTGCCGGCAGTCTTTGCAGGTTTGCCTGCTCAATCCATCTGCATTCCTGTGGCCAGTTCTTGACCGGTGCTCCAGGATGTAGCAGAACTCCACCAAAATCTCAAGCCACCGGGCTATTTGGTTTGCGTGTTTCCTCCTCAGGCATAACTCCCAGAGTGATGCGTGGTCTGTCCGTAGGAGGAACTCCTGGCCATACAAATACGGCTGAAAGTGTTTGACCGCCTTCACTACTGCAAGTAGCTTCCATCAAGTGACGCAGTAATTGCGTTCTGAGAAGGTGAGGGTCTTTCTGTAGTAGGCAATGACTTTCTCGCAGTCCTCCTGTACTTGGGACAGCATGGCCATCACTCCACATCCGCTGGCATCCGTGTCCAGGGTGTACTGTCTCTGAAGATTTTGATAGCCAATGGTCAGGGCGGTGCTGATGCTCTCCTTCAGCGTATTAAAAGCAGCCTGTTTTCCTTCCACCCATTTCCACGGTTTTCCCTTTGCAGTCAGTCGGTGCAAGGGGTGTGCTAAGATGGCGAACTCCAAGATATGTCGTCGGTAGTAGCCGACCGTACCGAGGAATCCTTGGAGTTCCCTCACTTTGTGCAACCTTCCCTTTCATCAACTAGTACAATAATCGTGCGTGAGTCCGATACATATATCTCTGCTTCATTCATCAGAGTGTACAAAACGAATCAACTAACTGGCAAGGAACAGGCCTAAAACAGCTCTGCTCTTCTACACAAATGATCGAGCTTACATAGCTAGTAAGCTCTGCCTCAGTTTTACTTGGCTGGACCCGGCATGGCTCTGGCCTGGCTTGGCTTAACTCCGACCTCATTAATACGCCTGACTGAACACAGCTTGGTTTGACTTACTCAGCCCTATGCTCAGTTCTCAGTGGACCATATTCAACAACAATATTATGCAACATCGTTTGGTATACTAGCCTGCCTGAAGTTGATCCATTTCCTTAAGATGGCTCATGACATTGTTTGGTCACTCCATACAATCGATTCATCTTAGTCATGAGCTCGTTTACGTAGCTCATGATTAAAACAAAATGATTGTATGAGATGACCATTTCAGACCATGTTTCTGTAAAAATACAGTTTAAAAGAAAATTTGTACAAAGTTTGCTAGAGAACTAAGAGCTGAATACCTTTGAACTTGGAACTATAAAAATTGTATAGTGCGGCTCAATCAACTATGTATTTTACATTTGAAGTATGATCGAGCTGTCCCCATCAAACTATTAGAAATGAAACACTAATAATGTAAATGTTCCGGAACCAAAGGATATGCATGGTTGTGTGGTTGTTTCATTGGGTATGAATTGATATCCGGAAGAAGTGATTTCCAAAGCATGACATCAAAGAATTATAATTAAGATAGTTAGTTAATCAAGTCAAATCAATGGTTAGATAGGTAGCGTCTACCTTTCTCTGGTACCTGAAAATTAGTAATTTATATTATATTTGTTAAATTTTTCTAATACATAGGTATAGTATTTAATACAATGTAAAATAATAAATAATATTGCTATATAAAATATTATAGTTATTATAATAGATATCGATACATGTAATTATCTATAATATATTTATGATATTTATAATTCTCTGAATTTCAGCAGGCATATGAGTTTATAAATAATCTGAATGCATTATTATTGTTATCGTAATAGCCTGAGAACAGGTTCTAAGATAGCAGGTAATTTCCTATTTAATTTCAAAGGATAAAAAAATGCTGAAGGTAAGCATTTCATGTTGCTACATTACTTAATGTATTGACCTGGCTCAAGTTTGGTCATCTTCCTACAAAAATCAATCATTAGGACTTTCTGTAGAATATGGGAACCTTGAAAGTTACCAATCAATTATTGTTTCTACTAGTAGAGCAGAGCAGTCTATTAGCAGGATTTTGTGACATAATATACTCTGCACACATAAATACTGGTGCAAGTTTGTTTTCAAAACAAGCATTCTGCAGTCATAATTGATTAGTTTGCTTCAATATATTCTTAAAGCTTGCATTTTGTTGTTGTCTTTTATTACTAATTTTATTGTGTTTATTTTTAGTCTGCTCTGAGTGTTCACAAGATTATTTCTATAATCCATACTCTGACACTTGCATTAGATTGGTTGGGGAAAAGGCAACGTGGGACGATGCCAAAATGATTTGTTCAGAAGATGGAGAAGAACTGCTTACTTTCCAAAACTTTGAAGCTTTTCTCTGGATGTTTTCCTACCTTCCCATACATCTAGGTATCTTTTTATATTAATAATCACAGAGTTAAAATGTCAATGGTAATATTGTGTCAGTTCCTTTCATTTACAATAAAGTCTTTCATTAAAAAACTGTAAAAGGTGCATCAGAGGTGTAGTGATAAAGACTTTTTACTGCCAAGCGAGGTAGATAGATCGTCACCATGTGATGCCAAAAAAGCTTTGCTCCTGTTCATCAGGTTACACGAGTGTTGTTGCTAGCCAGATTTTTGAGTCGTTAAATACACTGCATAAGTCAAGTTTTGATTGAAAATTTGCTATAAACTTATAAATTTGCTGTGGAGCAGCCTTACATAGACAGGAAGCACACCATAGCATTAGACTTTCATGATTTCATTAAATGAGGTTCATGAAACTATAGTTACTGAGTCTTATAAATAGCCTAAATATTTTGACTATTGTATATTTTTAGAGCAAACTCTGAAACCGCGCTTTTGGATTGGTGGAGAAAAATTCAATGGTGAATGGATGTGGACCGGACAAAAAATAAAGCCGATTGATAAAGAATATTGGAGCAGAGGTCAGCCAAGCGGAGATGGAACGTGTGTGAGTCTTATCCAAAACCCAGAACCTAGCCGAGCCACTTTTCTAAATGATGAACCTTGCATACATGAACTAAAGTTCTTTTGTGAGCGAGTCAACCACAACTAGGATTAACGTGCTCAGATGCATGATTACGCTGGATAACAGTGAGAGAGTTTCCTCTACCACCATCTTTACTTTATTGTTTGTTTCTGTAGTATCTTTCCATGTTTTAATTTTATTGATGCAGCAAAGTCTCTTGCAAAAACTTCCTTGGAAAAAGTTTGTTGATCCGTGATGAAGTTTACTACTAATTGGGCTGATTTAGCCATGATGCATTATTATTGTTGTCATGTATAAAGTGCAGTTAAAATGTTTATTCATTATTTAAACTTTTTTGTCTCAAATTTTATCCTCTAATTTGTTTAAGAAGTTTGATTTTACAACTATGGGATGAATGAACTTTTTTAAACAAACCAGCAGCTATCAGCTCTGTTCCTCATTATCCAAACTGACCTCAATCTTTGTTTAATGTTAAGTTGTTTTCAAAGTCTAATTTTAATTTTAAAAAGGCAGCATTAGTTGAAAATATTTACCTAAGTGTGCACAACAGATATTTTTTATTTTAGACTTTTAGAAGTTGTTGAAGTTCATTTCCTGTAGCTGACTATTAATCTTGCTAATAAACATTTATGTTCTGAAGAAGCATCAGAGTTGATTACAGTATATGATGAACCAGCAGGTTTCAAAGTGCACCATATTTTATATAAGACAACACGTTTGTTGTGATGTACATGCAATTCTACCTTTTGCCTTATAAACTTTCAGCAATTTTCTGCAACATCCATTGTGTTATCAGGTCAGCACAAAGTAACCAAAAGTTTGATGGTTTCTCCATCAATCACAGCAATCAACATAGTTGTTTTTTTATCACTGTCCGTGATCTTATTGAGGATTAGCTAAAAATACAATATTGTCAAATAAAATGGTCAACTTTTGCTCTCAGACTTAAGTTTCTTGATACTACCAATAGTCATAATACCAATATAAACAAGATCTTTTCTGTAATTAGATGGCCACCAATTGTTAGTGAATTTCATCTTTAATTCTTAAATTTAAAACCAAAGCAAAAATGGACAAAGTGTTGATTTCTGTCAATCTACTTCGAGAACCAATAAATGCAAAAACATAACTTGCGGTACAAAAGTGAATCTCCAACAATGCCTTGGTTTTCCATCCTCTAGGACAGAGTTAACAGAGTCAAACAAATAGTTTAGCTACAAGATGTATATTCAACTAAAAAAATTATCATTGAAAATTGTAAAATGGTGGCATAATTATAGTCAAATAAACCAAATTGAACCTACTAAAAACCTAACATTAATATATTCCAGCATAATGTGATAAATGAATCAACATTTTGTCATGATTCTTTCAGTAATCTTTTATTTTCAACAAGTGAAGGTGAACATAACTCTTGTGAAAGGGCTGGTCCCTGGAGGGCTGAGGGAATAAATAGGATATTGTGAGAAGGCGGTATTTAAACAGGGAAGCATGGAAGAAGCAATTCATGGTATTGAAAAGGTTTTGTGTGCTGCCCCTATTACCCCACCAACAAGAGACTCAGTATTAACAAAATAGATATGCATTTCTGTTTCAATCATAAGTGGTTACAATGAATATCATGCAACAGTCTATGATACAGGCGCAGACAGCTCTTCTTCTCTTTGACAAATGTTCAAACTTTTAAAGTAGGTAGCCCCTCCCTCTCGTTACACTCGATTGAACTGAACTCGGCTCGTTTTGGCTTTGTTTGGCTTGGCTCGGCTCAGCATTGTTCGGCCCCTACATACAGTTTGTCACAGTATTTATTGATATTGATGGTATACGTGACAGAAAAGAGACTGCAGATGTAAAAAGGCTGTTTATAACATTTTGTTTCAAGTTTAAAAGTATTAATCTTTTATTTTCAAAAAGTGAAGGTGAACACAACTCTTGTGAAATGGCTGGCCCCCTTGAGGGATGAGAGAATATCTAGGGTATTGTGGGAAGGCAGTACCTTTATTTATAGAGGGAAGCATAGAAGAAGCACTTCAGGGTCTTTATTGATATTGATGGTGCATGACAGAAAAGTGACTGCAGATGTAAATAAACTGTTTATCATATTTTGATCTAAGTTCAAAAGTGATAAGTTTAAGGTATCTAAAATTTGTATGGGTTTTGTAATTGTTATCAGTCTTTTCTCAATTTTGGGAAATTTTATTTTACGATTTGAAGAAAAATTGATTGTATGTTGCACACAACACTCATCAGTTAAATTGCTATTATTTACAATAGTTGAAGACAAAATAGATCAAAATAATGTCAAAAAAATTGAAGTGGCAGATTTTCAGTAGAGCATGCTTGCTCTGATTAGCGTCATTATACTCTCATGTACTAGCCTTGCGTGTTGATTATTTGAAGATGTAGTCCTCCTAGGTCAACAACTACATGTATGTACTTAAGGTATTGAAGTTGGTAGACCCTAGTGTATCAGTTTTTTTCTCAGCCTAACCTGAACTGGTGTGCCTCCAGCACGTAAGAATTTACTGTCAACATCACAAGATAACATTTGTATTTTTGCTCAGCTTTTAAATCTTTTTATTAAAAGTTCATTAGTTTTTTAAGTAAGCATGAACATAGATTACTTTTAGTTTCTTTCAAACAAGTGCTTCAAATACAGATGCAAATGATAACAAAGAGTTACTCTCACATTCTAATAAGTTTCGAGTTCAATATTTTATTGATTATGTCTAGGTATCACATATCTTAGAGTTCCGGACAAACACACACATCGGGTGCATATTTTGAATTCTATATAACTCACATTTACTTACAAGTTCAAATGATGCTGGTCGTTGTTGACTGGTTTTTCCAACTTTTAATTTTTTCCAAGGAATCGCGATTTGTTTAGCTTTTAGCACAAAGCAACGCCTCTCAGATAATCGTTTCATATTGTAAATCATCGACTGATATCTTGTTGATGATATTTAAAACTTCCTAGTGTTCATATCCTTTGTTTAACGTTACTAGACGACAGCTTTATAAACGCCCACCGAAATAGACATAAATGTCATTTCCCCACGCAACTGGTAAACGACATTATGGTCGTTTCCCCTGTCAAAGGGTTAATTTAACGTTTGTAGTAACTCATCTAATTATATATTATGTATGGTGATAGTTTTTATATTATTATATATTTTTTGTGCAACAATAGGAAAACTAGAGTCTAGTTAGGTCTTTGAAATTTTATTACCAATCAGAGAGCCAGAGATTTAACCACCAGAGATGATAATACCATCAAAGAAGATAATATAGACCACACAGTTTGGAAATAACAGCAGAATGTGCACTGTTTTGAGTATCAACATCACAGTATCAGCGATAGCCTGAAGTATTGACTGGGTCCAGTTACATTCTTGGTCGGCTGAGGTAGCGGCAGACTGTGACTCTTAGATTCAGTAATGCCTTAATTAATGGTGTTTCCTCCAGCTTTGGCCAGTTTGCCAGCAGGACATAAAATTGCACTGTCATAAGTGAGTAGAATATAAAAATGGTAGTTTTACTTTATTTGGCATATAATGTATATCTATGAAATTTCATATTGTAAGTTTGTTGCAGTTATCATTCTCCTTACTGATTTGTTGTGTGATTGACTTGCACTTGTAGATAATACTAGCTGCATGCCGACATTGCACGGGTAATAAAAATGTTTATTCGGGGAAACTTTTTATCCACTTACAATGATTTCTTCTTACAACCTTTATCATTCTTTTGTTTAAATGAAGGTGTTTGCTTATTCTTCTGTACTGTGTTTATTTGTGTGCAATGTATTTATTTGTCTGTAATTCATACTGTATTAGCTGCAGTGTTTGCTAATGTTCTATACTGGTTGAAATAGATTTGTTTTAGACAATTTTCTTCATGTATGAACATATACATATAATGTACGTCTGGTTTAACTTCACATATAACGCTAGGTGAAGGGTTAGGTGTGAAGCTATAAATAATTTGCGGATGCAAGAAGTATGTACACAATTTATTCTATACTATAGCCAATTGGACAGTTCAGCAAAGTGGGTAATCTGCAGAACTGGAGGTTCCGAGTTCTCATCATGTGCACAAGGAATTTTCATTCCTAAATCTTTACTGTTGTAACTGAACATATGGGCAGACAGACTAACAAAATACAAACAAACATTGAGAGTTATATATACATGTAAGGTTACGCTACCCCTTATAGCGCTGTCTCTGCTCGCTAAAGAACTTTTATAGAGGCAAAAATTAATACTCTCAAAACAGCTTGTTCTCATGCGCATGACAAACTCTGAGTTTTGATGTTACAGTTACGTAACTGACTCTTAACCTTTCTCACAAAAGAGATTACTACTTTGTAAACTGTGATAATACACGTGAGTACTTAAGCAAGTTTGAGCACTTCAAACAAGCGCCTAATATACTAAGGAAAGGCCAACAGTTTTCCCCTAGTGAGTCGCCAATATATCACTGAGAGTAAATCGCTACAGAAAAAAGGTGGTCGATCGGTGCAGAAGTTAGAATGGCGGTCTGTCTATCTAACTGATTGTTACCAGTTCCGATCTTATTAAATGCAATCGTTCATTCCCAGCTTCTATCTTGAAATGGACAAATATACAGACAAACACCACTATTGCTTCGGTAAGACATTTTTTTCTACTTTTTCTAGATATACGCAAAATTTTCCACTTTTTGTCCACAAGTTTTGCTGTGGGAAAAAAGTAGAAAAATAAATTTGAATTAGCAATGGAAGTGTGTGCTTATTTTGTGTCTAAAAGTCCACTGCATTTATAAATCTGCTGGATTTTGAAAGATGCGGTAAATTAAAACGAGTTGCATTTTAAACCTGCCTGATAAACACATGTGAAATAGGGTTTAGATAATTGAATAATTGTAGATACATACAGCCAACTCTAACAATTCTTGAATACCTAAACATTTATTTGTAAGATGAATGGTCGCACGGACAGTAATGTTTGAAAATGTATACAAGTTTAAGGTAGTAGTTAGTTGTTGCATACACATGACTAAATCTAGCCAACCTATAATGCATTTTTCAACTAAAATGAAGAAATGAAAAACAAAGTTTTAGGTTTTAACTGAAATTGGGGTTAGTTTGAAACAACATAAAAGGGCTGATAGCTGTTGGCTTGATTTAAAAATTTCATTTTCTTGACTGTTGTAAAGTCGAACTTCTTTAACAAACTAAAGAATAAGTGTTGAGACAAAAAAAGTTTAAATCTTACATAAACATTAAAACTGCACTTTACATATGGCAATATTAATGACTCATCATAGCTGAATTAGTTCAATTGGTAATTAAATTTATCTCAGATCAAATAGCTTTTTCCAATGAAGTTGTTGCAATAGACTTTGCTACATCAACAAAACTAAAACATTGACAGTTACTACAGAAACAATCAAAAACCTAAGATGGTGGTAAAGGTAACTCTCTCACTGTTATCTAGCACAATCATGCTTTAGAACAAGTTAACCGTAGATGTGATTGACTCGCTCACAAATGAACCTGTTTTTATTCCCGCAAGGTTCATCATTTAGCTGAGTGGCTCTGTTAGGTTGTGGGTGTTGGACAAGACTTGCACAAGGTCAATCTCCGCTTGGCCGACATTTGGGCCAAAATTCTTCATCAATCGGCTTAATCCTTTGTCCAGTCCACATCAATTCACCATCTGATTTTTCTCCACCAATTCAAAAGTGCATTGAGCGTTTTGGCTCTAAAAATCAAAAGTAGACAACAATTGCTGGCAATCGTTTAAACATGCATTTTATGTGATTGTCATAGCAAGTGTAACATATTTACACTATCTATTTTTTATATAGCAAATTAGGTTTATTTTTGCTGTACGTATTAATATCATTGTTATGCTGTATTTGTTTAACTGCATATCTAGCTAGTATTCATAAAATTCGTCGCAGTCTAGTACCACTAGGATAAAACAAAATAGATTGTACTTATTTACAACATCTCTCACACAACCATCTATTTTACATTTTATTTATTATTTCCTATTTTATTTTTTTGGTTCTCCCAATTACTTGTATCCCTTTCATTTTCGCAGTGATTTTATTTTTCCAACAGAGCCAGTCGGCTGGTTTTCAGTTTGGCTAAAGTAGGCAAGAGGTCTGAGAGCAAAGCTTGCTCAGATAAAACTGGGGTGTCAGCTGAATTGAGAATTAACTGACTGATGGAACTTGAAGACTTAAGACTCACAAGCAACTGCTCCATCTCTGTATGATGCTCAATTTAGTTCTCAATAGACATAAAATTTATGTTTATAAGTCTTTTCGACGAGTTATTCTAGGTCTTTGACATGGCAAATACTAAGTGGGTTGAATTTTTTTTCACATTTCACTCAAAGCAGCGGTGCGATTCTCTTTGATCCCTGTTGTCACATCAGCTTAGGTTTTGATGAAGTTGTTGGTACTGCTTTGAAAGTGGCTGTTATAGAGCAGCCCAGAAAAACCCAAATAAGTCTTGTATACAAAGCGCTACAAAAAACTTGTGGCAGCTTAGCATTATAAAAAGCAGCCATCTGTTAGTCTTAGGAAATCCTTGCTGAACTTTTGGCTAACAGCCATACCAGAAATGCTGATCTTGACCTGCCCTGTACCAGTTAAATAAGGCTCTGATAGACGTTATGCTGATGCTCTGGTTTCAGGGGTCATTGCACCGGCTTAGACCACCTCAGTATGTAAGCTGGAACTGGTATGTTGAGCAAATTTCTGGATAGAGGAAGCATCCCTTTTGCAATTACTAGAGACGTTGAAGCAAGAATCAGATAACGGTGAGTAAGCCAGATTAATAGATGAAATCTTCTACGCCTTATGTACCCTATTCATGTAGTTTCTAAAGCATGCTCAAAAAAGCTCAACGCATTGAGGCAATGTGACGAGGTGTCTTTACAAAAGCATGCCATAGAAAAGAAGCGGTCGGTCTGGATTGCACTAGAGGACCTGCCTCACCTCTACTAATATAACATGGCTAAATAGACCGCTTGCAATTTTCACAAAAACCTATTTCCACAGCAGTGCTTGGCAGTGCCCTTTTCAATGCCGACAAAACCTATCTAAACACAAAGAAAACTGCTCCAAATTATGGTAGGATAATACTAGCCTGTCAGTGCACCAGTAAAAATAGTGAAGAAAGATTCACCAAGCAAAAGGTTGTATAGTAGATAGAGATAATATAAACTGGCTTGCACTGATGGTACAACAGCTGACAAAATTGTGTGAAGAACTACAAGCACAGTCAAGAAAACCACTCGATAAAAACCTCTGATCTTCTGGGGCTGATGTGAGAAAAGACGAAACCATCTGCACTCTCACAGCCAAAAAAGCCAGCTCAAAAAACAGCAACAATTACTGCTGGTAGCACCAAGGCCCATGTCACCCATACGATAGCCAAAGTATCACAAGACCAACTAAGAGACAGAAAGTTGGGTCTATCTTGAACGTATTGGGCAAAGCTAGCAAAGATGGAAGAAAATCTTGTGCGTGGCTGCAATTGCTGCTAGAATATTGGAGGATTGGACTCGAATTGGTTTTCAACTTTGATACTCAAGTTGCATTTGAATCTGCTAGTGAGAAACTTAAAAATGACAGACTAAATTTGAAATTATTAATATAAGCAGATACCTAGAAGTATGGGAAGATAGGAAAACATCTAGAGCAAAGCTTCAAAGTTTTGGAAAGTAAGCAGTTCTTCTTCATCTTCTGCACAAATCATCTTGGCATCATCCCACATTGCTTTTTCAATAACAGTCTAGTCTAATGCAGGTCTCAGAGTACGGATTATAGAAATAATCTTGTGGACACTCAGTGTAGACTAAAAAATAAACATTACTAGTTTACTAGTAAAGAAACAAAAACAGAATAAGAAATAAGAAACAGAACAAAATGTAAAACTTCAAAATATTTTGAAGCGAACTAATTATGAATGCAGAAAGCTTGTCTTGCATGAAATCTGTGCTAGAGTTTATGCGTACAGAATATATTTATGTTCATACCTTGCACCAGCCACTTTAGTGAGCTTTTGTAATCAAGCTTATGTCACAACATCTTGCTAATAGAAGGCTCTGTATTAATATTAGAAACATTAATTGATTGGTAATTTCAAGGTTCCCATATTCTACAGAATGCCCTTATGATTAGTTCATTTTAAAATGATGGCAAAACTTTAGCCAGGTAAATAGAATAAATGATGTAGAAAAATGAGCTGCTTACCTATAGCATTTTGTTATCATTTGTAATTAAATAGGTAAGTACCTGCTATTATTGAACCTGTTCTCAGACTATCACCATAGCAACAATAATGCACTCAGCTTACTTATAAACTTATATGCCTGCTGAAGTTCAGAGAGTAATAAATATTATAAATATATAATAATTAGTTTTAAATATATATTCACTACTATAATATATTATGTATTATATAATATAATAATTCAATATTATTTATTGTTTCTTAGTTGTGTATTATTACAATATAACCAATAAAATATAACTTATTAACATTCAAATACCAGAGAAATATATTTTAGTTGCTATCTACTGTATCTGACGACTGATATGATTTGATTGTCTAACTATACGCTTTGTTTATAATTATTGCCTGATTTGGAAATTATTTCTGCTGGAAATAAAACCACATCCAGTAAAACAAACCTTTAACCAAAAAACTCCTTTGGTTTCGGAGCTTTTAGATTATCAGTGTTTTATTTCTATTACAGTTAGAGGGGCACAGCTAGGTTGTGATTTAAAAAAGAACAATTTTTATGGTTCAAAGTTCAAAAGTATTTGTTCCTCTATTCACTCCCAAACTTTGAACTAATTTTAGTTTAACTCGTACCTTTATTAAAACGTTTTTTTTTAAACGCTCATTTCATAGGAGCAACTTGTCTATTTCAGGAGATACTTGAAACACATAATTACCCGTTACTTTAATATTACCTTCATAGATTAGAGTAGTTGTCAGCACTTCATGGTGATTCTGATTGGCTGCAAGAGGAGCAGCATACAGCTTACAGATATTCTGCTGGTCATCATACTCATATGCCTTGCAGTCTCCTTTCCTTGATGTCACACAAAAGCCTGCGCAACATACAGAGGAGCTTGTGTTATATTCGGCAATGGAAGCAGCTCCACGTTGGTGGGTCTTGCAATGAAGAAACTTAGTCTCACTTGCACCAACAAGCTACAAATAGTAAATGTTTAAATGTAGAGTAAAAAACAAGGTGAAAGTAGGTTTAGAATAGCAAAGTGACCATTTGACAGCAGGTGTGATCAACTTCTTTATTTGATAGTTTTGGAATCAGCTTTAATTTGATAAAACTTGATAAACTGTTCTTCTAAATTTCTCAAATCATTACCATAATACATACTTGATCAAATATTTCAACACAATGTGTAAAAAATAGATTTGCAAAATCGCAAGCAATGGTTGTTCAAAATAAAAAAGTTAGTATTAATCTACAGCTCTTGTATAAAAATTATAGTTACATGTATGTATTAATCTTACATGAAGATAGACGACCGACAAGAAGAAAAGTTGGATAAACATGCTGACGTGACAAATACTCAACGGAAAATGTAAAAGATGTGAACACAAATTCATTCAGCGTTAAACACAATTACAGTAAGTAATTTATTTAAAAGGGGTGAATGTTAGCCATTGTTATACTATTAGTTGATAACAATTTACTCATCTGTACTGTTCCTAGACGATGTTTGGTAATATTGAATTTTCTTCTAAACAAAATTAATGAACTAGCAGCATTAATAGTTGTACAAGTGTCAATATAAATATCTGGGCAACTTTCATGGGTACAAGTTTTTAATCCACACTTTGTTTTTAATTTTCACACTTATAAAAGATTTATTCTTTGAGATACGATTGAATATTCTTTTAACCTGTTGATTACATTTGTATTTTGCTCAGCTTTCAAACTTTTTATCAAAGATTTACTACCGGCAGTTCTTTGGAGTATACATTAACATAAATTACTTTCCTTCTGGTTTCTTTCAAACAATGTCTTTGAGAAGAACTGAAAATGATAACAAAAATTTACTCTCATTTTACAGCAAGTACAGAGTTCAATAAGTGATCGATTGTCCTAGTAGTTGCAAGTCCTATACATATCACATCTCTAGAGTTCTATAACAAAAACTCACATTATGCACACCTTTTGCATCCTTCACTACTAACTCTTTACGCACAAGTTCAAATGATGCTGGTCAATGAATAAGGAGTCAACCATTGACCAGTGCTTGTTTACGGCTCACTAATTCTATTTTGATATATTTATTCATGGTACATGACAAATCTAGCAAAAGTTCAAATGTTAAGTGAAATGCAAGTATTTAACTAAAAGTTTAAAAAAAAAAAATATAATTACACCTTTTACCTAATCAACTACCATACAAATAACAAACCATTAAATACTTTTAAGATGTTTTTAAAATGTTTTTATGCCAAGCAAACTTCCAGCCGGTCTGATTATCATTGATTCATGTGATTTCATTACCAAACTCCTTTACCCAGCAGTACAGAGATGTAACACAATGGGCAGGAACAGGTTCAGACGTACTGACATTTTTGGGTCTGCTGCAGCAGCTAGCAGAAGTTAAGTTTACCTATTGTTGCCTTTGGGTATGAACACCACAAAATTTTTGAGGAGTCCAGTCAGACTCTACAATGGGTATTGATTTCGCTATGAAAACTGACCAAATTGACCCCTGGCTTACAGCTGTTGTTGCCAGTGTAGTCACCGACAGTCTGTCCAATGATGCGGTTTGTATCACTCTTCATGGTTATTCAATATTAGGCACACATACCTGATTTAAATATTAGTATAACTTACGATTACAAGCACTAATATAAATTAGTTACGATCTGGAGAATCAAGGAGATACAGATTGTTTTTTGTACATTAGCTGATTAGTAAAACACTCATAACTATATTAGTCTGTTTTGAAGCATTTAGTGAAATGCCAGCATTTCACTAGAAATTTTTGTCCTTTTATATTTATCATTTAACATAAATAAATATATCTGCTAGTAACAGACTAAGCCACGAACATAATAAAGTATCGACCTAAAATCGGTGGGCCGTAAACAAGCATTGGTCAATAAATGACAACTTATTCATCGACCTGCATCATTAGAACTCGTAAGTTAAAGTGAAGGTAAAGGATATAGAAGATGTAGACGTTCTGAGTTTTTTTTCCAGACAACTAAGATTTGTGATACCCAGACATAATCAATAACTTGTGGAACTCGAAACTTATTAGAATGTGAGAGTAAACCTTCGTAATCGGTTTTGGATCTATTCAAATACGTTGTTTGAAAGGAATATGAAATGATAAGTTATGTAAGTTTTTCATACCTAAAAGAACTAGTGAGGGTTTGATTGAAATGTTTGAAAGTTAAATGACCAGTTTATTTTGCCAGATGAACATAGATTCACATCTACTACAAACAATGACTCATTTGAAAATGTAAAGATTAAAAACAAAGGTCGGATTGAAAACTTGCGTCGATGGGAGCAACATGAGATCTAGACCAACTCTTGTGCACCTATTATTTCTTTCAGTTCATTGAATTTATATTCATTTACAAAAAATTAGTTTTACTGTATATAGTCTAGCAACAGTACAGAATAATAAATTGTTATCAAAAAACGATGTAGTACTGGCTTTATTCCGTGCCTTAAAAAATTATCGATTAGTATAAGTTTATGCTTCAGATGGCTGAGGCTAACTGCATCTGGGCATATTGTATCGTTTAAAATTTCTGTGGGGTACTAGTCTGGTCAGCATGCTTCTCAAATTTTGGATCTTTTTGCTTTTTTATCTTCAAGTGAGATTATTACAAAACTTTGACTTTTTACACAATTGTGGTAGAAAAATACTAACTAATCTTCTTTTTGACCACCACTGTCCATGGTATAGAGAATCCAGTTTAATGTTGTTACATGGTGAGTTTAATTTTTTTGTCAACGATGTGTCAAGAAAGATATTTGAGGTCAACAGATTTTTGAGCAAAGTAAAACTGCTTCCGAAACTTTTGAATGAAGACACTGGTAACAACCTTTTTCTTATTTTCAATGGAACATTCCAAATTGAGCTTAACTTTCTTGTTTTTACTCTAAATTTTTACATATATTGGTTGTAGCTTGTTGGTGCAAGGGAAACTTGGTTTCTGCATCTAAAAGCCCTTCAACGCGGATCTGCTCCCATTACCAAGTACGGGACAAGTTCCTCAATCCGTTGTGCCGGTCTCTGTGTGACATCAAAGAAAGGAGACTGCAAGGCATATAAATATGGTAACCAGAAAAACCTTTGTAAGCTGTATGCTGCTCCTCTTGTAGCCAATCAGAACGACAATGAATTGTTGTACAACTATGCTAATCTATGAAGGTAATATAAAATTAGAGTAGAAGTATATTATGCGATATCGTTTGATATGCTGGCCTGCCCGAAGTTTGGCCATCTCCTTAATATGGCTAATGACATTGTACGGTCACTCTATACAATCAATTCATTTTAGTTATGAGCTCGTTTAATTAGCTCATGACCAAGAGGAGATGATTGTATGAAGTGACCATTTCAGACGATGTTTCTGTAAAAATACAATTTAAATGAAAAATTGTGCAAAGTTTGCTTGATAATATAGAGCTGAATACCTTTGAACTTGGAACTATAAAATTGTATAGTGTGGTTGAATTAACCATCTATTTTACATGTGAATCATAACTTAGCTGTGCTCATCAAACTATTAGAAATGAAACACCAATAATGTCTGTTGTAAGTCACCAATAAGTCTGGTGGAAATTTTTTTCTAAACAAGCTGTCTGCATCCATAATTAATTTGCTTCTAGATATCCTTAAAACTTTACATTTTGTGTTTGTTTTTTATTACTTAATTTATTGTGTTTATTTTTAGTTTACTCAGAGTGTTCACAAGATTATTTCTGTAATCCGTACTTTGAAACTTGTATTAGATTGGTTGATGAAAAGGCAACGGGGAATGTTGCCAAAATGATTTGTTCAGAAGATGAAGAAGAACTGCTTACTTTCCAAAACTTGAAAGCTTTTCTCTGGATGTTATCCTACCTTCCCATTCATCTAGGTATATGCTTATATTAATAATCACAGAGTTAAGATGTTCATGTTAATATGGTGTCATTTCCTAAGGGCTACAATAAGACCTTTCATTAAAGAATTGTAAAAGGGTCACCAGTGGTGTAGTGATTAACACTTTTTACTGCCAAAGGCGGTAGATAGTTTGTCACCAATTGATGCCAAAAAAGGTTTGCTCCTGTTCATCAGGTTACACAAGTGATGTTGCCAGCCAGATTGTTGGATAAATACACAGCATAAGTCAAGCTTACAAGCAAAAATTTGCTATAAAATTAGAAGTTTGCTGTGGAGCGACCTTACGAAGACAGGAAGCACACCGCATAATTAGATCTTCATAATTTCATTAAATGAGGTTAATGAAACTAGTTACTGAGTCTTTTAAATAGCCTAAAATATTGACCATTGTATATTTTTAGTGCCAACTCTGACACCACGCTTTTGGATTGATGAAGAAAAATCCAATGGTAAATGGATGTGGACCAGACAAAAGCTAAAGCCAACTGATGAAGAATATTGGAGCAAAGGTCAGCCAAGTGGAGATGGAACGTGTGTGAGTCTTATCTAAAATCCCGAACCTAACAGAGCTACTTTTCTAAATGATGAACCTTGCATAATTGAAATAAAGTTCTTTTGTGAGCGAGTCAACCACAACTAGGATTAACATGCTCAAAAGCATGATTATGCTGGATAACAGTGAGAGAGTTACCTCTACCAACATCTTTGGTTTCTGATTGTTTCTGTAGTATCTTGTAATGTTTTAATTCACTAATGCAGCTAGTGCTATTGCGAAAATTTCATTTGAAAATGTTGGTTGATCTGCAATTAAATTAACTGCCAATTGAGCTAGTTTAGCTATGATGCTTCATTATTATTGTCATATATAATGTGCAGTTTTACTGTTTATCTATGATTTAAACTATGTTGTCTCAAATGTTATTCTCTAACATTTTTAAGAAGTTTGATTTTACAACTACACGATGAGTGAGATTTTTCAAGCAAACCAGCAGCTATCAGTTCTGTTCCTCATAATCCAAACTGACCTCAATCTTTGTTTAATGTTAGGTTGCTTTCAAAGTCCAATTTTATTTTAAAAAGGCAGCATTAGTTTAAAAGATTTAACTGTGTGTGCGCAACAACTATATTTTATAGTAGACCTTTTACATGTTGCTGAAGTTCATTTCCTATAGCTGACTATTCATCTTGCTAATAAACATTCATGTTCTGAAGAAGGATCAGGGTTGATTACAGTATATGATCAACCAGTGGGTTTCAAAGTGCACCGGAGTTTAAAAGGCAACAGTTGTTTTGTGTTGTACATGTAAGTGTAGTGGGTGCCTTATAAACTTTCAGCAGTTTTCTGCATCATATATTGTGTTATCAAATCAGCACAGGCTAATCAAAAGTTTGATTGTTTCTCCACCAATCACAGCAATCAACATAACTTTCTTTTTAGCACTGTCTGTAATCTTATTAATGATTAGCCAAGAAGACAATCTTGTCAAATAAGTTGGCCATCTATCTGTCTCTGACTTGAGTTTTTTGATACTACCAATAGACATAATTTAAATGTAAGCAAGATAAATTTATGTAATTAAAAGGTCACTGATTGTGTGTAAACGTCATAATTAACAGCTAAATTTAGAGCAAAACAAAAATTAACCAATTGTTGATTTCTGTAATTCTAGTTGTAGAACCAATAAATACAAAACCATAGCCCGCAGTGCAATAATGAGCCTCAGACAATGCTTTGGTTGTGCATCTTCTAGGACAGATTCAGCAAAGTCAAACAAATAATTTAGCCACAAGCTGTACATTTGACAGAAAGAATTATAATTAAAAACTGTAAAAGGATGGCAAATAGTCGAATAAACCAAATTGAACCTAGTAAAAACCTAAAATTTATATATTCCAGCAAAATGTGATAAATGAATCAACATTTTTCAATGATTCTGTCAGTGAACCTTTTTTCAACAAGTGAAGGTGAACACAACTCTTGTGAAATGGCTGGCCACCGCTGGGCTGAGGGAATATCTAGGATATTGTGAGAAAGCAGTATTTAAAGAGGGAAGCCTGGAAGAAGCAATTCATTGTATTGTATTGGTTTTGTGTGCTTCCCATTACTACCCACCAACATGAGACTCACTGTGAACAGTATAGATATGTATTTATGCTTCAATCATAAGTGGTTACAATGCATATCATGCATCAGTTTATGATACAGGCGCAGACAGCTCTGCATCTCTATGACCAATGTTCAAACTTATATAGCAGGTAGCCCCTCCCCCTTCTCGTTACGCTCGATTGAACTGGACTCGGCTCGTGTTAGCTTAGCTCGGCTCCACCTCGTTCGGCGCTTACATACAGTTCGTCACAGTTTTTATTGATATTGATGGTAACTGATAGAAAAAAGACTACAGATGTAAAAAGCCTGTTTATTACATTTTGTTTCAAGTTTAAAAGTATTAATCATTTATTTTAACAGGTGAAGGTGAACCCAACTCTTGTGAAAGGGCGGGCCCTTAGAGGGCTGAGGCAATATCTAGGATATCGGGAGAAGGCAGTATATATTTATTTATAGAAGGAAGCATAGAAGAAGCAATTCATGGTATTTATTGATATTGATGGTGCATGACAGAAAAGTGACTGCAGATGTAAATAAACCGTTCATCATATTTTGATCTACAAGTAAGTTCAAAAATGATAAGTTTAATGTATCTAAAATTTGTATGGGTGTTGTAATCGTTATCAGTCTTTCCCAATTTTGGAAATTTTATTTAATGATGTGATAAAAACTTGATTGTATGTTGCACACAACACTCATCAGTTAAATTGCTATTATTTACAACAGTTGAAGACCAAAGAGATCAAAATAATGTCAACAACAAAACAGATTTGAAGTGGCAGATTTTCATTAGAGAATGCTTGCTCTGATTAGCGTCATTATGCTCTCATATACTAGCTTTGCGTGTCGGTTATTTAAAGGTGCAGTCCTCCTAGGTCAACAACTATGAACTTTAGGTATTGAAATTGGTAGACCCTAGTGTATCAGTTTTTTCCTCAGCCTAACGTGAACTGGTGTGCCTCCAGCTTGAAAGAACTTACTCTAAAAATCAAAAGATTAAAATTGTATTCATCTTCAGCTTTTAAACCTTTCCATCAAAGATTCATTGGTTCTTTGAAGTATGCATTTACATATAATATTTTTGGTCTCTTTCAAACAAGTGCTTTGATTACAGCTGATAACGATAGCAAAGATTTACTCTTACAATCTAATAAGTTTCAACTTCAATATTCTATTGATTATGTCTAGGTATCACTTCTCTTAGAGTTTTGGGACAAACACACACATCGGGTGCATCTTTTGATTCTATACAACTCACATTTACAAGTTCAAATGATGCTGGTTGATGACTAAGTGGTCATCTATTGACTAGTGTTTGTTTGCTGTTGATCAATTCTGTGTGGAAACTGAAAACGAAATGACACAGAAAATTTGGCTATCATAGATACCCAAACGATATCAATCAAGAAAATGTCGACAGAATTTCTTAACGGCAGATGCCTAATATCAACAAGTTCACTGTAAACTTTTATTTAACTTTTGCAGTTAATCCTCTATTTATATATTATGTATTGTGATAGTTTTTATGATATTACATATTTTTTGTGCAACAATAAGAAAACTAAAGATTAGTTAGGTCTTTGAAATTTTGTTACCAATCAGAGAGCCAGAATTTCAACCACTGGAGAAAATGATAATCTCATCAAATGAAATAATATATATCACAGAGTTTGAAAATAACAGCAAAATGTGCACTGATTTGAGTATCGGCGCCACAGTATCAAATGTAGCCTTAAATTTCGACTTGGTTAAAATACTACATTCTTAGTCGGGTGAGGTAGCTGCAGACTGTGACTCCTAGATTCAGTAATGCTATAATTAATGGTGTTTTCTCCAGCTTTGGCCGGTTTGCCAGCAGGACATAAAACTTTGCTGTCACAAGTGAGTAAAATAGGTAAAAATTGTAGTTTTACTTTATTTTGCATATAATTTATATCTATGGATTTTCATATTGTAAGTTTATTGCTTTATTATTAATCATTTTACTGATTCGTTTTGCGATTGACTTGCGCTTGTAGGTAATACTAGCTGCCTTCCGTCATTTCATGGGTAATAAAAATGTTTTTGTAGAGAAAAACTTTGATCCGACTACAATGATTTTTTTACAACCTTCACCATTCTTACGTCTTACGTTTAAATGAAGGTGTTTGCTTTTTCTTCTGCACTGTGTTTATCTGTGTGTAATGTATTTATTTATCTGTAATTCATTCATGCTGCCATGTTTACCACAGTTATATACTGATTGCAGTAGGCTTGTTTTAGACACTTTTCTTCACATATGAACATAATATTTACATCTGGTATCGTTTCACATATAATGCTAAGTAAAGGGTTAAGGGGGGAAGCCATGAAAGCCATGAACTATTCTTGAATACATGAACATTCATTTGTAAGATGAATGGTCAGCATGGACAATAATTTTTGACACTGAATACAAGTTTAAGATAGTAGTTAGTTGTTGCGTACACATGACAAAATCTAGTCAACCAATATTCCTATTTAATTAACATAAAGTCATGAAAAACAGAGTTTTAGATTCTAACTGAGATTGAGGTTGGTTCGGAATAATGGAAAAGGGTTGATAGCGGTTGGCTTAATTTAAACATTTCATTTTTCTGACTGTTGTAAAGTTGAACTTCTTAAACAAACTAGAGAATAAGTGTTGAGACAATAAGATTAAATCATAGATAAAGATTTAACCGGCACGTTACATATGGCAATATTCATGATTCATCATAGCTAAATTAGTTCAATCGGAAGTTAAATTTATTGCAGATCAACTAATCTTTTCAAAGAAGGTTGTTACATTAGAATTTGTCAGATCAATAAATTAAAACATTGAAAGATACTACAGAAACAAACAGGAAACCAAAGATGGTGGCAGAGGTAACTTTCTCACTGTTATCTAGCAAAATCATGCTTTTGAGCCTGTTAATCGTGGATGTGATTGACTCGCTCACAAAAGAACCTGTTTTTAAGTTCACAAAATTCGTCATTAAGAAAGGTGGCTCTGATCGGTCATTGGAGTTGGATAAGACTTGTGCAAGCTCTATATCTGCTTGGCTGACCTCTTACCCAATATTGATTACTGATTGTTGGCTATCTTTCAAAGGCAAGATGGCTGAGAGCCAAACTCGCTCAAATAATAATCGGATTGCAACTGACGTGACACCAACTAACTGTTGAAAACTAGAGCATGATAAAAAGATAAAGATTCACAATTCACAAAATTTAATTGCACCTTCTTTGTATGATGCGCGATGTAGTGTGACATAGACATACAAATATATTTTTCTTAGTTTTTTCGACAAGTTGTTCTGGGTCATTGGGGTAGCAAATAAGGTGTGGGTTAACTTTTTTAGACTCGTGGCAGTTGTGAGATTCTACACCATAACTGGGATGTTGAGCAAATTTTTGGATAGAGAAAATAGTGCTAGAAAAATAGGAACTTTTAGACTGAAGTCGGTTTTCAACCATTAAAGTTTACATACATTTGAATCTACCTGTAAAAAGGTAGATTCAAATGCAGAAATAAACTGCTCAACTTTGAAACTATTAATATAAGCAAATACCTAAAGATACAGAAAGTTAGTCAGACATCCAGAGAAAAGCTTCACTATTTCGGAAAGTAAGCAGTTCTTCCCCATCTTCTGAACAAATCATTTTGGCATCGTCCCAAATTGCCTCTTCATTAACAAATCGAATGCAAGTCTCAGAAAACAGATTATAGAAATAGTCTTGTGGGCACCTGAAGTTGAAATGAAAATAAAAATAATATATTTTTACTAACAAAAAAACTAGAATAAAGTTTAAAAATTTTTAGACAACAAAAACTGACTGATCATAAGCTTATTATGAGTGTGGAAAGCTTGAATACGATTTCTTTATGAGTCTCATTCTAAAGAAGACCATCATGATTGATTCATTTTAAGGAGATGGCCTAACTTCAGGCAGGGCAGTAAATCAAATGATATCAAAAAATGTACTTCTAACATATAGCAGCTTGTTATCATTGACAACAAGAAGATAATTTACCTACTATTGTAGAAGTTTGTGGTCATATCATTCCGTATCATGAGAAAAGTGTTTTCTGTAATTGAAATAATTTAAGATAAAAAATAAAAACAACTGTAAAGGTTTTTACACTTTGTCAAACAACTGTAACTTTCAAACTTCATATTAAGAGGAAAATGTTTTTTGCAGGTCAAATGAATTTAAAAATAATTAGAAAGCTAAAAGAGGGTTTAAATGTAAATCCCCGTTTAGCAAAATCTACCAATGAAAAATCTGCATGACACTAGCTTTATTTTTGGGACCTCAAGGTCTAGAAGCGGCTAACTTAACAATTCCGCTACACAAAATGCAATAGATTCATAGAGCAGATAGTCATTACATCATTTAAATACTCATGCATATAGTGCTTGTTTGGGGTTAATAGTTGACACTGTGTACCATTAAATGTTAATAACACTCTTGACCATTAAAAGTAACGATTGTTAAGCTGTTAAAAAATGTGGGTGTTGTTTTCGTAAGATTTTCGAAAGATCTAACCTTCCAGGTAAACTACTCAAATTCATTAGGTGATTATTATATTACTTGTGCAACACCTAACATTCGGCTAGACCATGTACGTGTATGTAAACCTCTGGTTGAAAGTTTAAAGATTTGTCACATGTTGTCGGCTTTAGCCTGTCTGTCCAGCTATAGCAATTAAAATCTTGAAATGAAAAGCTCACTTCATGCTGGATTTGAACTTAAAAAGATTGCATGGGACTTCATAAAACACGATGCTCTTTGTTTTCCCCATACAAGGGAAAAAATTTTTCGCCATATACTATTACCAAATTTTTTTTTGAAATCGGAGTATGGCAGTTGATGAACTGATTACAGCGAAATAACAAAAATCGTGACATGCTAATCGCCAAAATTTTTTTCTACAATGGCAATAAGAGATATACCTTGATTGCTATTTCAGCTCAATGTTATTCGTAATTGTAAAAACAAGTTCGCAAACGAATAATTGCTAAAACTTGAGTTGAAAAATTCAAATTTAGTAAAACACATCCTATATCTTCCTTTAATTGTGTGTTTAGTAAGATAAATTTATATAAGTTAGATTCAGCGTTAATGTTACATGTCTGTCCTAAAGGTAAGGGCTTCCCATGATATCTACTGCATGTACTACATTGTAATGTTACATTTTCTTGCACACCATAGCCACTAAATGCACTAAAGCTATTGGTGGTAACTATAGCTAACAAGGTTAATATATTGTTTTGT
Source organism: Watersipora subatra (assembly GCF_963576615.1). Classification (NCBI taxonomy): domain Eukaryota; kingdom Metazoa; phylum Bryozoa; class Gymnolaemata; order Cheilostomatida; family Watersiporidae; genus Watersipora; species Watersipora subatra. Next base: position 39,680,042 of record NC_088713.1, read on the forward strand.
TACTAATTTTCAATGATTATGATTTTGCATGATTTTGATAATTTTTGCAAAGAGGTGTTGGCATTAAATAATTACTATGAGTTTCTATACCACCTTATTCACTGTTTTCGCTTTTTGATGCAAACAGTGAAATTAAATTAACCATTTTGCTGCCATAAAAACATTTATGCGTTTTCTAAGGTCCACAGCCATAGACGCATTATTGCAACTTTCCCAACAATTGCGTAGTAACCTGATTTTATTATTTGTTGACAACATAACCCCCGATCTATATGAATTTTATAAAATTGACAGTGTGGTCTGAAGATTTTTCTAAAAACTTAGCTTAAAACAACGAAGAAATTTTAAACCTTTGTTAAGAATTTCTAATCTAAAAACCAACATTTTTTGTTGCGAGTTCATTAAGTACCGTGCGAGAGCCAAAACACAGGAATTAGTTATGTTGATGACATTATAGCCAATTCAGATTCAGATTTTCGTGATTATACCGATAATCTTAGTAGCATCACTGTCTCTGATAGTGGTGAAAGTAATAGTTTTGTAAGGGTCAGGAACATTGTGGAGGATTGTCGTAGCTTCATAGCAATCGCTTCACATGGCTTTATCATCACACAATATATAGATACATTGATTTTTTTGCACAGCAGTGTTAGGTAAAATGTTTGCAAAATAAAATAGTTTACAAAAATGTTCTACGTAGATATTGAAATTGAAAACTACTGTATACATATCAGGAAGCAATATCGACAATTTTTGGTTAAATGGTTGGCACAAGAGAGATACCAGAATCTGTACATCGTTGGCAGTGAAAAGGTTAAATCACAAAATTGTACATCAAATAATTTTTTCCAGTCAATACCGGGCATCCAGTTAGTTTTTATTATTTTGAAAAGAATGGTTACGTTTCGACATAATAAGTTAACTAAACAGTGCTAAAAAATTCATTGATTCAATATTCAAACATTTTAATGTTCTTGTTTTTGGTGAACATCTTTCTAGTTTTTGTAAAATGCACATTTAGAAAAACATTCTTGGAAATGATCATTTCATGCTAGCAACTTGTCTTGGTCATGACTTAATTACAAACAGTCACTTTTATATTACCTTGCTGTTAGTAGTTGTCTGCACTTCAATGTGATTCTGATTGGCAACAAGAGGAGAATCATACAGCATACAAAGACCTTCCTGGTCATCATACTCATATGTCTTGCCATCTCCTTTCTTTCACATAAAAACCTGCACAACGTACTGAGGAACTTTTGCTATACTCAGCAATAGAAGCAGCGCCACGTTGCAAGGTCTTTCGATGAAGAAATTTAGTCTCACATGCACCAACAAGCTACAAATAATGTAAGTTTAAATGTAGAGTAAAAAACGAGGTATCAGTAGATTTAAAATAGCAGAGTGACAATTAAACAGCAAGTATGATCAACGTCTTTATTTGATAGTTTTGGAATCAGCTTTAATTTGATAAAGTTTTCTTTCAAACTTCTCAAATAAAAACAATAATACGTAGTTGACCAAATATTTCAACTCAATGTGTAGAAAAATAAACTGAATTTTTCCAATCGCAGCCAATAGCTGCTCAAAAGTAGAAATAAGAACATTTATCTACCACTCATTTTAAAATAAATAAAGTTATGTATTATCTCACTTGAAGATAGACGACAGACAAGATGCAAAGTCAGATAAACATGCTGACAGAACAATTACCCAGCAGAGAATGTAGAAGATGTGAAAACAGATGCAGTCAGCGTTAGCAACTGTAAACACAGGCTTACAATAAGTAATTTATTTAAAAGAAGTGGATGTAAGCCATTATTATACTGTTAGTTGATAACAATTGACTCATCTGTTTTATTCCACTACTAAATATTGTAATACTACAGTAAATGTTTTTGTCAACGAAAACAAAACAAATGACCTAGCAGCAATAGTTATAGTTATAAAAAGTTCATCTAGATTTTTTGGGGACTCTCATGGGTACAAGTTTTCAATCCACACTTTGTTTTTAATCTTCACACTTTCATTTGTGAGTTACATTTGGAATTGTAGTCTAGCTGCTAAATATTTCAACCAAAGGTTTACAGGTTCTTGAAGCTCACATAGGCATATATTATTTTCTTCTATATTTATTTTGGACGATGGCATTGAATAGAACCCAAATCTATTAGACAATGAAGATATGCTCTTACTTCTGAGTAGTTTTGAGTTCTATGCGTATCACAAACCTTAGATGTCTGAAACCAACACTCACATCATGTACATCTTTTGAATCCTTCACCACTCACCTTTACTTAGAAGTTCAAATGATGCTGGTCAATGGCTAAGTAGTCTTTTATTGACCACTAATAGTTTATAGATCGTCATTTTCAAATTGATACTTTGCTATTTTGGCCATTTGGTCTGTTACTAGCAAATATATTTATTCATGTTACACGATAAATCCAGCCTGAATTGAAATGTTCAATGAAATTCAGGCATTTCACCAAAGGTTTCTTTACTCCCTTGTAAGTTTTAACATTATTCCATTTTCCTTTACAGACTCAACTAGGTAAATGCCCGGCATTGAATGAATAATGAAACATATTTTGCACAGAAAGTTTATTTTTAATAAAACTACACAACATTTACCATTTTTTTAATTCCAAATGAGAGTGTTTTGTTTATTTCTGTTTACCATGTTTATTTATATGTAATTCATACTGTACTGGCTACATCTCTGTTCTGATTACAAAAGTTTTGTTAGCTGTGTGAGTTTAGCCATCTTTCTTCATGTATGTACGCCTAACGCTAGCTAAGCGTAAAGTCATGAGTTTTTTGTAGGTGTAATAAGTATGTGGACAAATCTATTGTATCGTAAGTATAGCATTTTTATGTAATTAATAGGCTTGCCTGGCCTGTCTGTAAAACCTGAGGTTCCGAGTTCAAGTCCAGTACAATGTGGATTTTTTTCATAGATTTTAATGAATATTTGGATAAATTTACGACAGATGACAGATGACAGATGACAGACACTTATATTTGCATATATGTAGATGAATCTAATATCTATCAGTATTGTCAAAAATTTTGAAGGTTGACTTGCAACAAAATTCACATTACAGTTATTTGGTACCAAAATATTTACCATGTTTTACTATGTTGTGTTGTAGGTGCCAAATGTGTCGAAAAGTGATTACAAGCTCTTAACCTTTTGAATACCGTTCCCGTAATCTGACGGGCTGAGAGCGCAGTCTCAGCGTACCAAACCCGTAATTGCCCGTCAGATCTGAGTCTTCGATACGTATTTTTTAAATTCATTTATTTATTTTAAAAACGGCACTAAAATTTTAAATTAATATTTTTAGGAGTTTTAATAGATATCACACTACTATTTTGAAGCAATAATTAGTCTCTTCTACGCATGTGCAAAAAGAACACGTTGTTAGAAGTTGAACGTTCTTTATGGAAAGCTGATCATCATGAACGGACTCGATATTTGAGGCGCTGCTAAAAAGATTTGTTTACAGGAAGATACCGATTGGTTTGAAAGTGAAGAAGAGCATTTTAGACCAGAAAAATGTGAGGAAGACGATGAAAGTAAAAAAGAAAATCAACAGGATGAATTGGATTGCGAAAGTGAGACTGAAACGGCCGGCATTGAAACGGCGAATAATGGCGGATATCAAAGAGGAGCTGATTTAAAACCAAAAGAATTACATTTTGCTGACAGCCTGTGAGGAGTATAAGTTTGAATTCTTAAACAGGTAAGTGTTTTTATTATTCAAAGCTTTTTAAACATCGGCCATGATACATGTTTTATTTAACGAAACGAATAAATATGGCCTTCAGAAACATTGCGATGCTTCGGAGCCTGTTGATTATATTTGGCAAGTTGCTTGTTTAGTTTTGCATATAGGTATTTTCAAAAAACCTACTCTATTGCCTTACTGGTCCACATTCCTTTATTATCTACGCTGATTTTTAATCAGTTTATAAATTGAAAGAAAATTAGAAGCAAGTTTACACTTTATTGACAATTTTGAAGACCCTACTGGTAATAAATTGTTCAAATTAAAAAATGTTTTTGCCAAGACATGCGACTGGTTCTATCCTGTTTTTCTATCTGATAAATTTATATTTGTAGATGAAAGCTAGCTGGCATGGAAAGGCTGGCTCAACTTCAGACAGCATATTCCATCTAAAAGATCTAATTTTGGAATTATGTTATTTGCTTTCCGTTGCTGTCTCTGGCTATGTGCATCAATTGTCTGTATACATTGTCGATGAGCAAGCTGAATGCACTGGCAGCGGAGTCTATCCTGGAATATCTTTGTGCGAGTCATGTTTTGATCCTTACCATGCTAACTAAATTTATTTACAAATGGTATTTTATTTAGTTTCTGCAAATGCTTCACTGCTTTGTATTGCTAGCTTTTGTACATACATTTGCTAATCTATTGTATTAGTTGTGCATCAATGTGCTGTATTTGTTGCACACTGCCATCTTCGGAGCAGCAGTCTAATCAAATATTTCGGTTCTCATATTGTTCTGCAATCTAGCAGTCCATGATTTGCTGTTTCTGCTCATAAATGTTGCTTCTTGTCTTTTGCTGCTTCACCAAATGTGTGAATATAGGCTCACGACTCAATTCTTCTTGCACACATCCAGTTAATCTTTGCTGCAGCACACATGAATCTGTGCAATGACTTTATATGCAAATTTTTTACATAAATCTAGTCTCAAGAAATGCATAAAAATTCAGAGCAAAAAATGGTAACTGCGCATATATAGATGTCTAGCTGCAAAGTTTTTGCAAACAATGTGGAGGAAAAAATCTCATTCTGCAGGGAAGTGTCTCAGCTTCCAGATGCATATTCATTTGCAGTTTTGTGCCAATTTGCACGAAAGTTGGAGCAACCTTGTCGGATGACTGTCTTGCGCTGCTTATGGACATGGCGTTTCGAGCTTTTCCAATGGCGCTCCCGCTATACTTCGGAGCTCATAACTCCGCTTTCAATGCTCTTGGACGTCTAAATTTTTTTGCAAATTGTTGTGAACATATGAATCCATGCAAGAATTATTTATACAACATTGCCATTTGCTTTTAGTGAATATAAAATACGATTGAAAATGACGTACTAACATAAAAAAACTCGTAGCTTCAACGAATTGCGACTCTTGCAGGTAAGCAAATGCAAGCTAACTACATTAAAAAAAGTATCAGCTTGTAGAGATATTTCTCAGGATTCTGATGCATGTTAATTTATGTAACTACCTCAATTTTGAAGAAAATTGATGCAGGTTTTACGCAGTGGTGTCGAAGGCTCAAATCGCCATAGTAAATGCACTGGTACGCTGGGGAATTTCCAGCCGTAAGCCCGCGGTCGCTAAAGGGTTAAAAGCTCAAAAACGAAAAGCCGCTGTAAATTGGAATTTATTTATTTTTCTGACCTAGTCATGATAGTTCGGTTATTGTCTTGTCACATGATGTTCTCATGTGAATAAAAAGGCCAATAAAACTTTTTCGGTTATCACAGGTGACCAACAGGCTCGTCAGGATTATCAGACAATGATATGTACTCCTTCGAGTTAAGGCTAAAAGATTGAATTAATTTTTACAGCAAGATATACATGTAAGATATACCTGCTAAAAGTGACAGCATTTACAATGACGATAAAACAGACGCGTAAGAAAAATAGACATGGTTTGGTTGAATACGTGAAGTGTATTTGTGAAAATATTTCGACGAATGAGGTTGCATGAAAGTGTAAACAGAAACCATACTGTAACAACAATGTCCCATTTGAGCTGTTTTGAAAAGCGAATCCAAACCACGGCGGTCTCATGTGGCTGCGACTACTTGTTCGTCTTTGAGCTTTTAAAAGCTTTTAATCACATATTTGGCACCTAAAACACAACAGAGTAGGACACGGTGAATCCTTCGATATCAAATAACTGTAATGTGAATTTCGTTGCAAGTCAACCTTTAAGGAATAAACATTTGTTACTATTGATGTCAATTATTTTATTTTCCCTCTAAAAATACAGGAGACTTGCTAGTCACTTTTGTCAAATAGGTTGAACTGTTTATAGCTATGTTAGTCAACATTCAATTTTGGTTATAAAACCATAAATTGATTTCATGATAGCTTAATCCTTTAATGCACAATAACCAAACTCAATACAAGAGTTATCAAAGAGAACTCAATAAAGAGTTTTTAGCTACTACCAATAGCCATAACGCAGTTATAAACAAGATCGATTTCTGTAAATAGATGGCAACCAATTGTTTGTAATATTCAGCTTTAATTTCTAAATTTACCAAAAAATCAAAAATTAACCAAGTGTTGGTTTCTGTAACTCTAATTGTAGAACAAAAAAATGCAAAACCATAGCCTGCAATTCAACAGTGGACTTGAAGTAATGCTTTGATAGTGCATCGTTAGAAATATTTAGGTGTTCAAGTCGAACAAATAATTTGGCTACAAGCTGAGCATTTGACTGAAAGATCATTACAAAATAGTAAAATGGTGTTAGGTGAGCGTATAATCAAGTGAACCAAATTGAAGCTACGGAAAACCCACATGTCATTTTCCACATATCTGAAATTATAATTTGATCATTGAGCTATAGCATCATGAGAAATTGACTGTTCAAACGCACAGCTTTATGAGGCACCAGTGCAGCATTTGTTGAAATATAATCTGCAACCCGATATAACTTTCACACTTACAGGGTTCTGTGAATTTAAAAAAAGAACTACGCTAAATATGCCGACGCCAAGTCCAGAAGGCCAATTGTCAGTAATCACAGTTGGCCATAGGGCTATGTGAAAGTAGGCCTATAGGCCTACAGACAAAAAATGTACTCACTTTTAGTAACTCACCTACTGAGAGTTGGACGCAAAATGTTCATCACTTTTGACACGCTCCTCAATAATTCCTTGTCCTCTACCACCTTTGTGCAGCCAGCTCCATCTCCTCATATGGAAGATCACCGCGATCAGTTTTTTTCTTGTAAAATTGAGGCAGTATATGTTAATATAAAGACATAGCAACTGCAAGAGAATAGTTGGGTCATTTGACTAAATTATCCTCTTATGGAAACCCATAGAGGAGGATACATGGACCGGTTGGACCATGTATCCTTTTCAAAAATGCCCCATGTATCCTCAGACCATGTGATTTTCAATAAGCAATAAAGTTTGACAATTTATTTCAACAGCATTTAATCTGGTGAAAATATGATCTTAACCAACTGTGCTGACATAAACTTCACTGTCTAATCAATATCATCAGTTTTATAGTGTGTACACAATCTTTAAATCAAAAAATTACACAAAAATATCCTGCAAAAGACAACCTACCTCCACAGCTCAGAGTCTTTGTATGATTTGATCTAAGATAGCAACCATTACCTTGATGCTGATTCGCGTGAAGGATTATAGTAGCACTTACAAAAATAAAAGGACACAACCCTAGATATAAGGGGTGGTCCAGGTAACCTCTATATCCATGTATCCTACTTTTCCCCTAATCGTAAAATTTCCAATAGGTATAACAATTTAAAGAAAAGAATAATCGTTTTTCTATATAAACAAAAAAAGCACATTTAAGAGTTAGTTCTTATCATGACAATGACAATTATTATGTATAGAACTATGCAGATCTACCAGACATGAAATGCCCCACAAATATTATATGGATTATAGGTGGTGCCTAATAGAAAAATGTTGGTGAACCTACTTGTCAATAAGGAGTTGGAGATGGCAGTGCATATGTAAGCACAAAAATTAGAATTTACATAATTTGTATCTGTATGATAACTGCTACTAAGCATCAAGGATGAAAGATATACTTCAATTTGAAAAAATATGCCCTTTACAAGAATGACACTGCTGTTTTTACGTAATTTCAAGTAAACATTAGTAACTGCTTGAGGATTGAAAACAGATTAGAGGCAGAAACAAAAGGTTTGGCTAATCAGTAGCAATGATTAGTAAGTTCAATAACCGTTTCATGTTTTAGTGGTTTTTGCTCGGGTAATATAACATTTTTGTTGATGATTATGGTTATCTATCAAAAAGTTGAAATAGTAAAAAAATTTAATTTTTTCAATTGCTTTAGCAAAAATCATAACAAGAACCGGAACTACTTGTAATCTTTATAACTAAACTTTGCAAACATTCTTTTTTCAAATTTACATTGCATCTAGCTATATAATTGATCTGTTTAACTTATGCATCCACCAAATCAAATTGAGCCCCTGAACTGGGTTCATAAAAGGACTTGAGACCCATATTTCCATAGTTACTGCAACTGATTTGATTATTAAAACGGAGCATAAATGCCATTATTAAATACGTTTAAGAAATCAGTTTTGATTTTAAAATATTGTAGCAATTGTAATTATTCTCATTGTATTTCAATTAATGTTATATAATCGTTGTGTTTTTCTATTAAAGGGAACTGCATAATATTTTAAATAAACTTATTAAACAGGTTAATGTTTTTTTATATGATTTTTTGTTCAATGCAATTCAACTGCCAGGAAGGCTCAACATTAAAATAAAACAAAAAAGATTGCTATTAAAATCGTGAAGCTGGTGTGTTTTTTGAAACTGATGCAATCATGTTTCGCGGTTTTATCTTTTAAGATGGCAATGAATAGTGTGTTGTATTGCAGGTTTATTGCGCATCTGGTGATAAATATACATTTTAATTTGGGTTTGCTTTTGATCGTAACAAAAGCTTTATATATATATTGTCAGTCAAGTTTCCATGGTTCTTTCAAATAATTTATAGAAAAATTTGGTCGGTTAGGTAGCATCTGACTTTTGCCTCTAACTGCTGTAAACATATAAACAACCAACGCAAATGAAAATGTATATTTATGTCTTATAAACAATATGCATGAATGCTGACAACACCTTTTAAAAGGTCGAGGCATGTATTTATCTTCTGAGCATTTTAATCATTACTATTTATGTTTATTTTATTTTTAAAAACTGCTAGCAGTCTAATTGTTTTAAAATTAAGAAAATCACAAAAGATAGACAAATAAAATTAATTTTTGATAAAATATGTTGAAGCGGCATGATTTTTAGATCAGTTTTATGAAGGGCACAACTGCCATTATTTCCGACTAAAAGTACGCTGAATTATTATAGTTAATGCTGTACATATAGTTATTTCCTCACAATCATCTATCAGATACCAACAAATAATTGGTTTCGAAATTTTTTGCAATATCGTAGTAGTGAAATTGCTATACTACAAAGGAATTTGACAAAGGTATTTGAAATTGGTGAAAAAGGAAATAACTGTGTCAGTAAAAAACCTAATGTAAAAATTAATATGAAAGGTTTGCAGTGTTACATAGTAACAGTACTCGCATAAGATAGGTCTATTAATGGAATGCTAAAACACCGGGCATCTGAGTAAAAACCCATTATTTCAACCTCTGAATTATAATACTAGATACATAAGTAAAAACAAACCAATAAACCTATAACCTTTAAAACCATGCAATATTTTAAACATAATGGACATCATTAAGGAGCAAAATAACTAAAAACAAAAATGGAAAAGACACTTGCCATTTACATTGTAAAAGTGTGATGTAATGCAAACTAAATTGATTAATACTTGGGTAGATATAGAAGGTACTTTAATGCACAATAAGATTACCTTGTGAGTACATAAATAGTTATCTGCTCAGCCGAGTATTGACTCAGTAAAACTAGTCTATGATATACCACCTTCGTAAAACATGACAATCAATAGCATGAGAGGGCAGCTAACATTGTCTATGCCTGGGTAAAAAACAAACTATATAATAACATGAACATAACTAAAACAATGTCCTTCTCACATCCCAAAAATTGCAATACAATGCAGATTCGAGTTGGTATTTCATCTACAGTATAATATAACACAATTTGCTATATATTGTAATGGCATACAATATAATAAAGTATAATGTTTAAATAAAAAACATGGGAACATTACACTAAAATATAATACTTTGAAATGATCATAGTTTATAAAAAATGATGTTTGATGGAGCCATAAATGCAAAATGCAGTAATAGAAGCTATATAATGATCTAACTAATAGATATGTAAAACAAATATTCTCTATAAAACAGCACTAACCAACTGATGAGAAGTCTTTACAAAAGTTTTTACTCAAGTCAATCAAGGTTGGTTTATTTGGTCTTGAAACAATTAAAACGTGAATATCGCTTTATTTGTATTTATACTGTTTCATGGATGTGAAGTGTGTTTATATGGCAATTTTTATTTTGAGTTTTCTTCTTTAAAAACTGAAAGCTATATTTACAGCAATTTTGAGAGCTATGCATTGATTGCTTACTACAAATTCCTTAAATATTTGCACTATGATTAAGTCTTAAAAAGCAAACTAGTAGTTTTATCAAAGTATTATAGAAATTATAAGAAAACAGAGTTCCTGCTCATGTGTAACATGTATGAATCTTCACAAGCAGTAATCTACTTATTTTTGTCATACAGGTAAAATTTATGGAATACTTTGGCTTTCATGTTGGACTAAAACAGCACTTTTTGTATTTATTCACAAATTTGATTCAATCGCAAAAACAAAAATCAAGTAATGACCAATATTTTGTATATGACGAAAAATAAATTTTCTGATTTATCTAATAGCTTAGGTAATAAAAAAGAGTTAAAGTATTTCAATGCTTACATTTAATTATTTTAAAAAAGCTGTGTATAGCTAACAGTAAGTATGATTAAAAAACAATTCATTAGTGGCGCAATACAAATTCAAAATGCTGTTTTCGGGAGCTCTTTTTAATTGTCATTAACTCATATGTAGAGATATTTCTTAAAAACCAGTTTAGAATGAAGGATCTTAGAGTGGATACATCAAAGTAACCTTACCAATGCACTTATGTAAGCATTTTTTATTTCTTAAACATAAATCTTGGAAAAATGAAGAAAGTAAAAATGTAAAACATCACCATCTGGCATTCAACTATAGACAAACATAGACTTATATATTAGAAATCACCAACTCATTAATACATACAACATATGCTAAATGTAACTTTCTCACATTTCACAAACTCTGGTTTATTCAGTTTATACCTGTCAATTATTTAATTACAGATTGAAATCAATGGGAAAAGAATTGATTCTGAAAAACAAAGTCTTGCAGGAACAGTTCAAAAAGATGTTGCAAAATCAAGAAGTTCTAGGTTTTTTGGAAGAGCTAGGGCTTATAGGTATGACTTTTTATTTTGTATCATTATAGTGACATCAAGAAACATGTTTTCAAAAATTTGCTTGACACAATTAAACTCAGATGTTGAATAAACCATTCCATGTGTTGTTTAATATTCGTTAAATTTTAATAGGTCATGTCATTTTGTTTAAACACTTATGAACCTTAAAAAGAGTGTTAAATCAAAATTATGTTGTGTTTATTGTTAGAAAATTATTTTTTATCATGATGGTTAAACACTTCTATCAAGCATGCAAACTTTTACAGGCAAATATAGTGAACCCTCCCGACTAAATTGTAATCTGTTTTAACTTTGACATCATGAGGCAAAAAGGAAGTGAAAATGGCTGTAGAAACCCATATTTCTTTTCTAATGCAAACTCCCCTTGATTAGAAAGATCAAATTTTTTTATTTAGGTAGTGTACATATTAAAAACCGGTAACAAAATAGTATGCTAACCTTAGTACCCATAAATACCTACAGCATCTTAAATTATCATTTCCTTTATCAGTTTTCTGTAAAGTACTGGCATCATTTTCTATAATATGTTCTTACGCCAAAGCAGACAATTAAAACTTTGTTGAATTTGACATAAATGTATTTACACTACCAAATATGTAAATACCCCATTAAATAAAAACCAAAAGGTAAGTTTTCTTAAGGAATTAACTAAACAAAACTTCAACTTTGTCATCACCTTAAAATTTATCACTCAAATGTTGACGATTTAGTTTTTACTATATCTTATAAAAAAACATTGCTTACAAACAGCAAGCATCATATTTTGCAGGCATTGTAGGCAAAGCTTCAGCAAATAGAGCATTGGCATTTTTGTTAATTCAAGGGATTCAGCGCATCAACTGCCAATTTTAATGCCAGACAAATTTTTTTGTTAATATTGCATGACAAAAATATATTGTATAAGGAAACTAAAAAAACCTTGTGTGACATTGTGTCAGAGTTGGAAAGTTGGATATTTTGAAAGAAGCAGAAAACAGCAATCATGCTAGGTTTGAATTCGTCGAGTTAACAATGCTAAAAACTCATTATAAACTGCCAAGCTAGGAATGCAACAACATTTTAAGCTTTGAAAGTTCAGCTTGTAAGACTGCAGATATAGGAATGCATCCATGTTGGAAGCCTTGCTACAACAGCGCATTACTTGTCAACGCAATTTACAACTACATGTAAATTGTTTGACAGTTAATACCAGCATAGAAAACTTGGAAAAACTAAGAGGAACGGCAATCTCTCCGCGCTGCTAAAAACTGTGTAATAATTGATGTATTACCACTATGCTCCCATGTATCAAGCATAGTAGCCGTCTAACCATTACAGCTGATGAAACGATATTAACAAGCTTGTCTATTTAGGATGCCACCACTACACACAAAGAAGATGTTTGGCCATATGCTAAGCACTTAGAAAAACAACCATGACTAGGACACACACTGTACATACATCAGACCGTCGACCAGTCAAAACCCAAGCCTAATATTTACAACACTTTTATATATATATAGCTTATAACATCATTTATTTTAGATTGTGTAATTTTGTAAAATCATAATATAACAATGCATCATTTTTTAAACAGAATTGATGTAACAAATATAGAATAGCATGAAATATGATCATCTCTATTGCCTTAGGTAAAATAGATTATTATAACTGCCTCAGAATGAATACTGTAGCAAAATTAAATTGGTGTGAATCAGCTATTGACGGTTTTCAGGTTATGGCCAATTTTGTACAAATTATTGACTTTGTTCAATTCACGAGCGTATTGCATTGTCATGGAATCACATAAGATCTCAACTGTCAGAAAGGAAAACTGGCTGACACAAAAAACAATAGATATTGGCATTATGAAAATGTTGTAAGAATCCAGTGACATTTGACACTAATCCGAAAATAAGTATATAAGGAGCTGACAGCAAGCCAAAGCAGAGCACATCTGGCAGCAGGCCAGGGACATTAACTTGGCAGCAATCAAAGCAGCAAAGTCGGGCGCATAGAAAGAGGCTGTTATAAGCCATATAAGCCTGCAGATGAGCAACCTATGAAGAAGGAAACATACAACAGATACAATTCACCCAAAGAGGCAAGAAGCCAGAGATGATCTGGCAGTGAGCCAGAGCGCATCTGGCTGCGAGCCAGAGACAACAACTTAGCAGCGAGTCAAGCAGCATAAGAGGGTGCATAGAGAAACTAATATAAGCAATAGGAGCCGGCAGTAGACAGCCTGCAGAGGATCAACCCATTGAGGAGGAACCATACAGCGAATACAATTTACCCAAAATGGCAAAAAGCTAGGAAACTACAAAGCCCTGAGAAAACAGAACTGTTTCAGCCCCTTGCCAGCAGAAGCAGCCATGACTACACGCCGCGTCACTACACGCCTCGTAGACTCGTAACTATTAAACCTAGAAAGACCATAACTAAAATGGGCTAACTTTACAAGGGTATTATTATTATTGCTTTTGCTAGATAGTTTTGACATAATTACAATTATTTTTGGCCTTCAATAGAAAATAGAGTTTACAGACACTTGAAAACAAACCACTGGCACATTCTTGTTTTTTATTAGATAATTGCCTACAATAAGTAATAAGTCTTGCGCTCTCAATACAATTTGTGTTAAACCCTGATACTTGGGTTTATCATTGTAATAGCACTTTATTGTCAAAACAAATTGCAAGGAGAACTATAGGAGTGTATATCTCCATTGATTGAGCTGTAATTTCAATGTGGTCTTATATCAGCCGTCTGATTTTTGTGGAGCAAAAGTGCCACTTAGTCCGCGGTTAAACTTTGTCTTGGAAGAAATTTAACACAAGGTTCAGAGGCTAACCATTACACATAGAACGACTTAACCATAATATTATCACACTCATAAGAGACACACAAATAAATACATTTCATTTTTATTAGTCAAATATTAAACTACATGTATTGTTATTATTTCAGTTAAAAAAATAATTGCAACTCATAATTCATCTTAAATAATACAAACAAATTTAAATATTTCCAATTTCCACTTTGACAAAGAATATTCTTATTTAAAACATCAATTTACTCCCTTGACACATTGTAAGGCAAAAAGCGTTGTATAGGAAGGCTAACGTAATCCATGGCAGATTATACTAGAAACTCATTGCAATAAACGCTGTACTACTATGAGGCTTTGAGGAATTTTAAACTAGTTGGCGGATTACTGAACTATATGTAAACTTTATGATTTTTGATTTTAGCAAAGGCCTATGCTAAAAATTTATTTTCAAAACATCAGGAGCAAGAAAAAAAGGTTTAATAAAACTATGTGATGCTCAGGCTAAAATATGTTTTACCTCACTGATACATCAATTACAGTTTGAGTTATCAAACTGTGTTCACGTTCACAAGCCATTTTCTTTATCAGGTAAAACTAAAATGTTTGGAAATTGGTCTCTTAGAAACTAACTGTGAAAAGTGATGCCGTTACAAGGGGTGATAAACAGTCATTTAAGTTATCTCACCTGAAACCACCAAGTGGGATCTCATTAAAACTTAGGTGACTCCTTATAGGAAGCTATAATATCATTTATCATTTGTTGAACTTTTTTTATATTCGTGTTATTAGGGCAACTATCTTTCTAAGTGGCCAGAATTTGCCCATCTTCACAAAAAATTAACTGCAACTGAAATAGAAAGCTTGACTAAATGTGCTATTGATATTTTTTCCTGTCTATACTTTAATGTATAATACAAATGTCTGCTATAAAATAACATGATATGTTTCATCATACGATTTCAAATGCGTACATCATAAAATGAGGTCCACAAATATTATTTACGAAATCTAGTTAAATGAGTGGGTTGTCTTTCTGCTTTCTGCAATGATTCAATCTGTTTTGGGGCACTGTATTTTCCAGTAATTTTGAACTCCTCAAAATTAAGTTCAAACAAAACCAGATTTAAATAATCCAATGAGAACAATCATTTAAAATTTCTGCAAAGCAAGTAACCTCAGGTTGACAAACATGTTCATTAGCAGTTTCGCTTTGTTTTTTAGTGATAACAGTTTTTCATTTTTGAGTGAACATCATCTATATATAAACAATTATCGACGTTTGTCTTTGGTCGTCTTTCAGTATGTGCATAATCTTGGTATAAAGAAACCATACTGAGAAAAGATTTGATTTTAGACCGTTCCTTTGCTTGTTTAGCTCTATAGCATTTTGGCCACAGAGATTGATTGACTCATAAACAATGTATGTTGCTCTATCGAGCAAAGAACACAACGGAACGTCATGACGTACCGTCATTAGAAACCGTGGCACTTATTAGTAAGGTTACTAAAACTTTCCATTGGCAATGTGCCAGGCCAATAGCTAATGGGAGGCAACTCTTTTCTTTTTCATTGTTTATAAGCTGATCTTTAACACCTAGACAATGGCGGGAAGCACTGCTAGTGGAATATCACAACAGTTTAAAAAAGGAGAAAAACTATTTCATAAAAACTCAGAAGACAATAATGGTTTTTAATCAAGCTGTGATCAAAAACCTTTCTGTTTGATTCGGATTGGTACTTCCTACTAGACTCAAACAGTGGCATGGTAAGATCACGCTTATTATTACTTGTTTAGCTTTAGATAATCAAAGTGACAGGGACGAAGATTTGATGTGTTCTGTTGGAGAGCTATGTAGAACATTCAGCGGTATAGAAGCAATGGCATGTTTTAAAGAAGCTATAGATGCTATGTTCTCAGATGGAACTGTAAACTGGGAGAGAATATTGATGGTATGATTAACAATCAACATTAGGCAATGCTCATCTATAGCTTAAATTAGCAGATACACATTAAACTTATGCGCTTCAATGATATTGAGAAAGTCAAGATAGGGCAAAGAACAAAACAAATGTTAACTCAATGTATTTGGAACAATCAACCATCTATTTGCTCAAAAGATGAGTGATGAAAGGTTGAATATTTGTAGATGAATTGAATATGAAACTATATTTAATGCATGTATATCCAGTTTATCAGTGTAAAGCAAGCAGTTTTAAGTTGATCTCAAATGTTTTTACTAGTGAAAATGTAAACTATTAGATTGCAATATTGGTGTTTTTAATCAGTTTCATTAGTAAAAATATTTATTGGCTAAATGTTGTGGAAATACCTGCGATAGTATTTGATAGCATAATATGTTCAACACTCTTTACTGTGATTGTTATTTAACAAAATTCCATTGCAAGCACCATTTGTAATTGTTAATCTAAAAAACACTTTGGAACGTTTGAAAAGCCTATATTAATATTCTGATTGAAGTTGATGTTGTATTTGGTGAAGTTCTTTAAATTACTTTGTATAAAGATTTGAAAAGAAGTGTCAAATAGCCTTTATATGGAATATTATAATTTATTCTGAACTTTTCATTACAAAACAGTAATAATCAATTTATGTTTGTGTTACTACTAAAACAGATGTTCACTCAGTAATTTCAAAATATAGAGTCGGGTCATTTCCTACTTTCTATCTTTAATTATCTTTGAAAGTGGCAAATAAGTGTGTGTTTTTCTACAATTTATTTCACAGATTAAACACGGTATTTCTAGGATTTTTAGCGACATTCAACTAAAAATTTAGCTTGTTTATTTAACAATGTTTTTTTTTTAAAATAAGATTCAGATAAATTGTTATTTAATGTCCAACATCCAATTATTGAACATAAGTTGAATATTAAATGTTTTCAGTATTCTATTGATGACAAAATCTAAACATATGGTTGTTAGAAAATATACACAAATGGCAAAATTTAGTCATTCCATGATGGTAATTTGAGAAAACACACTTTTGTGAATGTTCTTGATGCAAGAATCGGAGGTGCAGAGTATTTTATAGTACAATTATATTAGAAAGACTGAGCACATAAATTTGTTTTAATTAAACGATTCATTAAACTACTAATTTTTCACGTAGTGATAATTCAAATTGCAATGCACTACCTGGTCAAGATCTCTGTTAAGTAAGATAGTATACGGTTTTTATACAGCCACTTAAAAAAACGTTGGTAGGTGTCGGTACCTCTAATTTTTTATAGATCATGGATCTGCTTTCAACTATTGTGACATATCAACCAAAATACATCAAACTTGCTCCTATTCTGACAAATTACTTTGAGAAAATTTTGGTGAACCGTTATACAATAAATGAACACATTGCTGCAACCGGTGGATGGGTGAGACAAAAACTGTATCAAAATTGCTGACAAGATAGTTAATAAACTTATAAAAATTGCTTCGGTCTAAAGCAAGCAGGGGGTTTATTTGTTTATGAACAAATTCACACATGTTTTTCAATTTCATTATTTCGCATGAAAATATAGCTACCTTGTGTGTTTTCTAAACAAGAAGGAGCACATTGATCAAAACAAGTGCCACTGTTCAACAGTTTAGTGAGTTTGCTATAATATTTTATTAGAGACCTTATAATGTGAAACATTTACAACTTTGTAACTCAGGAGATCTTCTCTGCTCCTATATTTTCTTTGGTATTTACGTTTGTACCTTAAAAACATGTTGCTTTTTTATGGAATTAACAACCCTCGCCCATTTCCAAAAAATGAATTTGTACACTTATGAAGCTTTGCAACTCACTACTCTACATAAACTTTGTTTATGCAATAGAAGCAACAGCGCCATGTTAGCTCTGTTCTTGCTTCACTCAGGGTCAGATATTATGATGATACATTTTAACCTTTAATAAAATTAAAGGTCATTAATAAAATATATGTTTGGCTAAAAACCATTTCTTAGATTTAGCAAGATAAAAATGATGCTGCTGAGAGGTTAAAACTAACATGACACATAAAACCTGCATACATGTTAATAAACATCACCGATATATGTGCAGCACAATTTTTTCAAGCTACTTTAGATTCAATATATTTATTTGATTCTAGATAAAACTAATTGAGGTGTCAGGGTACAAATGCCCTGAGTGGCCTAAAATTGTTTTAAAGATAACATCATGTCTAGGAGGTGAACCTTCAAATCAAGCAGTAAGTAAAATTTGCTTAGTTTAAAATTCATTCCAAAATTTGGGCATTGTTAGATATTATTTTACTATCATTGTGTGAATCAGCCAAATATGTTATTTTTCTTTTCATTTGCTTATCAAACGACATTATACAAGGCCTCATTCAAAGCTGGAAATTTTTGTCCGCTTTTCAGCCATTTTTCTAATGCCTTAAGTAAACAAAGCAAATGAGCCAAAAACTGATTTGGTTCCCAGATAAGTTTTATTAAGAAGTGCTCCATCGATTACCAATTTTATACCACTTTATTATATGAGTAGCAAATGACATCCCTTTCACAGCCAGTCATACATTCTTATTCCATGTGAATTTCATGCTGGTTTTCACATATGTTCATCCATGGTTAAGACTTCATTTGCAAGTAATAATTTATTCAATGTACAGCTGAAAAGTGCTATCAACATAAATATGGCTCATTTTCTACTGTTATTGCGAGAAAACAATGCTTTTGAAGTCATGATTTTAATAGATTATTACAAAAAGGTACATGTATGTCCATGCAATAATATTGACTCATATTGTGCTAGTAATACTAGTTATGGGTTATTAATGATCAACTGGGCAGTGTAAAGTTATAATTAAACTAGCTAAAAATATTCAGCAGAAAATTTGTAAGAAACCAGCAATAAAATTCAAAGCAGGACAAAGTAAAAAATATGGTAGCTAAATTTACCAAAAAGAAAAAAACAACGACTTACTAGAAATATCACCCATTTTTGATACAAGTGCAACCTATTGTGAATAAAAAAAATTGTAAATATAGTTCTCATTAAGTTGCTGTGAGATTGGCCTGAAAGACTCGGTTTGCAATTTAGCTGCAGTGAACACAGCTTAAGCCTGTTCTCTACAGAAGTCCCTATTATCTTGGCTTTAGTTCAGATTTTAGTAGTCATGTCCAGAAACTATTTAAAAATAATTCACCAATAACTATTTGAAACTTTTTCAGTCGGTTGAGTTGTGGTTTATATATAGAGCAATTTTGATCTAAACTGAAAGTTTTAAATCAACCAAAGATTGTTTCTCACCTTCTAGTTTAGACTTTAATTATTTAGATGAAAAGAACACACCAGCTCACTTTTACTGCCTACATATATGTGAATTGTACATGTAAATATAGAGTTGTGTTTATATATATATATATACATATATATATGTATATATATATATATATATATATATATATACAGGACGATGATAGCGATTCTAATGTGTGGTAAATAGCTTCCAAAACTAAAGAAAAAGCACATTTATTCAAGCTAAATTTAATTAAAGTTTAAAGCTACAGCTGTTGATAATAATATAACATAATAAGATACATTTATGCAACACATATAATTATGATGTAGTTTTGTTATTGCAGATGAATGCTGTTGGTTTTACAGTAAGATTAAAAAAAGTTGGCCCCCCTATGATCAATTGTTTTTTGAAAATAGTATTAATCAGGTTTAAAAAATCTGAAGTTTTATACACAGATATGTTGAATACAACAAACTCTATTAATGGTCTTTTAAAAGGAATGAGCAGGGCAAATAAATTACTTTCTAAAATGGTTGTACTACCCATTGAAACTTTGATACTTTTAGTTGGCAGTAAATAAAAAACTGAATTGTATAACAATGAACAATTAGATAATTTAGATAAACAACATCTAAAGGTAAAATAGATCATGATGCTTAACAAAATATTATTTTGCATATTTTGTTGCATAAGCTTTTGCAAAATGTTTTTGCAAAACTTCGTCAGTTGATAAATAATTTTGTTTCCATTCGCCTGTTTTGTAGATGTCTGAAATTCGTTCTTTAGATTATCTCGAACAATGTACTAAAGGAAGTCATCAGCAGCCTGAAAACAACAGAACAGAAGCTGTAGATAAACATTGTGCATGTGGATGGAAAACCCGAAAGTCACACTATATGTCACATAAATGCAAAGGATGTCATCTGTATCTTTGCATGTATCCTGAATGTAGATATAGTACCGACAATCCACGCCGAGTTACATCGCACTATAGAGAAAAACACTCAGAAATTTCCTCAGAAAAAAATGCTTGCAGCAAAAATTTTTTAGCTCAAAAGGACCAATATCAGTGCAATTGTGGAAGCTTTCTTCCAATTAGAAACTACAAAGTAATTCGATGCTCAGATTGTGGTAACTATAAATGTATGTATAAAAACTGTAATCTCTTCTCTAAGTCTTCGGGAAGCGTTAGAGCACATCAAAGTCAAAAACACAAGTCTGAGTTATTTTCTATTCATGATGACTACACCTATTGTGTCTGTAATTTTGAAAAGTGTCGAACATTAGCGCTACCATTCATAAAGTGTCCCAACAAAGACTGTGATTATATATGGTGTTTAATAGGAAAATGTGTGAAAAACTTTTTGTCAATTGATGGCTGGAGATTGCACTGCAGGAGAGAACACAATCTACATACAACTTGTTTATTTGATAGGAACAAATGTTATAATTGTGGCAAAGCATCAAAGATGAGAAACTCAAATAAAGTTAGTGGAATTTGTCCAACGTGTGGACGGCGTTGGTGTCTTGTAAATGATTGTACCGATGAATTTGAAACGGATCTAGGACTGAAAGTGCATCAGGGAAGAAAACACAGAAATGTGTTGAATTGTAGCAATGCTTAGCAAAATTTGTGGCAGCTCCAAATTTTCCCTTGTTGCTGCATTCCAGCCAATGGCTTTTGTTATACAAATATTTTAAGTAATAAGTGTCTTTGTCTATTCAGTGAGTTCAAAATAAGAAACTCGTCAAAATTTTAATAGCAATTTAATATAAAGTAATAACAATCAAGTTAAATGAAGACTTGTCTTAACAGCTACTTTTGCAAAAGATTATTTACATTTACTTCAATCATAGTTATTAATTTATGCAAATATCTACCAATGCCAGTTGAAGCTGTAGAGTAGGTAGGTTAAGAGACTAGCTAACAGACCAGTGAGGCACCTTTAAACTACTGAATAGTTGAACAAACAAACTAATTTGCTACTAGCTCCTCTCACAGTTATCTATAACTTACTTTATGCAATTTTACTCTAATTCCCCACTAGGCTCGGACTATTTTTGTGCCTGAGGAAAGCTGGGTATTTTGCATATCTTTCTCTCATGAACACATTTGGCTTTGACCATAGCAGCTGAGGGTTGTGTAGTACCATTCTGGTGTAGCAATGCTTTAGCATTTATTTTGTATATGTTAGAGTTTTCTTTTTCTATTTCATTTATTTTCTACTCAAACTCTTTTCATAATATATGGTTTGCCAGATATAAATTCAATCTTTCTTTCTAAGTTCCAGCTGTTCAATGTTTTGAGAATCATAAGCTATCTGACTTTAATTTGGGAATTTGGTGTGTATCTCAATACTGGATGTGTGCGTATAAGCTCAATTTTTTAAAACGACTGCATCAGCTGCTTAGAACTTTTTTATCTTGCTAAAAGAAGTTTGTCATGAAATGCAAAAACATCAGTCATTCAACTTGCAGTTGTTATTTTAAAACAGCACTGATATTTATACTCTTACATAGTCCTAAACAACTGGCTTTAACTAGTTTTTGGTTTAAAAAAACCCTAAGAAAAACTTAGATCACTGCCAAAAATTTTGATTTTTTAAAATTGAATAAAGCTAAATGTGTTTTTACTTTAACCCTTATGTTTTGTTCTTTTTAACATTATATGACTGTTTGTGGTACATTTTACATGAGACAATTTTTAGAATCAAGCTAGATTTAACAGAGAATACTATACACAAATTCAACTAACTATACCAAAAATTGAGCATGAGAAAGACAATTAAGGTTATTAATTGTTTGTGCAGTAATTTTAATTAACACACATGGATTTCAAGCAAAAAGACTAGAAATGCAAACTCATTATATTATTTATAGAGATAATTAGTACCACTCACTGTTTAAATTTTAGTTGAAACCAAACACCTAATTATGAGGATCCTCCAAACACTGAAAGTGATAAGCACTATTGAGTATGGCAGCAGTTTATCAAAACGGTCAAGCAGAGAAAAAAGCAATGCTATTTTTTATTATCCAAATACGCAAGTAAAGGAACGAATGAACATGCCAGGAACTTAAAAGTTGAACATGTTTTCTTAAGCATTAGAAAATTGGTCAAATTCAAATTATGCCTATTTGTTATAATACAAAGATTTAGACTAAAAACTAGAATAAAACACTAATGACAATCATTGAAACATTAGAGCATAGAAAAACACTTAAAAAGCTACTAACTCTTACTAGACAATTAATTCTCACAGATGAAACTTGTTTAAAGATGCAAATTTACTCAGACAATAATTTTATAAAAAATGATGCTGTAGAACACTATGAAGCTGAAATAAAAACATTGATACAAGACAGTCACATACTATGAGGCTACAAATATTGTATAACTTGGGAAAAGAACAAACATAGTAGAGCATCAACATTCATTACTCTGGGAGACCATGTACACATTAAAAGCAAAGCGCGTGTCAACTATTGAACTTGACTGATGCAAAGATTGTGTGGATAAGCAATTGATTTTCAGCTAACAGTGCCAACAGAGCATTCTCAGAAACCAAATTTGGCATTTGAAAAAATTAATTTCTACAAAAAAACCGGTTTCGCCAAATATTAGTTTGAACAACAAGGTTTGTTCATGCTATTTTACAAACTATTTTTAATACAAAAAACTGAACTCCATATAAAAAACAAACACCAAATAAACTGGCACATTACACGACATTAGGCACCTAAAATTCTGTCAATTATTTGAAGGGTACCATGCAGCAGCAGTTTTGGACATTTTAGAGGGAATGTTTTGAAAATTTTGCTATTTTTGGTTGATTGGTTAATTTTGTGTTTTACCTATTATGGTCACTTGACTACTTTATAAACTATAACCCTGGGTCTAGACCGACAAGGAAACAACAATTCTTTGTTATAATTTACTGTATAAAACATAATTTATGTCAATTCAACTTTTTTAATAGTTTGTAGAAAGAATTACCTGGTGTTAATCTTTGTAACTTAAACCGGGTAAGATTTGCTATCATGCTTACTATTGGAACTACCTTCTTAGAGACCATTCTTAAATAATAATATGCTGATGACTAATGTCATATTTTAGTTTCTAACTGTTTGCAACTATCAAGCAAATAATATATTAAAAATATAAAAAATATTCACATATAATCACTTTTTTATTCAATTTTGTTTTGATGTAATTTTTGTTAAACTGATTATAACAGGAAATTTAATTTTTAGGTTCATTTTATTTGTAACATTTTCATGATCCATCTCTTTAGAACTTAATAGTTAGTGCATGTACAATGAGTTCAATTTTTCTAAAACCCATTTTGATAAAAGCCGAATTGGTACTGGTGACAGAAAAAATAAAAATTGAGCAAAATTGAACCAATAAATATGTTTATGTAGAATAATTGTTATATTTATATTTTTTTGTTACTGCCCCATATTAAAAATATAATTTTGCAAATGGTACCCTTACTCTCACAGACCTCGCCAGGACATACAGCATGCAAAGTGAATGCCTTTAATGTTGACTTAAAAGATTTATAAGTTGTGTTATTGTCTTTCAACATTTTTAGCCTGGAGTACCTACCGACATACATTACTCACAAAGAGCCTGTAGAAAAAATCAATACAAGGAGCATAAAAGAAACCAGCTCCACAGTTACTGAATCAATATTAGTTGATTAAGTTGAACTAAATAACAATCTTGATTTTGGTCGAGGATTATTTATTCTGTAGCAAAGACAGGTACATGTATACAAGTATATGTTCGCATCAGGTGATATTTCGGAAGCTATAAAACTCTCAAACAATTACCTGATTAGAGCCGACCTATGTATACCCAACTTGAAAATGTTGTGATTAACGCCAAGCTCAATATTCTCAAGTTTATATGTCAAACTATGATGTATATAATGTATGTTTTAGTTGATTTTGCTTCTTTCAAACAGTTTTTGCTTAGCATTCGGTAAGCCATAAACTGAAGTATAACAAATCAGTACTATTTACTTACTATCGAACATACTCTTGCAAAAATGGTGCAAATATTTTTATAATTTTCGAGCTGCTCTTATCAAAACAGTGTGTTGCCTGTACCAAAACCAACTAAATTAAGCAGCTTGTTAGTTGTTTTGATGCTGTATAATATACATTTAAAAGCATCTTAGAAGTCGTTTTGGTTGTTTTGTAGCAAGCCAAACTTGTTAGTATCACTGAGAATCAACACACCAAAATACATTTCCACATCAACTCAATCTAATGTAGGTTAAGTGTTCAGAGACATAGTTACTTTAGAAAATGAATTTCAATGAGTAAATAAGCACATTCTTTAAGTCATAATATATTTTAATATTATCTTTAAAGGGATCATAGTTCGGTGTGCATGCATCATCATCCCTTTCTTCTTTTAACTGACATTAAAATAAATAGTACATAACATGGTTGAGAGCAGATTACCTCTCAATGTGTAGACTGATCTAGAGACCAATCATATTAGTCATCACTCTGCTTGACAAAATATCTTGAGGATGTAACCCGAGGATTGCATAAAGCATGACCTTCACATGTGTATATTTATAAAATTATTTTAAAAGAAAAAATAAAATTTTAATAAAATCATTCAGAATTCATAACATTAACTAAAAACTGCCAAATCACCAAATTGTTGCAGCTAAAACCCTTCAACTCTGCACTCTTGACCTTCATAGAGTAATGATCAACAAAACATAAAGAAAAACACAAAAAATGCATGCTATTGATAAGTTAAAAAAAAACGATACATTGACAATCAATTCATAGCCATTGGAAACATAGTGCAACATTTGGGAGCTTGTATTAAATTGAAAATATTTCACCAGCAACTGAAGTTATTAGCAGAGTAAACTGTAGCCATATTTTTATGCAATATTTCCTCTCTTTTCTAAATAATTATAATTTACTATATGAATGAAACAAAGATTGGTCATAAAATAGCATCAGATCTTTTTAAAAAAGTAACAAACAGGAAATATCTAATTCCTATACTAAATATATGAATCAATGCTAACCATCAAACAAGGCATTATGTCCACTAGTTATCCTCAGTAATAAAAATACATATATTTAAACAGGAGTTGCTTCTACTTCATTATTCTTGTCAACCCCGAGTAAATGTTTTGTCATAAAAACACCATGATAGGGTATTTTTATAAACGTTCTTAGAATCTTATTTAAACATAATAAATAATTACTAATAAAAGGTTGATTGATTATTATTTGTATGATTATTGAAAATAAATGTTATGTTATGAATATACCTATACAAAGTTTTATCTTACCAAAAAAATTGCTTAATTAAATCGCTGGCGAATCAATAGTGATCTCAAAATTAGTATAATATTTCACACTGCGATGGACTTTAAATTTTAGAGAACCTAGTTTAAATTGTGCTTGCTTCAAGAATTTCTCTGATACCAGATCATTAACAAAGCAACTTAAAGTAATACTCGCTAATGATGCCACACCCGACCGTCAAGATTATACGGGAGCTACCCTAAGGCTGACTAAGCTGGACCGAAGACTGGCCCTGACGAATTTGGGACCGAACACAGGCCCGTAGAATCAGACCGAATACTGGCCTCGTAGTATCAGACCGAATACTGGCCTCGTAGGATCAGACCGAATACTGGCCTCGTAGGATCAGACCGAATACTGGCCTCGTAGGATCAGACCGAATACTGGCCTCGTAGGATCAGACCGAATACTGGCCTCGTAGGATCAGACCGAATACTGGCCTCGTAGGATCAGACCGAATACTGGCCTCGTAGGATCAGACCGAATACTGGCCTCGTAGGATCAGGCCGAATACTGGCCTCGTAGGATCAGACCGAATACTGGCCTCGTAGAATCCGACCGAATACTGGCCTCATAGGATCAGACCGAATACTGGCCTCGTAACCTGGTTGCCGGTATACCCCAACAATGTAACTCCTGAACAAAACTCTTGGAAGTTAGAGTTACTCGGCTTCAGGCATGAAATTATCCAACTATCATTAAATGGCTAGTTCCTATTAGTTGGCAGAACACTTGTCTGGCTGAGGTGGTGCACTAGCGTGGATGCAGCTGTGGTTCGCTGTCTAATACCACATGCCTACGCACAGCGTTACAGACTCGCCAAATCTGTCTGTCGTCCCTCGAAGCCTTGTGTGGCTGCAGCTATGAAACGCAGTCTTAAGCCACGGCTTATGAGGAGAAGACAAAACAAATAAAGCTAGTGCTCCCTACTAGATAGTCTGCTATGAATCAATTAACAACACTTTGAGAAAGCGTCAAAGTTTATTCACAAATATCAGCACAAAGCACAACACGAGCAGAACACTCTAACAACACGATTGCATGTTCTTATATACACACAAAACTGGCAAAAACTAAGATAATTGGTTAAAATAATATAGGTCAATTTTACTGACTGTAATTGGTTACACGCATGGATAAGACAGCAAAACGATAAGATCCAGTCAAATCTTACCACAAAAGTTAGCGCAAACAAACAAAACGAGTGTCTATTACCTCCGCTTTACAAGTCCTCTCTCCGATACGCCCGCTTATTACCCATAAATACCGTAAGCTAGTTCTAACATGCTAATTCTAATGCTCCTCCAAAGCGAGTAGTCTTCGCGATCTGACCTGACCCTCGTGATCGACTCGGACTATAGCCTATATTTCCGAGCTGATTTTTTTCCCAAAGGGCCCTCTTCAGGGCCACCACCTTGTACAAGAGTGTTGTTCATCTGGCTATGAGCGTTTACTTCAAACTCAATTATCTACTGATCTTTTTATTAATGGTAAAATTACAAGTAGAGTTAGTTATCTTTTTTTTATTGTAACCAATTAATTACTAGCACCGATATAATAAAAAAGAGCAATTAGTTATTATCAAACTTAAAACGATGCAAAAAATGCCGCAATTCTTCACAGCTTGGTCGGCTATTTAAAGTCATAGATACAGCAGGTGGTATAACATTTAATAGTTTAAAGTGCCTTTTACTATAATTTAAAAAACATGAATATTTTTCTTTCAAAAAAATGTTAAAAACAATTGGCATTTAGGAAGTATTTCTAGCAAGCAATTAGGGAAATCAGCCGACTGGCAATGTGTACAATTTATCCCAAGCTATGATCAACTTGTATATTTTTTCGCGTTACACTAGTTTAAGTCTCTACAGGTTTAGATAGTTTAAATATATCATTTTCTATTTTTGTCAACATTAGCCACAAGTTTCTTAAACTCAAATTTATTATTTTAATTCATAAATATAGCCATTTACAGGATTTCAAACGGAGTTCAGCTTTAACATTTAGCCCAAAACCTTTTCACATATGTTACCTGACAATTAAAATTATTATAATTATGTGCAATAACTTTTAGAGTTTTGTTTCATTAAAATCTTAAAGTTTACTTGTAGATGTCAGATTCACAACTACCATAATTAAAAGAATATCTTCATGAATCCACTGATTGTCAACACTCAAGCATTACGAATAATTAACTCGTAATTCAGAATAATAATAAGTTTGTGTTAGACTGACTGACATATCCATAACGTATAAAATGAGAGATAAACTTTTTTAAAAGTGAAAGGTAATGGCACTATGAGACTTGTGGCAATAGTCTCCAGTAAGGAAATTATAGCATTGCAGTAGAGCGTACACTCCTTTCTGTTGACTTTAACATTGGTAAATGAATGTTGTTAAGGATATTAAAAGATATGTTTAGTTTTTTTCGTGGTATTTGATGCTGATTAAATATAAAAGTGTCAGTATTTTAATTTTGGGCAAAAAATTATGAACCCAAGTGCTATCTTAAGAGAAAAAGCTTATCAAGCATATTTTTTGCGGAGATGTCTCAAAACACGATGATATTGAAAATAACAGAAAATATGAATTCGTTAGTTAAGAGCTTCTGTGTAAAGTTTTAAAACAAAGGATTCCACAAATGAAAGCAACAAACCACGGGCCGACCACATTGTTTGAGTACATTAGTACCTGCATCTATGTATTAAATTTATGAGCTGCAATCAAGAGTACATATATTATCAACTGTAAAGAAAGAGGCTTTCTCTACTGTTGCTCGCATGCTTTTCATATAACAATCTGGGTCATGATAGGCAGTGCCTCCTCTCTTAAGAGTCAAATACCTCTTTAAAGAGCTAAGCATCGAATGGTTTAATTGCTGCCAGCATGATGGCTAGCTGTTCTGCGTCAGACTGTCTAGCGGCTGGCCAATTGTTTTCTCCGAAGCAACATTTATTATGAGCAGAAACAGCAAATCATGGAAAAATGATTCTGCTAGATTGCAAAACAATATGTGAAATGAACTTTTAGATTAGGTAAGTGCTCTGATGAGGCCAGAGAGCAAAATATACAACATACCAATGCACAACCAATAAAATTGGCTACATTATTACACTTCAGCAAATGTATGTACAAAGGCTAGCAATCCCAAAACCATGAAGCATTTACAGAAACTACCAAAACATTTCTAAACTAAATGTATGCAGTATGCTGAAGATCAAAGCATGACTCACACAAAGGTACTCTGCATGCTCCGCATTTAGGTTTAGTTTTGCTTCGCTTATGGGTGCTGCCATAATTTCGCTTTTGGCAGTGCTTAAATTTTAATATTTCACTCGTTTGTTTTTTTCATGTAGTATTTTGAGCATTCAATGAATGGAAGGAGTTGAATAGTGTTTTTTTGCAGCAAGATCCAGTGTATTCAAATATCTAATCAATCAATTTGTGTTGAAACGCTTGGTCAGTTGTTTTACAACCGCTATGGATTCTATAAACTATGCCTGCAGTGTACACATAAATATATAATAGATGAAAAGAAAGTTTTCTGTACCATGTCATGGTTTTATGCGCAGGGTTATAATATTGAAACGAGAACATCAACGAGAACAGCAAGCAAGCTGGCGAGGACTGCCACCAGTTCTATTTCATGAGGATGCAATATGAAAAAATTGCCTAAAGAGAACTAGCAAGACTGCAAACAAGATGGTCAGTTATTTTAACTACCCATTTCCTATAGCTGTGGCAGCTGAAAAAGTTTGCTTGAAGCTTTTTGATGTAACCATTGAATTGTTTGACAAGGTTTGATTGAAAGTTCAATGTGCTATAGGACAAGAACTGGTGGAGCTGGATCCAATAAGCCAATTACCATAGGCAACCATGTACCAAACATTTAAATTTAAAATCAAGCTACTCAGGAGCAGTTGGAAACAGGGAAACAGTGACACAAAATCAGCTCAAATAATGTGCTTTTAGACTATACTCAGAAAGAGAATCAGAAGTCCGAACATCTGAAAGCTTTTAATAGACATGAAAAGGGTTATATCCCCTAATGTAAAGTTATGTTGTGAACATGTGAACGGAAAACCAAAAGAAAGTGAAAAGAAAAAGATAATTTAACAATTAGAACCAATATTACAACAGTTCCAATGCAATTTATAAAGCACTTTATGGCTCATCATATTTATACAATATATATATTCACTCACTTTTACATATACATCAGTATGGTAACATAAACCTGTTTGTATACAAACACAGATACATATATGTATTTTGTATACAGATACAAATGTAAGTATATATATTATTATATAAATGTATATAATATATATATATATATATATATTTATGTATATATAGATTTACATATACATGTTTATACAAGTATATATACATATATTAATATGTATTTTTATATAAACTAGGTGTACAACCCGGCAATTCCCTGGCACCAAAAACAATTTTGGACAGATAATTGATTTGTAGTTAACTTATAGCAGAATATTGTATTCTAACTTGCAACTACACATTATGAAACAAAAATTTGGTGTAGATGAAATTAATAGAAAAGAAAAATAAAAACTACTATAGTTTTCCAAAAATTTTGAAACAACCGTAAGTTTTAAACTTTTTATCATCAACTAAATTCAAAATAAATAAAACAACTGAAAAGGCGCACAAACTATTGTAAATTTAAAATTTCATAATTTTCAGGGATGTTTATATTTTAATAACATACAGCGGAACATCGGTTCTTGAACATAATCCATTCCATAAGGCTTTTTGAAAACCGAGTTGTTTTAGGTCCAAAACAATTCTTCTAATTGGAACTAATGTATCTAAATTTTAATTAGTTCCAAAACGAAAAAACAACTTCCCTGAATTATTTTTTAACAGTTTATGCTCTAAACTGTACTGTATATCGTATACTATGAATAAAAAAGGCAAATATAGGTTGTGTTTACTTTTTTAAAGGACTTTCTATTTAAAAACATGGTAAGAGAAAACAAAAGCAAACATTTTGTATGTTTCGCTTCTAAAACTTGAAAAATATAAGAGGTTAAGATACCACAAATTGCAGAAGTTGATAATGAACAAGCAAAAAAATGCAACAGATAGGTTGTATCATAAGTCGTAGGAAAAAGAAAATATGAACAGCGATGGCTCATCTACTTCTCATTGTTGAAAATGCCTCCTCCTGCAAAACAATAGAGGGTAACCCGACTGGAGTGGTTATCCTACCTAGCAAATATACTCAGTAGAGGAGACATTGTTGCAGATGGTTCGTTTCTTTTCTAAATAATTTATGAACCATATATTGATTATCCATTGTTGACAAATGCTTTCACGTTGTTTCTGGAGCTGTTTTATTTTCAATGCTCATGCTCCTGTTTGGTCGAGAACCAAATTTATGTGGAGGTCCAAGTTGAACAAAACTGAAAATATTTGATCAAAAATTGAGTTGACCGAGGAACTGAAGCACTTGAGAACCGGAGTTCCACTGTCTACATACAAAATCGCCAAATTTTAATTTCGGGAGAATATATTCTTGATTAAGCTTTGGTTAAAACAAAATAGCTCTATTTTGGCAAGAAATAATAAGCGTCGCTTTTCATGGAGCTACAAAAGTTAGTAGAAATTCAATTATCACGTCATTTTGTGTGGAAAAGGGAAATGATATACATGTTATGTACTATCTATTGCAAGAGCTTTTTTGGTCTTGTGGTTAGGAAAACTGGATTGCAAATTTGTGATTGCGTCTTAATTAAGTTCAGATCCAGCACAGTGTCAATTTATGATTCCCAGATTTTAATAGCTATAGCTGGTAAATCAAAATGACAAATACACAAACTTTGAGAAATATATGTATATCGGGGCGGTATTGCTCAAAGAAAAAGTGGTCAGGAGACTGTCAGTTAGTAGTTGCCGAAGACCGACTCAGCCGTGTGGGAAGATCTGGGAGGAGAGCAGTAGCGCCATCCCAGAGAATGGGGGTTAGAGCCCCTCCCCACCCCCGTGAAACTTTTAAGAATTAAGAGCAAAATTAGTGCATTTTAAAGAATATACTGTATAATTTAAAGGTTGACTTGCGACCAAATTCACATTACAGTTATTTAGTATCAAAAGATTCGCCATGTCGTACTCACTTGTTTTGTAGGTTTCAAATATCTGGAAAAGTGATTACAAGCACTTAAAAGCTCAAAACGAAAAGCCGCCGTAGAATGGAATCTCTTTATTTCGCTGACCTAGTCATGAAACTTGGTTATTGTCTTGTCACATGATTTTCTCACGTGAATTGAAAGGCCAATAAAATTATTGATCTAAAACCTATCATATCACTAGTTTATGACAAACACTTCGGGTTTTACCGAAGACCCCGTATCAAATATAGATGCTCGTGACTTTACAGTTTTGTTTTGGTTTAGTCTAATCAACAAGTCGTAATCTGATCATGTGACCCAATACTTTGCAAATAATTTCTGCAGCACTTTTCGATTATCACAAGTGACCAACAGGCTCGTCATGATTATCAGACAATGACATGTACTCCTTCAAGCTAAGGCTAAAAGATTAAACAAATTTTTTACAGTAAGTTATAAGATATCACTGCAGAAAGTGGCAGCATTACAATGACGATAAAATAAACTCATAAGAACAATATACATGGTTTTATTGAATGCGTGAAGTATATTTTTGAAAATATTTTGACGAATAAGGTTGCATGAAAGTGCAAACAGAAACCACCTACCACAACTAAGTCACATTTGAGCCGCTTTGGAAAGAGAATCCAAACTATGGCTCTCTCATGTGGCTGCGATTAATTGTTCGCTCTTTAGCTTTTAAGAGCTTGGTATCACATTTCCCCCTATTTGGCACCTACAACACAACAGAGTAGGACATGGTGAATCGTTGCATATCAAATAACTGCAATATGAATTTTGATGCAAGTCAACCTTTAAGGTGGATATTCAGGTTCTCCCAAGTTGAGTCATTTTAAGTCTTGCAAAGAGAGCTAGCTACAGAAATATATGGTTTTGAGTTGTAACCATATATATGTATATTTAAATTTATATACATTTACAATATGCATACATGTACATGTGTACATAAAGAATTAATTTTTATAGCTTGAGACTGGTCTTTTAGGACTTAATTTTGACACTTGTCTTTTAAAAATCTATTTTTCTGTCAATGTTTCCTTGGCAGAAGAAATTTTACAATTGATTCCGTATCTATTTCATCATCTTTATATATGGGTAACATTAGATGATTATTTAGACAGCCTGCCTCATGGTGTTCCTCAAAAATCTTTGGTTTGCCTCAATGCTAAAAAGTATCTCTCGCCTACCATATTGGTGGCAGAGAAAACCAATACTGCATTAGTGAGCCTCTCCACTTCCTCAACAGTTGCTAGAGCGCAACGTTGCGCTAGAGAGCTAGGTAATTAGTTTTTAGAAATTCCAAGTGAATGAGCTTAGACGGAAATTCTTACTAACTGACCGCCAAAGATCACTAAAAGGTTGGGCTACTCAGCTGCCCAGCCGCCTCAGGAAATACGGCTCTGTGATTTTTAGTGTCACGCGATGACTTCCACAACGTACGCTATGCCGATTTCGCACTTTCCAATTTCTGAGATTTTGACAGAAGAAAAGTGCTCCGGATGGCTCCGGAGTCTCCTAATAGGACAATACAGTACTGATATATATATGTTTATATGTATATAACTATGTATATGTATATATATGCATATATACATATATATATATATAATTGTTTCCTCACCCCGGATACCCCGTATGGGTGGTAAATTCTGCTCTAACTCGGGTCTCCTACCAGAGACCTGAGAGTTTGACCACTCGCCTCAAGATCTTAGCTGTTCCCAATAGCGCACTTTTCTGCAACTCACCTGAGTTGATTGTTGGTGGTATATGGGCAAGCCACATTTTATGCGCTGGTGTTATTGCGCCCAGTGCCCCAATGACTACTGGGATTACCAGTTGTTCTTATATATATATATATTTACATATATATATATATATATATATATTCTATTCACGAGTCACGGTCTTAGAGTAACAAAAGAATTGAACTTGAGAACAGTAAACTACTTAGATACTACACTGAATCTGAACAGCGGAAAACACACGCCTCATAGAAAGCCAAGCAATGCTGTACAAGTTGTGTATTGGAAATCCAACCACCATCCTGCCATTGTACAAAACATCTCAAACTTGATTAATAAAAGACTGTGTACAATATCGTCCAACAAGTGCACTTTTAATAGAAAAATTGACACTTTCCAAGAATCACTGACAATAAGTTGCTATGATTACCAGCTGAGATACAAGCAGCACTATACTTATACTACTGGCAGTAAGAATAGTCGGAAATGTGATGTATTACCGCATAACCCTCCATGTAGCGAAAATGTTGTCACTAACATCGGAAGACAATTCCTACTGCTAATCACAAGATTATTTCCTAAGAACAATAAGTTAAATAAAATATTTAACCGAAATACTGTGAAAGTTAGTTATAGCTTTATGCCTATTTTAAAAACAATTATAGACCAGCACAACAACAAATTGTTAGCGAACTTAACGACAGACAAAAGCTGCAAGAAATGCAATTGCCGAAATCGTAATGAATGCCCTTTAAATGGTCGGTCTCTCACAAGTTATATTATATACCAGTCAACAGTTGA
This sequence comes from Watersipora subatra, assembly GCF_963576615.1. Taxonomy (NCBI): domain Eukaryota; kingdom Metazoa; phylum Bryozoa; class Gymnolaemata; order Cheilostomatida; family Watersiporidae; genus Watersipora; species Watersipora subatra. Next base: position 39,714,452 of record NC_088713.1, read on the forward strand.
CACAGATGGCAGAAGCAGTCAAACATACATTGGATTAACAGAGAGGCAATTTAAGGACAGATTCCACACCCACAAAACATCCTTTGGTATTAGTGATAAAAGAAAAACCACCGAACTAAGTAGATACATGTATATAACAATTAAAAAATGAGGGAAAGGATTTTAGTTTTGATTGGAAATTAATAACAAGATCTAAGGCCTGTCAGAATGGTGTTTTGAAGTGCAATCTTTGCTTAACGCAGAATAATTTTATAACTTTCTAACCTCATATGGCTACCCTGAAACAGAGAACTGATATAGTAACGCCCTGTAGAAACGTCACAAAATCTTACTTATCTAAGGCTAAGCTCATACTGCATCACATAGCTTTCATACTGCATGCGGTATGAAACTTTTAGTCATACATTTTTTCCACTTTTGTATTGACACAGGTAATTCTTCATTTTGGTGTTCTTTGTGTATTCATGGTTCTGTGTTTGTGTCATGCAATTTTTTATCAGAAGATTGGTGTAAAAATAACATCCTTTGGCATCATGAAACTGTAAGTAATAAACTGTTGCTAAAAATTTTTTTGATCTTTATATTTAGATGTAGATATATATACACATATGTATATATTTATATATTAATATATATATATATATATATATATATATACATGTATATATAAACTCATGCTACAGACAGTACTGTTTCGGCTGTTGGAGCATCATCAGTGCGGTTCAGAAGAGGCAAACGAAACAAATTACATTACCAATGAAATTTACCATTATCAATGCTTCATAAATTCCATCATGAAACAACTAAGTCACCTCAAGGACTTTAAAAAAGTCAACGTGCCGACACCAGCGTGCTCAAATCACAAAGTGATGAGCTCTGCACAAATGCTTATAGAGTCGCACCTCTCACAGAGTGCTCAACAATACCAAAGTGCGGGAGCGTGTACTCATGCTACAGACGGTTACCAGAGAAACTGTTAATGAAAAGCAGCCAAAGCTGAGCAAATTTTTCACCCAAAAAAAACATCCACCATCAACACAACAGCACAACAGACGAGAAGCAACTAAAAAATTACAGCAAAAGCCATGCCACAGATGTGATAAAAATTGATTGATAAACTGCCAGGTATCAGCCAGTTCAAATCTGCCACTTGCAATTTTGGTACGAAATTGGACATAATATTGAACCAGCATGTAATAATAAGAAGGAGATGACCACTTCTAAAATCAGGTAAAAGAATTGAAACTTAACACATGGCAAAGATTTCTGCTATTGTTGTACCAAAACTACACAGGGAGATAGAAATGCCAAGTTACATGTAGACTTTCCTTATGGAACTTTACACACAAGCCTGTAGCCACTTCATATCTCGAAATATTTGGGAGCAGTTGGAAAAACCTGGCATTCAACATACACAAGTGTACTATAAATGAAGTTCAGGACACATGATAAAGACCACAAGACAATGTGACATTGGAAACAAACTACCTCTACAAGAACAGAAAACTCTCTAGTTTGTAGTAAGTACTGTTCAACACCTCAATCTACTAGGAAGAGCACCTATCAAGCAAGTAGGCATCTCCATTGATGATAAAATAAAAGAGAACACATTTTCTACGATGACCACAGACCAGCCAGACATATTACAGAAAGATTGCAAACAAATATGTGAAGAATTTTCTGATTTTTTCAAGAAATATATTTGATGTCCCAAAGACTACCAACTGAAGATAAACTTTAAAGCTACAGCTTCACCAAAGTTCTGCACAGAACGACAAGGACGATTTGCAATATTTGATGACTTAAAAAAGCTTATGGTGCAGCAATAGCCAAATGATTTTTGGATCCAGCAAAATTTAATGAAGATGGCACACCAGTTATTCCAATCAGAAAGTAGAAGCTAACAAGACATAACTCCACAGACATTACCATACTTGGAGAATAGTTAAACACAGTAAACCATCAGTGGAAGACTGACAGTAAAGTATCTTCCTTCCTGAAGAGTTTAACTCAAAGACTAATAGGAAGATATGGCTACACCAAAATAGAGCTAGCAGATGCATAGAATCAAATAAACTCAGGACAAGAAAGCCAAAAAACTAGCATTACCTAAACAAAAAAGGCTTCCACTACAGAATAGACTTCTTTTGGGCATCAGTTCAGCAAGAGGTCATTCTCAGAGATTATGCAACAACTCACAAAAAATGTACCAGGAGATGCAGTCTACCTAGAATAAATTTTGGTTTGTGGAATCGGATGCTAACAGCCATCTACAAAATCTAACAAATTTACTACAAAATATATCAGACAATGGACTGATTTGAGAATTGGAGAGATGTAGCTTCTTTTCAAACTACATTTGAATATCCCAGACACCAGCTCACTCTTATGGAATAACCAAAGGAAGGGAAGCAAACACAGTCTTGCAGACCCTACCACCCACTAATGAGACAGAGCTAAGATCTTCCTTACAATTTTCCCAGTTCTACAGCGACTTGCTACTTTACATGTACTTATCAACAATAGCGGAGTCATTCCACCGATTGTCTATGAAAAGGAAAATTGGAGTCGGAGCCCGCAGCAGCATACAAGTTTTGACAATATTAAAAATAAGCTTTCAAGAGAAGTACCGTTAACCCATTTTGACTCAGCATTAGACATCAAAATTTTATGTGATGCTTTGGAAATAGGAGGTGTACTATTTTACTGGTATGCTGAGGTTAAAGAAGTACCCATCTCCAACATTTCAAAGACTCTAAGCAACACACAAAATAAGTATGAACATGTTCAGAAAAAAGAACCGCCTTGCATTTTTTGACTCGAGAAAATCTAATAGTTTTATATAGGAGACAATTTTTTTAGTCGCAGACCATAGACCTCTCTTAGCCTTGTTTGGATCAAAAAAGGAGTTCCAGCTCTAGCAACTAACCGATTACCTACATGGGCTTTACTACACAACCAATACAAACAAACTACAGAAAACAGAGCTGGCAAATATCACTAAACTGCTGATGCTCTCAGTAATTTACCAGCAGGACCAGATGACAATTGTGACAAGTTGTAAGAGAATGGATATATCCGTATTGTATGTACCATTCATGCCATCAGCCATCAGCTCAATCCTACAGATAGTGAAAGAGCATCTCAACCCTTTCTGACCAATTATATCATAGGTGATATTGTTTGCTTTCAGGTATCTCATCATCTTCTGACCAAGCTACAAGTATACATCAGGTCAGTTTGTTGCTCTTAGATATCTGAGAGTTGTGTGTTTCATATTCATCTTAGCCTGGAAATCTGAAATTGTGTCTCTGGCTTTTTAAGGTAGTGGGTATAGGTTGTGATACCACTGAATCTTGTACAATGGTCTATTGGCCAAAAATTGAAACTTACATAGAAGATACCTTGTGACATTAGACATCATTTAAAAACATAAACGCCTACCACAGAAGTGTGCAATTCACCCCTAGATGCTTCCTGAAAAGCCAAGGTGCAGACTTCAGTTGGATCATGCTGTAAGGTTCATGGAGAGCAACTGACTAGCAAAGATCAACGCATATTCTAAGCTCCATTTATTTACCAGAGCTATTCAATGTCTACCAAAGCAACAACGGAAACCTTAGAAGAAAAATTTGCAAACTATGGTTACCGACAACCAATAGTGACTGACAACGCAACTAGCTTCGCTTCAAAAAAGTTCCAAACTTGGTTTTGGAAAAAGGGTATAGTTCACCTAACAAGAGCACCTTACCATCCAGCAAACAATGGTGCAACAGAAAAACTAGAACAGACATTCAAGCAAGCAATAAATGAATTAGAACTTTTACAAAATTCAGCTCTACATCAGTTATTATTGCAATACAGGAGAACACCTCTTCCAGCTAGATTTTTACCAAGCCAACTACTAAATGGAAGATGGATCAGCTGCTAGATTGACATCCTACAATGATCTCAAACTCTCTTGACACAACAACACCATTCAATAGTGGCAAACTTGGCCAACCAATTGACAGATCATTTTTACAAGATTGCAGCAAAAAGACACATATACTCAGGATGAGATGCTTGCCATGCACACTATTATTGACTAATACAAGTAGAGCAGCCTAGATGGGTTCCAGCTATAATAGTCACCAAACTCTACGGAAATCACACTGTGAATGTGAATGTTTAACTAAAAAGGCCTATCTGGAGACGTCATGTTGAGCAGTTACAAATAAGATACTCTACCTATAATGATTGAGGCCCTGGTCAAGAACTTAAAAGGTCCAAGGAGCCTCAACAGTCAGTTCTGTACCACATCAAGTTTTACCAAAACCAGCTGCATCTCAACCTAGATCTACTAGCCAAAGAAGTTAGAGATGCATTGACAGACTCCCTGAGGGAGATGAGTAGGGAGCATGCAACCCTCGCAGAACTAGACGTAACGGACAGACTTAATATGCCCCTGCAACTTGGTCAAAAAGTGTTGAGATAATCAAATGCATAGAAATCGGTTAGTCTATTATTGTAAAGCTAAAGGCTATATTTTTATCACTCATTTAATTTTTTTCATATGTATGCTGTTTCTAGCTATAAATCTAACAAATTGCTACCCAAATAAAATCATATTCCATACTTGTCAGTCTAATATCCAGTGCCGAACAAACTACTACTGTTGTTCAAACACTTGAAGGACTGTGTATTTTCAACCTGTGAAATAACAACCTTATAAATTTTAATTTATTGAGAAACATAACCATTCTTGATTCCTACCTTTTGAATTATAAGATACTATTTTCAGTAGCACATTTCTTTATTTTAGATTCATCCCTGTTTCAAGTTAAAGGTCTGGCATAAACCTTTTACACCTGATAAATAGCTTGTGAAAAGAAACAAGCAACTAAATATTATGAACTATGTTTATTTGTTAAAATATTTTTATGTTTTCGTCCTTGATGGGATTTCAGGGCAATCTCAGTTTCAAATTCATAAATACAGCTTTCAATCAGACACCAGTACCATCCACATGAAAGACATTTTCCTGAAGTTTTATTTCTTTCCCTAACGTTTAATCCTTTTTGACAATTTTGACACTGTTTCATGTAATCTAAACAACTCCTAAAGTGATCTCTTCTGTGGTGCCGCCTCCAGCCATTAACAGATAAGAAGTTTTGCTCACACTTTGCTATGAGACACCAAATATAATCACATTGTTGGTAAGGACACTTCATGTGTGATCGACCTACATCCCGTTGCTTCACATAGTTACATACACAATACTTATAGTTGTCCAAATTTAAAAATAACCCCGAAGCATGCTTAACTCGCTGGTGTTTTTGAACATTCTGTCTATACTTTGAGAGGTAACTGCAAATTTTGTAATTACATGTATAGTAACCACAACAGGAACATTTTAGGACCCTGCAACTTCTAATTGAAAGAAGGTTCCCACAAAAGCATTTTTCTTTTCTCTTCAATTGTAGAAAATCTTTGCCGCTCATAAGCTTTTCAGAAGGGCTGACTAAGTGTTTCAATCTGTAATGCTCCGCAGCAACTTCATGGGATTCGGAAACAAAGCAGCAGTCCGGATACATGCAGATAGAAAGTTGGCATTTTTTACACTTGCGAGTCATGCAAACTGATTTTGGTGTTTTCCATCCACATACACATGCTTTTTCGAGACGTTTTAATATAGTTTCCCCACAAAGCTCTTGCATTGGTTTGGTAAAGCATTCCAAAGATTTGGAAGAAGGGATTTCAGATATCTAAAAATGTAAAAGTAGCATATCAAATTGTCTAAATCCTTATAATAAACAAACTTAGTAGGATAAAGCAAAAGGTTTGTAAGAAAAGTTGCCATCACTGTTTTTACACTTTCTTGCTGCTTCTAATGCTACTTTCTAATTACCTCCTTTTATTTTTTCCAGTCAGTCTTACTTACATTCAGTTTACTTTTTACTCTAATATTATTCTCTGAATTCTTAATTATACCAGCTCTCTGAATTAAAAAGAGTCATTAAAATGCAGCAGCACATGTTTAAAAAACCTGAACTTTGTATTTTAAGTTCTCAATGACCACATCTTGCTAAAAGGAAATCTGATCTTCAATTAAAGGGCCTGAGAAGAGAAAGCAAGTAACTCAATGAGAGCAAATTTCACAGACAAGCTAATACTTAATTTAGTCCTACTTCAACCTCTCTTTAATTTAATAGTAGAGCAAAAAAAAAAAATTTTTTTAAATGTTAACATTAATATGTTTTAGCACAAATCTTTTAGCATTTTAGTTAACTTTAGCACCTTCTTGCAAAAACATTGCTAGATATAATTTTAAAATTTGGAAAATTAGTGTCCACATATTTCACTACTGGTAGGCTCTTTGCAGAATCGTTCAAAAAATACAAAATGTTGTCATTCTAAAAGGTTTGCATGTTAGATCCTGACAGTACAGTACATATTACTCAGCTAGTTTTAAAACATGTGATCATAGATGTAGACAGTTTAAATGATTCTACATCAATAATTGTCCCTTAAGGTATTTGACCAAAACCGTAGCTGAACTTTAAATGGAGGCACACAAAAATCAAAAAAAATTTAACTTCTTGGTGTCTATGTTTCAAATGGACTTGGAGTGTATTTCACTCCGAATCATAGAAGTGGTAAAATTTGAATGAATTCATTGCCATTTTGCGTTGCAAGATTTGTGCTCAAGCGTTCACAGTGAGACTATGTACAATTCCACGCTACAGAATTGGGCACTATGAATAGGTTTAAATTGACGATACTCGGTTAGAAATTTACCAGTAGGGGTAAACACATTCAGTACATTTTATCACATTCATACTACAAAGATGCGATTACCTTAGGACTTATGTTATTACAGAATCATTGAACAACCAAATGACCCATATGTAAAGACTCTCAATGCACCGGTGTCAACCTATTTTAGAGCTAAATTTTTCCTGCATAAACACGTCGTTTTACTAAAAACGCTTGTTGTTCATGCAAGAAGGTTTACTATCGCGATTGTATAAAACTATAATATATTTTAAAGAACCTTCCACTGAAGGCTCTTCTATAGCAACCGGATAATAAAGCCAAACTTTTAATGTGGCAATTATTCGAAAGAGAGTATAAAATTATGAAACAAAGGTACGTATAAAACCAGCTTAGAGAACAAACAGGCAAAGAGTTCAAAAATTTAAGTAACTCCAACAACAGAGACTAGAAATTGCAAGTAAAACAATTCTCTTCAAGCTTAGCAGATCCACTGACCTACAGATTTAAGGTATCAACAACTTCAGCAGTCTTTTTTGTATAGTTGTAATTATAAGGAACTGCCCCAAGTACAGCCAAACATATGATCAAATAATTATTTAAAACGCTTGGCATCTTAGTAAAAGCTTGTTTGGTGAACTTCGTCACAAATAGCATCCTATATATGTACACGTATTTATGAAGCATCATATATATATATATATATATATATATATATACATATATAAAAAATTGTTTCCTCACCCCGGATACCCCGTATGGACGGTAAATTCTGCTCTAACTCGGGTCTCCTACCAGAGACCTGGGAGTTTGAGCACTCGCCTCAAGATCTTAGCTGTTCCCAATAGCTCACTTTTCTGCAACTCACCTGAGTTGATCGTTGTTGGTATTTGGGCAAGCCACATTTTATGCGCCGGTGTTATTGCGCCCAGTGCCCCAATGACTACTGGGATTACAGTTGTTCTTACATTCCAGCATTTTTCAATTTCTTCTCCAAGAGGGAGATATTTCTCTACCTTTTCTTTTTCTTTGCTGGCTATATTGTAGTCATTGGGTACTGATATATCTATTATAGTAGCCCTCTTGTTCTCCTTGTCTACCACCACTATATCTGGTTGGTTTGCTAGGACATGCTTGTCAGCTTGGATGTAGAGGTCCCAGAGGATCTTAGCGTGGTCATTTTCATTGACCTTACCAGGAGCTTCCCACCAGTGTTGTGGTTTATTAAGGCCATACTTATCACATAGACTTCTATACACAATACCTGCGACATGATTATGCTGCTCAGTGTATGCGTTCCCTGCTAGCGGCCTGCATCCACTGATGATGCGTTGGATGGTCTCGGGTGCATCTTTGCACAGTCTGCATTTAGGATCGTCTCTAGTGTGATAGATTTTCGTTTGGAGTTGTCTTGTTGGGAGCACTTGCTTCTGGGCTGCCATGATTAGCGACTCTGTATTGGCCGTTAAGTTTCCTTTGTTCAGCCTCATATATGTCTGGTGAAGATCGCCAACCTTAGATATTTGTTGGTGGTAAGCACCATGAAGAGGTTTCGTGTGCGAGTCAATTTCCTCATCATCAGGGCGTTGGTCCGTTGTAAGAGCAGCCGATTGAAATTCAGCTAGCAACTTATCTGAGATGGCCATGGAGGCCGCATATGCTTTGATGTTTTGCTCCTCTTCTTTCACTGTCTGCTGCCCACATTTGAGTCCCTTACCGCCATCTTTCTTATCAAGATACAATCTAGTAGTATCAGATTTTGGGTGGAGTGATCCATGCATGGTCAGCAGTTTACGAGTTGCTATATCGGTTTCTTTGATGGCTTCCTCTGTCCACTTTATTATGCCTGATGGATATCTTATTACTGGCAGTGCGTAGGTATTTATTGCCATGATTTGGTTCTTGGCGTTGACCTGGCTCTGTAAGACCTGCCGAAGGTGTTTCTTGTATTCTGTAATGGCTTTGTGACGTACCTCGGCTTCGTGGTTGATGTTGCTTTGCATAATCCCCAGGTACTTGTACCCTTCTTCTATATCTATCTTTGATGGTACCGTTTGGCATTATTAGGCCATCTGTGAGCATAGAATGGCCTTTCTTAAGAATTAGCCTTCCACATTTCTCAATACCGAAGGTCATTCCGATGTCCTTGCTGTGTACCTGAGTGAGGTGTATTAGCGAATCAATGTCCCTTTCTTTGTTAGCGTACAGCTTGATGTCATCCATGTAGAAGAGGTGGTTTATCTTGGTGCCACTTTTAAACTGGTACCCATATTGAGTCTCCTCCAGCATATTGCTTAGAGGGTTTAGGCATATGCAGAAGAGCAGCGGTGATAAGGAGTCACCTTGATAGATGCCTCGCTTAATTTGTACACTCGCCAGCTTTTTGCCATTAGCCTCCAGTTCCGTCTTCCATTTGGTCATTGACATCTTGATGAATGCCACAAGAGCAGGGTGAACATTGTACATACTGAGGCACTCAATAATCCAACTATGGGGAATTGAGTCATAGGCCTTTTTGTAGTCAATCCAAGCCATGGCAAGATTGGTTTGCCTTCTCCTGCTGTCTTGACAGACCGTCCGATCTACCAGTAACTGAAGTTTAGCTCCTCGGGTGTTGCGCCCAATTCCTTTCTGAGCACTGGTCATATAGTGACTCATGTGCTCTTCCAGTTTGTTTGCAACTATTCCTGAGAGCAGTTTCCAAGTGGTGGGCAAGCACGTTATTGGTCGATAGTTTTTGGGAATTCGCCCTGCTTTGGATCTTTTATCAGAAGTACAGTTTGTCCTTTGGACAGCAATTCTGGATGGCCACCTTGTTCTATTAGGCATTCCATCTGCTTAGCCATTCCAGTGTGAAGTGATGTCAATTTCTTTAACCAGAAGGCTTGAATCATGTCATGGCCAGGTGCTGCCCAGTTCTTCATACGCTGCACTCTGCACTTGATGTCATCTTTGCTGATGGTGAATCCTTGCTGAGCCACAGTGTGTTGATGGTTCTCTTTAAGCCTCTTCAGCCAATTTGCAGTGGTGTTATGAGTAGTCTCTTTCTCCCAGATGTCCTTCCAGAACTTTGAAGTGCTAGATCAGGGAGGCTCAGACATTGGCCTCTGCAGTTCACCTTTGAACTGGGAATACACTCTAGATGGATTATTGATGAACGGTTTGTTCATTCTCTTGTTATCCCGCTCTTTGGTGTACCGCTTCAGTCGTGCCGAGAGTGCTACTAGCTGCTGTTTGGCAGACTCAAGAGATTCTATTGTGGCTTCCCTTTTTGGAAGCTCCAAACTGTGGTTAGATCTCTCACTGAGCCTACTAACTTTCTTGTGCAAGTCCTTGATCTTATTTTGTAGCCTCAGCTGCCAGGATGGAATGGCATTGTTGGCAAGCTTTGTTGGCATTGGCTTAATATCCATCTCCTCCAAGATGACGGTTGCTGTACTGTAGATTAAGGCATTATTCTCACTGATTGATCCAGTTGAGATTGACTCCAGTGCCATGTTAATGTCTTCTAACAGCTTCTTAGGTATGGCCTTGCTAACTCTTCGTAGTGGTACCCTGCTTCCATAATCATTAGCAGCTGACATCTTGTTGATGATATTTTCCGCAAGCTCTCTCACCCTTGGGTCAAGGTCCAAGTGCATGTCTTCTTCAACCCGTGAGTCAACACATGATCGTGTATGCGTGACAGTGTGTGTTGATATGCACTCCTCGTTGGTTGAGGTTACTTGGGTGAACTGTTCCCTAATTTCATCTACCTCAAGTTCCGATATGAGGTGCCGCTTGATTATGTTACTCCTCTGAGCTACAAGTTGCTTAGCGGCTAGTGGCAATTCAGGGCACATGTTTATCCACAGTTGCCGCATCCTTCCCATATAGCCCCACTTTTGAGGTTCACTCATAAATTAGCACTGCATGAGGTCCATGTTATCAGTCTGAGTCCATTTCATCCGTTTTGAACCAGTAGCCCATTTTTCACTGCCTTGTCTTGGTTCAGCTACAGGCAGCGCGGACCTTGTTTGACCGGGCGACGTCCGAGCCGGCATGGCTTTGGTTATTGCACTCATCATAGAGGTTGTAGACGTTATACAAGCAAGGGTCTTTTCGAAGGACCACCAGAAAAGGGCAGTAGTTGGGGTATATATATATATATATATATATATATATATATTTATATATATATATATATATTCGATTATATATGAGACAAATTTCATCAGAAATTTTATTAATGCTCGTTAAGTTTTTATTAAATGTTTAAATATACGTATGTATATTTTATATATATGTATATAAAAACATTCATTTACCTGTATTACTATTTTCTTGAGGTTTAAAGTACACAAATTAAACTCACTGCTTGATTAGATGTTTCACCTTTCAGACAAGAGGCTACCATTCCAACAATTTCAAGCCAATCAACTTCTTGCCTTTCTGATAGCTCCATTATGTTGGTCTATAAATCATATTAGATGATGATGTATATATAATATATATAGATAATATATATATATATATATTGTTATATTTTTCTCAGGTGAGCAATCAATGTAAAATATGTTTGTGACTTTTTAACTAAATTTCAGTGCAAAATTTCAGTTGAGCACAACAATTCCAATGTCTCCAAAAAACCTGTCAGTAAACTGTGCAAATTTTAACTGGCAAAACATGCCACATTTTGCTTTGATGTTTTACGAGATATCCAAATTAGGCGCCTTTTGAAAAGGTGGTCGATGTTTCCACCATGTGGACATATTAACAACATATATACAACATATGAAATGTTTTATTCTATGAACCTCAGGAAGTCCATTAAATTGTCGGGCACATGGATTTGATTTAAAAGTGTATGTGTGATTAAAAAAAGTATAAGAAAATATTCTTACTATAATGCAAAAAGGAAAACTTTAATAAAGTACCGAAAGTTGAGGATATTAGGATATCAAATAGGCTTCAACCAGATTATTACAGGGATGTTTTTAAATCGATCAATAATTTATTCTCCCGGTAATAATTTTTGGGTGAGAGACATTCATTTGACTAAATAAAATATTTGAAATAATTTAACAGCTAAATAATTGAATTACGTTATACATCTTGCAAAATCAAAAGGCTATGTGTGTTTGTTGGATGGAACCAGCAATCCTTATACTATATAAAACTGTACATAAAACTATAACTTGCAGCATTTTGTCTTTAACCTTGATATTAATCACTAAACATAATATTAAGTAGTAGACTATGTTATAGAGCTTATTTCTTACCCATCCCCCAGATGCAAAAACATTCTCATTTATAGTATATTCATTTACTGACATCTTCTCAAAATAGTCAGCCAAAATAGGAGCAAGTTTCATATGTCTTGATTGATATGTTATAATAACTGCAAGCAATTCCATACTCTAAAACAAAACAGATAATATGTTTTTTGGCTAATTGTGGTAGTTGAGACACAAGATGCCAGGTCTAATGCAAAATTTGATTTTTTCTAATAATGATTCAGTTTACATCTTTTTGCCTTTACTAGCGGTCAACTGAATTGTGAAGATGAATACTTGTAGAAATTTGGTCAAAACAATTTTTTTTAATTTATTGAATTCATTTAAGCTTCCATTGTTGTTTTTTGTGTAAAAAATATGTTGAATATTTTTGGGTAGCAGACGTCTGCATTTTTTACTTTTTGAATCGAAAAAAAGCTTATGCACGTATTTATACATGTATATTTAATATTTATTTACTGAACAAACTTTTCGTGCAAACAGTGTCTTATGTATTTATATATTCCTACCATCAATATTCTCTCCCAGTAAACATTTCCATCAGCAAATAATGCATCTATAGCTTCTTTAAAGCAAGCAAACATTTCTATTGAGTTGAACTTTTTACATCCCTGGCCAACAGAATCCATCAGTTTTTTATCACTTTCTATTAAATTATCTAAAACTGAACCAGTGTTACTTAAAATGACCGTTACAATTTGTTGCAGTTGTAGTCCATGTAGTATGATTGTTATTGTGTGTATTATCTTCTGTAGTGTACCACTATAGTATGTGTAGTACGTACTATATAGTAGAACGTACGTACAACGTATATACGTATACAACGTATATGTATACGTATATATATATGTATATACAACGTATACGTATACAACATATATACGTACAACTATAGTACGTGCGTGTAGTTTAGTGTATCGATGTGTATCGCTAATTAATGTTAGCGTGCTTATTGCTTCACATCTAGAGCCCACCCAACTGTCTCTATTTATTAATTACAAGTAAAAATGTAAAACACATAAAAAGGTCCAAGGTCAATAGTAGTCGCATGATATTTGCCTCTTCTATTTATGTTCAAAATAACACAAAAAAAAATGTATTCTAAAATATTAAAAATTTAATGCTAATAAGTCTCATAGGCAATCAACATGTCAAGCTTCTAGTGCATTTGTCACATTAACCAAACTTTGACATTCCACAACCCACCACATTCGAGCAGAGCTCGGGCAAGCCAACAGGAAAAACTCCGTCCAGCGAGTGAACCCCTCCAGCAAGTCGCAAACAACAGCTCCCGTCACACAGGCACCCCGAGTGATCAGTCCGAAGTTACAATGTGTTGCAGTTGTAGTATAAATGACACCAATCATCGGCTCGGCGCAGATGGTTTACAACTCGATTAAAATATTTAAACTGAACTGACTGCCCCAAAAATAGCTGCTTTTAATGATGTTGAATCTGTATTATCATTTTAAGATTTTGAATAATAATTAAACTATTTTTACTGTTTTAAACATGGCAGGCGCAATGACAGATTTGCTTGTCAATCTAGTGCTTATTGACTTGTTGTCTAATATTTGAGAAGCAGTGTTACTGCCAGATTCAGTGAAGCTGATGTTTTATTAAATTTTGTTTTGTGAGTTGCATTACTCAAACACTCAAAAGTTACAGAACAGAGAAAAACACAGCGAAGAACAAAAAGTAAAGAAGCAATAGTTGACGAAACAAGAATAACTCTTATTAAACTAGTTGTTATGGACACTATATTTAGTTAGCATGTAGTTGTTTGGGTTTCAAAACTATATTATACACTCTGTTGCTCACGAAATTACTGGGATTTAACAGCAAACCAGTTTATTTACAATAAATAAAACTAAGTATTTAATTTAGCCCATGATTTTTTACCGCATAGGTTAATATTCATCGACTGCACAAAATTTTGCAATGAAAAAACTAAAATACATCATGACTCTATTTTTGATTTTGATTTTTGATTATCAGTTTATACAGGCACTAAACGAGGGACAATCGTGGTAATTTTTCTAACTTAGTTTGGCTGCAATAAATTTGCTGCGGCTGAGCAACAAACAGCTGATTCAACAGTTGTAACCGCTTTGCCTATAATATAATCGGAAAAAAATGTTATGTTTAGCAAACAACGAGTTTTATTAGTGTGTTAGTAGAAAGCCCCTGAGTTTTATTGAAAACTTACAAATAAAAAATCAAAGTTCAAATTAATTTAGTTTGAACGCTCGTTACTGTTTAGCACCTTTCAGCATCGACTTCACTTAATATTATTTTGTAAGCGGATGGTTCCTATGTTTTCATTTCATAAACAGTGCGACCAAAAGCCAAAGAATTAAATTATCTTCAATTTTACTGTACAAAATGTGTTATAAAATAGACATACAGTAAATTAGTAAAGATACCTCAAATGTTCACTCATTGTTTTTGTGCCTTAGAAACATCTATATATTTAGTAAAACTACTTATATATGAGTGATACCACACTTGGCTTAGAAATGCTAAAAACATGATTGCATGATTTAGTAATAACAGTGTCAATGTGAACTTATTTAAAAACTTATAAGGTTTTTACTCGTCTTACTAAAAAAATTAAATTATATTAGCCTTTTTAAATATTGATTTTTTAATGTAGCTCCTACCAAAAAGGAAATATTGTTTTGGTTAAACCGTAGTTGGCAACATAACAGGTATGTACAACAACTAGCCCAAAACATTAAACAACCATTACAAACAACTTTTTAAAGAAATATCCATATATATTGTTTCTAGCCATTTTTAGCCACAAATAATTTCAGGGATGATAAAAGTATAATGCAAAACTGTTTTATTCATAAAAATAGAGAGTAATACCTATCTGCCGAAGATCTTCCAAAATGTATAAGACATCTTTGTTCTGCAATGTCTGTGACAATTTTTCTTGAAAAGGTTTGTTTTTCAAAACTAATTTTTTATCTATAAAATTCAATTTGAAAAAGAAAACGCTTGACAACTTTTAATAGTGTTAACAAGCATATTTAATAATAGCAGCTATCTACTGGACTTTGTATGAGCTAATACTTTTGAGTGAAGTTTAATAAAAAACACTTTTATAAACATGTTATATGAAGCTGAAGCTTTAAACTTCTGCGTACTTCAATACTTATATATACCTGATCTTTTTCATCTCAGCCTACCGGTAATCTGTCTACCTAAAGTTTACAATACATTTTTATCGCATTTGTAAAGTAGTATTCAAACCTTTGCGAACTGCGCAATAGGATTTTTGGCATATGTTTTAAGCTCAATTTTGAAGTTTTATCACTTGTTTTAGGAACAGCATTTACTCTTCTTATTTGGTGTTTTTTGCAAAGTTGTTTTAAAATAAATGATTTAGTTATGTTAGACTTACTTTAATTTATTAAACACCAAAGTGAATACTACAGATAACCTTTTTTGGAGATTTGATTTATAGCATTTTCTATATCCTTTCTGCCTCGTAGATAATCTATATATATAAAACTTACCGTTTTTCTTTTGCTGATCTATCATTCATCTGTCCAACTATAGCAATAAGTTTATGGAAGTTAAAGTGTGACAGTTCTAGTGTCATTCATGACACTATATGTGTGTGATAGCATGGCATGATTAGCACTATTTGGTTTTATAGCAGATATTGAAGATCATAAGTGCATGTTAGATGACACAATTATGACCTGTGACGATTTTATGTACAACTAATTCAATGTTTATTATTATTACTGTGCTTGGCTTAACATTTATGGGTTTACTGATTGTATGAGTTCGATGCATTTGAGGCGCATAAGTTTTGTTAACGCTCAGACATAAAGATGCACGTGGCTCTAATTATAGAACAAATTTAGACTAATTTACATCGCTCAGGTTTATTGGATGAAAACTTATCTAATAGAAGCATAATTAATTGCCACTCTCTATAACCTTTTTTAAAATCAGATTTAAATATTTTAAATCATATATTTAATCAATTTTTTCAACAATCTGCTTCAGTTGCACCTTAAGTTTTTATATATTTGTAGTGGGTGTAAGCAAAACTCATTCACAGAAATATACAAAAAATCTTATGATAAAATAATAATAATAAACAAGCAAAGACGTTTATTAAAAAAACTAGTGAATGGTGAATCTTGTACAATTATGTTGATTATTAATAATTTCTTTGCAAAAAGATTATTACAACTTTGGGCAATTTGCTAGTGTTGTTTGCTGTTTGCAGTTTGCTAGTTTGCTACGCACACCATTTTTGAATACTGAATAGTCTTATTGAAGTTACAGGTCCTCTTTTATAGCAAAAAAGAAATAATCTTAAAATGAAAAAAGCAACCATCAAAAATGTAATACATATTGTTTTTACATTTTATCAATCTTTTTTTCTCCATTATAGAAATAGAATACAAAAATTGACGACCTGAAAAAGCATTGTTCATTGGACCTAATTATCATCAAAACTGAAAGCTGGTGAAGTTCTATTAATACTGCAAGACTACACATCAAGCCTGACATATGGCAAGTTTAGTACAACGCTTTGAAACAAAAATAATGGAATTTTTTTTCAAGAAATTAAAAGCAACTACGTAAAGTAACCCATAAAATAGCCCATACTAGTATTTATGGGTAGTTATAATTACCCATAAATTATATTATGAAAATTAAAATGGAAATAAAGGAAATTAAAGTCGTATTTTCATCTTTGATTTAATTAAAACAACAACTTTCTTAAAAACCATCGTCTCGAATACTTTTTTCTAAATTTAAAACTTTTTTATCCGCATGATGCAGATAAATTATGCATTATGTATATTTTATGATGATGCAGTATACATGTAAATGTAAGTAACTTGAACTAAAGTATAGTAATTAAAAACATTTTTTGAGTTGTATTATTTAATTAGATCTAGGCTTGAGAACTTTGACAAAATTTTGTTCTTCTGCGCTAACTTTTTATTTCTGAACACAAATGAAACAGTATTGAGTCATCGGTTAAAATTATCTTTTACGTGTACTCTGCTTCAATGGAAAAATAAATTTGTTTATATATTTCTATGTAGATCTAAAACAATACAAAAACAATTTTTTACAAAAACAGCATTTTAAAAATGAGCAAAAACATTACACTTTTCACTAAGCAATGCAATTAACTAGTTTTTAATTTGCACAATTTGGTTTTCATGACCGCGACAAAATTTTTAAGTAAAAGCACCTTTTGTCAAGTATTATTTTTATTTACTTTGCCAGATGGAGTAAACTAAATGGATCTTACATAAAAACTTTTTACATATGTACTTGACCCTTAACAGCATCTGTGCATCAGCTAATAGACATGTTTGAATTTTCATAGTTTTTGTGAACGTTCTCCTAATTATGGTGTGTTTATAAAATTACCATATTTGATAACAACAAGCTTCAGAATAACTAAAACATTGGAAATTGCCAAATATTACAATCTGCATGTCGTCAAAACTTTTTTTAAGGGTTAACTTGCCACACCTATCCAATTGACATAGCTTTCATATCTCAAAAACAAAAAAAAACAGTGTAACTTAGCCCTTACTAAGAGTATCTATGGGCAATATTCAATAGCTCTATGTAGTAGAGGGCCTTTTTATGTTGTTTCCAAGATTACTTATACCACACAAACTGGCTGCAATATATGTCAGCAACACTCATCCAATGCATGTATGGACCAGTTACATATGTTTTGTTCATCGCTGATCATTTTATTTGCTATTGAGAGTACATCATGTTGGCAAATTGCATGTACATTTCTTGTTATTTTTTCTGGTTGAAGTACAACTATTAATAATATGATTCTTAAAAGCCTGACTAAAAGTTTAAGGAGTCGCCAAACTGTTTGAATTAAGTTTGATTATAAGGAAGATAATGTTCAATGTACAAGTTTAACCATTTTTTCAATAAATAATAATGCACTGTTTTGACCCATTTTTAAAAAAGTAATTTATAAACGTTACCTGTACAACAGATATAAGTATATCATTGTTTGTGATGATTCATACATATTGAATGTAGCAAATTACTCCGTCTTATTAGTTTTACTTATTTAGGTGCTAGAATCTGAGGAATTCAGTGTAAGCGATATATGCGTAGCTCTCAAAATATGCATCAAGAAAATGTTGTTACAAGAAGAAAAGGCATTTCTTCAGAAATGAAATGTCAGATATGATAGGGATATAAAGTCCCTAGCACAATAGATATTAGAGACAAAATTGAAGCTTTGAAAAATACTATCAACGGATGCTTGATTATCGGTGTGTCATTTTGTCTGTCAGCTAGTCCACAGTCCAAAGGCCAAAAAGAATTAACAACTCGATCAATGGAGATGGTCACTCCTTTAGTTCTCCTTGCATTTTCTTTTGACAATAACCGCTATTGCAGCGATGAACCCAAGTATCAAAGTTCAACACAAGTAGTGTTGATATTGCATGTCCTACTACTGATTTTAGGCAATTATACATTAAACAACAAAAAGGCGCCGGCGGTTTGTGTTCAAGTGTCTGTAAACTCTACTTGATTTAGAAGATTAAAAATAACAATATTCCTGTCAACGCTAACTTGCCAAAGCAAATAAAACAATACCTTTGTATACTTAGCCCTAATAGTCAGTCTTTCTAGGTTCAATAATTTTGTGTGTCTGCGAGGCATGTTGTGTCGAGGCGTGTAATGACTACTCCATCTGCTGGCAGGGAGCAGAAAAAATTCTATGTTCTCAGGGCTTTGTAGTATTTTGGCTTTTTGCCTCTTTGAATAGATTGTATCGCCTGAATGTTTCCTCATCAATGGGTTGATCTTCTGCAGGTTTTCTGCGGCAGATTTCTATGGCTTATATTGGCCTCTCTCTGCGCCCTATTTTGCTGCTTGGCTTGCTGCCAAGTTGCTGCCTCTGACTCGCTGCCAGGTGCGCTCTATATGTTCCCTACTTTTGCTACTTAGCTTTCTGCCAAGTTGCTGTTTCTGGCTTGCTGCCAGAAGTGTTCTGCTTTGACTTGCTGTCAGCTCCTCATTGTATACTTATTATTGGATTAGTATCAAATGTCGCTGGATTCTCACAACCCTTTTAATGTCTTTTTCTTGTGTCTTCAATGTCAGCCAGCGTTCTTCTCTGACATTTAATATCTGATGCCTGGACAGTTTACATTTTATAAATTTCCATGACAATGTGAATTGCTCAAGAAATAGACTAAGTATTTGTACAATATTGAACATAACCTGAAAACCGTTAACAGCTGATTCATATAAAATGGATTTTGCTGTAATATTATTTCTAAAACAGGATTAATAATCTAGTTTACATAAAGCAAAATACATACTCATATTTCATGCTTTTCTATATTCATTACATCAATATATTTTTTAAAACATAAATTTTCATGCATAGTTATATTATGTTTAAACAAAGTCATATTATCTATAATACATGTTGTTATAAGCTATATATATAAAATGTGTTGTAAATATTCAATTCGTTATTGACTAGTTGATGGTTCGATGTATGCATGTCCTTGCTTGGGCCTGTCCTTATAATTGATTAGCATATGTGGTCATACATCTTTTTTATGTGTAGCGGTGATATCATATATAGTCAGGCTTGTTGTTATTACTTTATCAACTGTAATGGTTAGACCGCTACTATGCTTTGTACATGAGAGCAATGCGGGTAATACATCAATTATTACGCTGTTTGTAGCAGTGGGGAGAGATTGCCGTTAGTCTTACATGTAGATTTTCTGAGTTTCCTATGCCGGCGTTACCTGTCAAACAATTCACTTATAAATTGTTTTGACATTTAACACACTATTGTAGCAAGGCCACTAACACCGGTGCTGTCCTATTTCCGCAGTCTGACATGCTGATCTGTCAGAGCTTCCAATGCTGATGCATTCCTTGCTTGGCAGTTTCTCACGCCTTCGATTTAGAGTTAAAAGCTCTGTGAATCCAATCCTAGCGAGATCGCTGCTCTTCGCCACATTTAAAATTCAAACTTTCCAACTCTGACACTATCACCACGTGTTGTAAAAGTCTTGCTTCTGCCCAACTATCTGCAACTGAAATATTAAATTTTAAAAAAAATTGAACAATTTTATGGCTTGTCCAAGTCTTGAAATATTCTCAGAAAGAATAAATCACATTTTTAACATTCTGAATTTTATGTTTTAAATCATTCTATCAGTGACTTTGGACATATTTACATTTAGATTTTTAGTGCAACATACATATGCAATACTGAAACTGTTATATTTTTTTGAATAACTGTTTTGAGAGTTTACAGATGGTTAATCTTTTGGCTAAGGAAACAAACCAAATGTAGCTTCTCGGTTCCGTGCTGAAATGACTGTTCTGTCCCTTTTGTTAGACGTTAAAGCTGTTGACCTGTAACAATAAACAATGAATATAAACTCTAGTATATTTTAAATATTATTGACAAGATGTTAGCTGAGGAAGTACTTTTTTAGACGATCATCTGAGAAGCGTGATTTTGTGATGAAAACTAAAGCAATCGTCACTCTGCGTAATACATGGAAGTATGAAAAACCAGCCAAAATTCGGCTCGGCAGTATAAACGTAAAAAATGAAGATTTATTTGAATCCCACAATGGTTAGTGGTGTTTTCCCTGATCAGTATGATAATAACTCAGATGATAGTAGTGTTGCAAACTTAGAAGATTTTTAATATACAGAAAAAACGGATCTTTATGGTAGCTTGGACGATGATAATGCTACTGGCTTTTGCTACGCTGTGGCGTCAAACTCTACCAAAAAGATTGCTTCCAAATAATTTATACATGAACTATTTTACAAAGTCATAGATGTTTTGTAGCAATACACATAAAAATTAATGTTTAGCTAAACATTATTTTGTTGATAGAAATTAATTTTAGTTTGTGCTTCGTGTGTTCATAGAACACCATTATTGATGAATTTCAAAAATAAACTACCCTACTTTCTGTTTTATTTGCAGGGCTTCTAACAAGCCAAATGGTTGAGGTGTACCAGCATTTTAGTTATAAATTTCTGCTATAGTTCTAAACAATCTAGTTTGTTCTTGCTAGATAGATAAATGGCATCGCTCAGAAAAAATCACAAAAAAATATTAGTAAAGAACGATTTATGTTTTGTAGCAGGTAACAACCGTTACCATTCTAACTTTCACACTTCTTCCTATGAGAAAATTGTTTTATGCAGTGCAAATAAAACATTAAAAAAACTGTAAAGGTTTTTAAACTTCTTAAAGCAATTGTAACTTTTAATGTTCATATAAAAATGGATTGTAGAGTTGAATAAAATTAGGAAAAAGTATCAAACATTGGTAAAAATGTCTAGATGTAAATTTGAAATATTGGCCAGTAATAGTTAAATAAAGTATGTTTGCTATGATTACAATGAACAATTATTTGGTAACGATACAAACATTACAACAACAAAAAATTAGAATCATGAATTTTTCAAATTATTAGTAACAATTGGTGTGTTGAAGTGTGTATAACAATCTTTATTATACTCTAACTTCAGTGTCTTCAGTGATTTTGATATGCAACAAATTTTAATATTACATTGTACTATGTGTAGTATGTTTGAAATGAGTTTATACTTTTAAGATACATATTACCAAAATGCTGAATTTACTTTGACTCAAATGGAGTTATCTTGCTAAAGAGATACTTAAAGCAAAGTTTCAGTAAGTATTTTCTTAACTAAATCTTAAATTTGTAATCGTTCTCGGTTTTATTGTGATTACTCCTTAAAATAAATTACTCATAACTGAGAAAGAGAGTGAGAAATGTATTTTCTGATGTGTTGTGAGAAGGGTTTCAGCAAACAGCATACTAGCATTTCTCATACAGGTACATAAAGGTTACCCCTACGTCCAAATTTTTTGTATTTCGAGAAAAATTTTTGCTGATGGCGAGAGAAAGCTGAAAAATTGTTGTCCTCAAATTGAAAGGTTGAAATAACACAATGTTTCATATAGTAAGGCATAAACATTTTAACAGTGGCATCATAACCCAGGGATGCGTTGTATTAACTACAAGTTGGGAGTGCGCAGCCACGAAGAGAATACACTCACAGTATAGTGTGGCAAGATGGGAGTGTTTACAAACTTGTTGTGCCAGTCATCCCGAGTTTTAATCCTGCATGTAGCGCATATTTCATTCTCCAGTGTAAACTAATGTAATAGCTAGACACACAGTGAAGAACTGCAAAGGATGAAAATTTGAGATTATACAAATATATCATGACATCAGTCTGCATTGGTCTAACAATGGTAAGATGATAAATCATTACTATTACTAGACATTTAAAAAGTCAATATTAAAGTTATGAAGTGAAATAAGCAACAGTTTTTATGAATTTCAATATTAAAAAACCGCATTTTATTACATAACAACCTTTAAAGCTGCAGTGCTCCCTTTGCAAACATCAAGTGAAGAATTATATATGAATGACAAGAACTGTATACTATTGGTTATTGGTAGTTTTTTAGTACTGACAAGCCTGAAATCATTCTATCTATTGCTGATGTACTATTCGGAAAATTTGAGTAACTTATGCAACTTTTGTAAATTCTGTAGCTTGTGTAACCTGCGTAACTTATGTAACTTGTGTAACATTTGGGAGCTGTGTAACTTGTGTAGCTGATGTAACCTGTGTAACCTCTGTAACTTCTGAAATCTGTGTAACTTATGTAACTTGTGTTACCTGTGTAATTTGTGTAACTTGTGTAACTTGTGTAGCTTATGGTACTTGTGTAACCCGTGTAACTTATGTAGTTTATGTAACCTGTGTAAATTATGTAACTTCTGTAATCTGTGTATATTGTGTATCTTGTGTAACTTATGTAACTTGTGTAACTTATGTAACTTATGTAACTTGTGTAACCTTTATAATCTCTGTAACTTGTGTAGCTGATGTAGCTTAGGTACTTTCTGCAGTTTGTCTAGCTTGTGCAACTTGCGCCCTATGCGTAACGTGCGTAACTAAAGTATGTTGCATAACATGCAAATTTATGTAACTCGCATAACTTGTGTTCTGGTGTTACTTGTGTGACTTGTGTAGCTTATATCCACTGTGTAATTTGAGTACCTTGTGTTATTTTCCAACTCAAGTTTAGCCGAACAGTTACTGCAAAGTTTAAGTTTAATTAGTTGCCTCTTCTTGGTCATGGCTGTTGTATATTATTCTATAAAATTGCAATATTTTTCAATGATCTCTGATTTATCAAATCAAAAATAATTTCTGCTATAAATTTTTTGAAGTATCTCTAGTAAACTATACAAGTTTAGATTATGATGTAAATGCGAATAAGTTACTCAAGGCAATTTCCAAGTATACAGTTTCACTAAACCCTATGCCTCTGTAAAACTTAGTAAAGCTGTATACCTGGGAATTGCCTTGAGTAACTTATATGCATTTACATCCTAATCTAAATTTGTAAAGTAAAACTAAGGCCTACGCCGTAGTAAAACTAGCCTTTTATTTTTTGCCCGCATAGGTAACATACGTGTAGCATATACTAAGACCCCAAAAATTTAAATTCAAGGCTGAACAACTTAAAAACTTATTTTCAAATTGCTCGGTTATTTCACGTCCTTTTAAGGTGTTTCAAAACTGCTAAGTAGCACAAATGAACTTAAAACATTCTGAAAAAAACTAATTTTAATCCCTGTAAAAGTCAGTTTTATTTTTCAGGTTACTGTAAGGATGTTTTATTTGATCATCTGTTAATGGCATTGAATATCTCGGAAATTTGCTAGTAGTTACATGTACGTCACATTCTTTTATTCAAAATAAAAGATGGTATTTTTATCATTACATCAAAAACGTGTAACTAATACTATTATACGAAACATCAAAAATCCTGGTGATCAATACTGTTGAGGATAAAGCAGACATTAGTGTAGATTTTAGTAATTGCTATGCAACAAAAACATTTATTAAGGATAAACGAACAGAGGTGTAATTGAAACTAAGAAAGAAAACAATTCAGCTTATTTATTAGGTGTATATTTTACAAGGCTTTTAAAATGATTATTGAAACGATATTATTCAATTCAGCTCTTGTTGATAAAAAACTTTTAACGCGACTTAGATAAAATATTCATTGATAAAGATTGTGTTTTTTTTTTTTTAAAAACACCTATGGTCAGTTAATAAACTTTAAGCGCAATATTTTCATTTGTACTTTTAGTACCTAACATAATAGCTACATAACAAATTATCATACTGATTTAATAGCTAATCCATCAAAAAAACCTTCATAGTAACAATGAATACAAAAATACTCAAAGCTAAAAGTTAATATTTCTTGGTGACAATATACATGTTCAAATGTATGACATTATAAATAACAAAACAAGTGAATTTGTATAAATTCACAAATATAAAAATGTAGAACTATCCACATATAGTTGGAATAAAATTATTTACATTTTTTTTGATGAAAGTTAAATAAAAAGCTGTCCAACTCAATTCATAGCCTGCTCTAGAAAGCTCACAAAAGACACACTGTTCATCCTCACCCTGATTCAACTAAATGGTAAAAACTAACCACTGGAGGCTGAGAGATTTACTTACAGTTCTGTTGCTAGTGATAGTCTGAGTGATTACAACATCCCCCTGCCCAGCAAATGAGGGTGTACTAAAGTACACAAAACTCCACCACCAAGAGACAGAGAAAAATGCTCATGTTGTGCCAAAAGCTAAATATACTATCTAGCACCTCACATACCTGTGATAACATGTGAAGAAAAATTTTCCTTCCAAAATTTGTAGATACTTCTAGCACAAGTAGTTTGCTCTCCCAAGTAATAAACAACAATTCTTCCAAAAATTTCCAAAACCAGTAAATATTGTTCAGATTAGCTGTGAACAAACAAAGATATGAAATGAATGTAGATTCAAATAATGCAAACAATGTCACTTAATAATTTGAAAGGTTATTAAAAGCAACAGCAACCTTAAAACAAAGTAGTGTGATTTTCAAAACAATGAATATATTTTAGACTTTGTTAATGAAATCCAAATGGTTCACCCTTTTGATTTGAAACTGTCAAAACAATATAACTGGAATATTTTTTCTACTGTGAATTAAAATATACTTATGTTTTCACAAAATGATACCTATCAACACAAATCTGAGGTGCTGACTGCTCAAAAAATGAGAAAAAGTATAACACTAAGAACACATCACAGGAATTTATATAAGTCAGTTCTTAACTTACATACATTCGCTGATCGCTTGCAGCTGTCATTTCACAACACATATGGATTGGATCTTTTCTTTTGGGTCTCATCAAAGGTTGATGACTAAATGCTTGAGTTTTAACCATACAACAAAAACAAACAAATTCATCATTTTAATGCAGAAAATACATTATATGCAACTGAAACTATGATCTGAAATTATTAGTTACATACGAACCACATTATCGAAAACATGTAAATAGCTAACATGAAAACAAGGGTACAAAATAAGCCACACAATATATCTGATAGCTCCGCAACTGTTTAGAATTTTTTTTTGTTGCAACAGCTGTCAAAACTACAGTTGCAACCAAAATAAAACCTGAAGTTCCGCTTACGAAAAAAAAATTCCACAATAATTTCAGTCATCCAAAAACAGAAACACTAAAATGGTGAAAACTCATGTGAAATAAGGTTCTGGTACAAAAACAGTATTTCAGTATATTTTAGCTGAAGCTATAAAATTTCCTGTGGTTTTTAAAAACTGGTACAAGAATATACAACAGCATCATATCAATAGAGTACATGTTGATTATAATTTCATGACTCAAAATATACTGAAAAGTTATACTTACATTATAGTACATTAAAACTGTTCACTTGCATCGCAATAATTTATTACCTACCAGCAAACAAGTCATATCGATCTTTTTGGAGACATATTTCTATTTAATTTTATATTTATATTAAATAAAGTAGATCAATATATTGGAATACCGTTACAAACATAAGTGAAAGTTCTGGTCTGTTATCATGTGCAAGAACTAATTTGATTAGTTTGATGTTATCACTTAGAAACAACTTTTGTAAAAAAGGCCATGTAAAGCCAATAATTCAGCCGCTATGGTTTTTAGCACACCCTACACAATGCTAGTAAACTGGCTGTTTAGGTTCGAAGGGTTAACAAAAACTTATTTTCCTTGCGAAAGTTTTTAATTACTTGGGCAACACTGAGTATCTATGTAAATAGTATAGATGTACATTTATTATACTAAAAATATTTACATTATATATATTCTATGATATATTATATATGTTATATTATAATTATACTTAATATAAATAAATTATGAATTTAATACAAACACCACCTGAGCAATTTTATGTTTGTTGGTGAATTTGATTGTGTCAAATGGGAAGGACATGGCGTACCAATTTTGTAGCGGTCTGGATTTACCAAACCGAGGAGCTAGAACCTAACTTATACAAAAACAAACTGCTTTACCTGTCCATGAGAACAGATTCATTTACAGTAAAAGGTTTAATGAGATATTTCTTTCATACTGTAAAACAACTCCAAATATGCAGACTACTAAAATATTTGTAATGATCAAACTATGCATACACACATGCATCCATACATGCTAATAATGTTGGGGGAGCAGTGAAAATATGCAATGTGTTTTACAGTTAATCTTCTGGGCATCAGTTTCAAACCAGACACATTTAATTTGTCATTTTCTGTCATAGTTCTACATTTTTATATTTGTGAATTTATACAAATTCACTTGTTTTGTTATTTATAATGTCATACATTTGAACATGTATATTGTCACCAAGAAATATTAACTTTTAGCTTTGAGTATTTTTGTATTCATTGTTACTATGAAGGTTTTTTTGATGGATTAGCTATTAAATCAGTATGATAATTTGTTATGTAGCTATTATGTTAGGTACTAAAAGTACAAATGAAAATATTGCGCTTAAAGTTTATTAACTGACCATAGGTGTTTTTAAAAAAAAATAAAACACAATCTTTATCAATGAATATTTTATCTAAGTCGTGTTAAAAGTTTTTTATCAACAAGAGCTGAATTAAATAATATCGTTTCAATAATCATTTTAAAAGCCTTGTAAAATATACACCTAATAAATAAGCTGAATTGTTTTCTTTCTTAGTTTCAATTACACCTCTGTTCGTTTATCCTTAATAAATGTTTTTGTTGCATAGCAATTACTAAAATCTACACTAATGTTTGCTTTATCCTCAACAGTATTGATCACCAGGATTTTTGATGTTTCGTATAATAGTATTAGTTACACGTTTTTGATGTAATGATGAAAATACCATCTTTTATTTTGAATAAAAGAATGTGACGTACATGTAACTACTAGCAAATTTCCGAGATATTCAATGCCATTAACAGATGATCAAATAAAACATCCTTACAGTAACCTGCAAAATAAAACTGACTTTTACAGGGATTAAAATTAGTTTTTTTCAGAATGTTTTAAGTTCATTTGTGCTACTTAGCAGTTTTGAAACACCTTAAAAGGACGTGAAATAACCGAGCAATTTGAAAATAAGTTTTTAAGTTGTTCAGCCTTGAATTTAAATATTTGGGGTCTTAGTATATGCTACACGTATATTACCTATGCGGGCAAAAAATAAAAGGCTAGTTTCACTACGGCGTAGGCCTTAGTTTTACTTTACAAATTTAGATTAGGATGTAAATGCATATAAGTTACTCAAGGCAATTCCCAGGTATACAGCTTTACTAAGTTTTACAAAGGCATAGGGCTTAGTGAAACTGAATACTTGGAAATCGCCTTGAGTAACTTATTCGCATTTACCTCATAATCTAAACTTGTATAGTTTACTAGAGATACTTCAAAGAAAATTATAGCAGAAATTATTTTTGATTTGATAAATCAGAGATCATTGAAAAATTTTGCAATTTTATAGAATAATATACAACAGCCATGACCAAGAAGAGGCAACTAATTAAACTTAAACTTTGCAGTAACTGTTCGGCTAAACTTGAGTTGGCAAATAACACAAGGTACTCAAGTTACACAGTGGATATAAATTACACAAGTCTCACAAGTAACACCAGAATACAATTTACGAAAGTTACATAAATTTGCATGTAACACAAGTTATGCAACATACTTGACCGAAACTTTGATGAAACTTTAGTGTTCTTGAAATGTTTGACCGCTTGGTCAAAAATAGTAGTTGATTTTTTTTAAAGTTATAAATAATTGGAACTTAATAATTCAATTGCAAAGTGACTATATAGCAAAGTGGTTTTCATAGCAAAATGTTTAAGTTACCATAAAAAAACATATGAGGAATTCTGAGCAGTTTGGTACCTTCCCCAAATTATCTCATATGTATGTGCCAAATTCCATACTATTTTAAACAGTGTGTATAATCTACTCCTAACTACTGGCGTATCTAGCTCAATAGTTTACCTCTAAATATGTAATACACTTGCTTAAATATGTGGCATTTACCAAATTGAATCTGATATATTTAGCATGATTTCAATTTAACAGTTAACAAATTTATCTGGCAACACAGTATTTTTAGCTTTGTATACATGTAGGTACTGTAACACTGTTTATTGTAACTAGACATTTTACGTATATCTTAAACTAAATCTATCAGCTCTTAACTGGTTGTTGTGTTATATGAGCAATCTTTATTGTGGTAATCAATAGTCATATTTTACAATATGTTTTCCACAAGGTACCACGGCAAGTAAACTAACTAAAAAGCGGTGTACAGCAAGAAAATAAAAAAGGATCGCAAAGAAACTATAGTCTAACTAAAAAACTAGTGAATAGTCTAACTAATATAATAATATTAGAAATGAATGCATAAAATATGTAGAACGCGAGCTTGAGGATTGATATGAGTATTGTTTAAACAAAAAGTGGACAAATAATAGCTCAGTGAAAATAGTATACAAATATATGACAACAGTTTTCTAGTCATGAAAACAAAGTGTAATATAAAATGGTTAAAATAGGTAAGGCTATATGCTGAATAGTATTATTGGTCAGAGGATAGTAGGTGTAGTTTGAGTTTTGTTTTAAAAGATTGCAAAGGAAGAGTTCTTAAATGAGTGCAGAGATTATTAAATGAATTTAGCAGGTTGTGATATGTGTTGTGATATCTTATTAATAGACAGCTTCAGTGATGATAATTTATTGAAAATACACTGCTGATAGGCCAACTGGTGGTACAACAAAATATTACATCTTAGTTATGGATATTAATTATTTGCCTCAATTGACAGTTATTTAAGTTGTTTATTCAAAATGCGCAGTGTTTTATGATTGTGCAATTTTTATTCAATACTAGCTGTACAATCCGGCAATGACCAGGTAATAAAAAAGAATTTTTTTATAGAAAATCTTATTTTACTTAATATACAACAACATTTGCCATTTAAACTTTCAAACTGCATCTCATGAAACAACTGTTTTGTGTAATTGACATAGTTTAAGAGACAAACTACAACAATTTGGAAAGGTTTTCAACTTTATCAAAAAACTTTGAATCTTCATGTCATGAAGAAAATGTTTTGTTTATGTAAAATAGAATAAAAAGAATAAAACCACCTTAAAAAGGTTTAGATGTCAATGAAAATAATTAGCGAGTAATAGCTAAGTTAAGTCAGTTTTGTTAAGATCACAATAAAGTATGATTTCGTAATTCCACGACCAAACACGGGCGAAGCGATTGTTTGGGAGATTTATGATAAATGCATATATGCACACAACAAACGAAAAGTATTAATCAACACCCTCACATACCCTTGTACCGAAGTCTCATCAACAAGTTTAATCATTTTTCGATGGAGTCACTTAAGTATAATAACAATACAAAACACATATAAACCTACTTAAATGTGTTACCAAGTATTTATTATTTGTAGACAATAACCTAAACCTTACCCATCTGACTGGATTTTACAGAGATAGACAGATTAATTTGGCAAAAAATCGCAATAAAACACTTGAAAAAGTTTTTTAATCATGATTAAGACCGGCCAATGATACGCCAATAAAGCCGCGCGACAGATTGGAGAACTATTAAGCAGTGCGCATTTCACGAGAAAAGCGTGCTCATTCCACTAGTCTATTGCATTGTTTAATTGCCGAAGGTTTCTAATATTTATCCGTTTTTAATATTTTGCAAAATATTTAATTACAACAATAATTATTCAATTTGATTAAATTATTATTAGATTTAGTTATAAGAAAAATGATTCGAATTTACCTAAAGATTTCTGTAATAAACGTAGACCGTTTGAGGCGTAGACCGATTTACAGGAACGAAATTGTGGTACACAGTTTATCAGCCTATGTTCTTCTTTGTCCAATTACCGAAGGTTTCATTGAATTACATAAAAGGTTAGCCAAAATTTTTTTTATCTTATGTACAAGTTAGGGCTGAACTACAATGCCCTATTATGATGAGAGAATTTTTTTATTTAGCTCCAATTTGGGGAAAACTTCCAGATGTGTCAACGCTCATATTTGGTTTCTGTTAAAGGCCGCCATCAAAACCACTCTAAATTCTAAACAACAGTTTTTCAAACTGTATATATTACACAAAAGTTTGCCATTTTACTTCTAATATTGCATTTCAGAGTTATAATAAACATATTCCATTATTTTTGTTGTTAAATTACATACATTACAGTAGGTTAGGCCTACAGCTTTAATTAATATTTATTTTATTCTTGTAAAACATATGTCTGAGATAGTAGTAGATTAGGTGTGATTTCTTCTATAACCATTATTGACTTTTTGAATTTAATTTCAAAACAACTTGATAACTACCATGAACATACGACTTCCCAGAACACCACGTCGTGGCCGACGCAGTGGCCGACGCAGTGGCCGACGCAGTGGCCGACGCAATGGCCGACGCAGTGGCCGACGCAGTGGCCGACGCAGTGGCCGACGCAGTTCCGACGCAGTGGCCGTTCATTTGTCTCCTAATTATTACAGCTCAATAGTAGCATAAATATAAGGTCCTCACAGCAACCATCAACATCAAGTGCTAATGTTCAACAACACACCACTTAAATTAAAAACAACCATTTATCCGAGTCAGAAAATTATTTGGTAGATGTTTTAGCCGATGTAAATGACATGGAATTGGCAGCACCTTTGTTTCCAGATGATGATCATGATTTTATGGACACCATTGACCATAAAAATATTGCACGAAACCATATTGCTCTTCCCAATGCTGGCCCCCTTCATCAAATTCCTCATTTTCAATCTTTAAGTTTTCCTAATTTTCAAGAACTGCGTAGCAACTTCCTAGGCAGAGTTGACATCAACATAGCGCAGCTCACATGTACTGGATGTAATGAGAAACATTTCATTACATACAATGCTCAAATACAATTATGTCATACATGCCAACAAGTCAGACCTGACACTGCTAGTAATGTCAGTTCAGCCAACAACATGAACCCAGGTCCATCTGTTGAATTTTTATCTTCTTTTACTTTTATAGAACAGTTACTCATTCTTCAGGTTAATCCTACAATGTCAATATTCCGTCTTCCGCGTTGTGGCCAATTTGGGTTCAGAAGTCATGTCAGAAAATGTCATGTCAGGCAGAGGACATGTTCCAAGGTCATGTCAGGTGGTGGAATGTATGAAAAGGGATTTTCTAGTAATAAAATTAATACAATCTGAGAAGACAGAATAAAAAACTCTGAACAGGGTTAATTATCATGAACAATTTTGGCATAGAAGGGTGTGTTTATAAAATATGTTACTCTTCCACCAGAAGCTACCGATAAAAAATATGAAAATGACGATACTGGTGATAATAGCTTTTTATTTTGGTAGAAATTGAAATAGGAGATATCATTTTGTTTTGTCTGACTCTATGGAGAGATCATGTCAATAGTTTCTCCATGGTGACATAATGATTGTTCAGCGAGGAAAAGTTGGCGTGGACTCCTGATCAGATATTGTAATTGATTGTTTCAAAAATATTTTTAACAAGGGCATCATGACACATGGTTGCATTGGTAAAATAATCAGTGTGTGCAATAGCGGGAATGACTCACCATTCTACACATATAATTTGATACTTTAATATATGTATATAGTTGTATCTATAGGTATGAATTAATGTCTCACCGATCGCTTTAGCTGCGAACTAATTAATTAGAAAAAGAAAACCATGGAAACCTTTTTGCAAATCTAAAATTGTAATGGTGCAAATGACTAACGCAGCGGTTTCGTCACAATATATAGTTTGTTTGACCAAATATTGCTTACATAACCTTTTTTTTCACCAAAGATAAAGTAGGATTTTTATATCCCAAAAAATCCCAAAAAAATTGTTTGCTTCAGTATCTATATTTGGTGTTCAATCTTCATAATTTCAATGAAATCAGTTTTAAAGAATTTTGTTTTCTTCACCTAATCATTTAATAATTAACATCTTAACAATCATCTATGAATTCCACCAAAATTTTGATCCTTTATACCACATTATCACTCTCAAGTTAGAGTAATATTATCAATTATTATCAGAAACTCTGGTCTCCTGATGGATCGCTTATGTCATAAAAATGCAAAAAAAAACGTTTTGAAAAACTTCTGAAAAATGAAGAATTAAAGAATAAATAACTCGTGTAAAGTTGCAATAACTGCTGCAAGGTAGTCTTTACAGTTGGAGGTAGAACATGTTTGTATGGCCAGCAGAGGGCTGACATATCTTACCGATCTGATTATATTTTTATTACACTCTCTTAGTTACAGTGGAATCAGTGCGGAGAATATTTTTAAACGAAACCTAATAATAAAGCCAAAAGATTCAGTTAGCTTGCACTTTCCACACCGTATTTTGTGGTTTCTCAAGATTCAAGAACTGTCATTGTAGTTTTAAATTTCGAATTGTCACACGTTGAAAATGTGACTATTTAAAGCTTAAGATACTTTTAATTATTCATCAAATATTAAATTAGTTTTAACTTGCATCAGTGCATACAGCTACCTGTACAGAACTTGGCTGCTACCAGCCACATTTAACTATCAGTATAAGAGAGCACAACTTTTGTAATACAATGTTTTAATCATCTTGTAAGTATGCATCGCTAACTGAAATACAAGGAAGAAAGTGTTTTCAATGTCACAAGTTAGCAATGCTGAATTACATGTAGTGTTTTTAGCTTGCTAATGAATGTCTGCATGATTTTCTCTGAGCTGGTTCATGAGTTTATTAAACGTTTTGCTAGTATTCCCTTATATTCTGACAGCAAAACTATTTGGCAGCTTATTCTTAAACCTTTCCAATTACAGTTGTTTTAGTAATTAAAAATTGAGAGGCTGTAGTACAAACTGTACCAGTAAAATTAATAGTTTTCTAAATTTTATTTCATTTCAGTGTAATCCAGATATATATTTTGTTTAGCGTGTGCATAATTTATGTTGAAGTAGTTTAAATCAAACTTCTCCCCTGTAACAAAGGCAATAGTTTTGATTATAAGTGTTAGATTTTAGTGACTCATACATATAATCGATGATGAAAACAATTTGACAATTTTTCATTTTTGTTAGGTGGTGATAATGAAAAGAAACAAGAATTTGGTATCACAAATATTAGATGATCAATAAGAGAAAAAACCGTTCTAGTACAAAATCAAGTACGAGGGAAAAATAGTCAAAAAGAGGAAAGTCAGTAGGAGCCTTTAAAATAATGCAATAATTCGCAAACAGTATAATTAAGATATCAGTTAATATGATATGAGGTTATGATTTTTTACAACAGCTAACACATTTTTAAACAGCCATGTCGAACCTAAAACAAAT
This sequence comes from Watersipora subatra, assembly GCF_963576615.1. Lineage (NCBI taxonomy): Eukaryota > Metazoa > Bryozoa > Gymnolaemata > Cheilostomatida > Watersiporidae > Watersipora > Watersipora subatra. The sequence goes on from NC_088713.1 coordinate 39,748,363, forward strand.
GTAAAAAGTGCTGCAGAAAATTTAAATATATTATTCTAGTTGCCAGCTAGTTACATGTAAATAAGACTAAATTTATAAGTAAATCTCTGCGCCAATGAACCCAAGAAAATGCAGTTTGTATCAATAAGTACAATATATACAGGCAGTATCAGTTTTTGATTACTTCTGATTGCTCCTTTTAAAACTCATGCAACTCATGAAGTAAAAAATTACACTATTTCCAACAGTTGATTCATTTATTTGAGATTCCATTGCGTTTCATGTTAAAAAGTCTTGCATGAACCTCTTCAACTAATAAAAAATTCTAAACAATTTGCTCCAAATAAGTACTACCTCTGGTTTTTGGTTAGAAATGTTATATGTTTTTGCCTCTGATGAGATTTTAGTGCTAATTCAGAATCAAATTTGTTAATACAATCCCCAATCAAGCACCAAAACTATCCGCATGAAGGACAATTTCCAGAAATTTTGTTTTCTTTTCTAACCTTTGATCCTTTGTGATAATTGCAACACTGTTTTATGTAACCTGAACATCTTTTAAGTGATCGCTTCTATGGTGCCGCCTCCAACCACTAAACGAAAAGAAGTTTTGGTCACACCCCGCTATGAGACACCATATATAATCACATTGTTGGTAAGGACATTTCATGTTTGATCGACATCCATCCCGTTGCTTTACATAGTTACATACACAATACTTATAATTGTCACGGTCACAAAACAACACTGAAGCGTGCTTGGTTTGCTGGTGTGCTCGGACAACATGTCTAGACTTTGAACAAAAGTTGCACAGTTTCCAATTACATTTATAGTGACCACAGCGGAAACACTTTTGGATCTTTACACTTCTAATTGGAAAAGGTTCCCACAAAAGCATTTTTCTTTTTTCTTCAAGTGTTGGAATTCTTTGCTAACCTTATTTTTTTCGGAAGGGCTGAGTAAGTGTTTTAATCGGTAATGCTCTGCAGCATTGTCCTGAGATTCGGAAATAAAGCTACAGTCTGGATACATGCAAATAGAAATTCGGCACTTTTTACATTTGTGACTCATGCAAATTGAGTTTGGTGTTTTCCATCCACATACACATCTTTTTTTCACACGTTCTGATATAACTTCACCATAAAACTCTGACATTCGTTTAGTAGAGCATCCTAAAGACTTGGAAGAAGGGAGTTCAGATGACTAAAAATGTAAGAATACCATGGGAAAATGTTAAAATTATGGTATTTATTAACATTAGTAAAAGAGTACAATAAGTTGGATTAAAAATTGTCATCACTGCTTATAAATGCTGTTGATGCTTCTAAAGCTGTCTCTCTAATTCAATTCCTTCTGTTTTTTTCTGGTCTACCATTTACGCTTACACTATTACCTACACAGTTTCTTATTTACTGTTTTTTACTTTCTTGCATCCATAATTGAACCAATTTTCTGAACAAGAAGATATTCCAAAATACAATGCCACAAGTTTTAACTTCTTGAACTTCAGTTTTCAAGTTCTCTATGACAACCTTGTGCTGAAAGAAATTAAAACTGGTCTTCGATAATTGGGCCTGCGAAAAGAAAGCAAGTAATTTAACATGAGCACATATCATAGATAAGCTGGTTATTAATTGAGGCTTACTGCAAAATATCTTTGGTTAATGGTTAAATCTCATAAACTCAAAATTTCTTAGCCCTCTAGTAAACACCTGCTTCAAAAAATAAGTTTCTGGTTGCCAATGCACCATTCTGAAATATGAAGTGTTCAATGTATCCAATCTTGTGGCATAACATGTTCTACCTCTAATATGCTCTTTGCAAAGCTGCTATAAAAAAACTTTACAAAATTTTTTGCACTTGAAATGGTTTGAATGATAGAACCTTCCAATACAATTTAGATTACTTAGCTGACACAAAAACATTGAAACAAATTATGTCAACAGTTTTAAAGAATTAGCATCAATAATAATCTTTAAAGGCAATTAACCAATAATGGTGGTTGAACCCAAAGTGGAGCCACAAAAAAATACATTTTAATGACTTGGTTTCTATGTTTCAAATAGTTTCAAAAGGTCCTTCGCTCTAAATCATTAAATATTAAAATTTGAAAGTGTTTGATGAAGTTCTGCTCTGCAATATTTGTGCAAAAGCATTGGCAGTGAAACTACCATTAAACATCACAGAAACTGTCAGCGCAAATAAATTTGAAATTATAATAACCAGTTAAGATCTCACCAGTGGTGGTTAATAAAAAATACAGTAAAGTTCATCACACTATCACATGGGTAAATTTCACATGTGTGATGGTGTTTATAATGTCTATGATAAGTTGCTGATACAACAGCAATAAAAACAAATTATCGTTGATGTTTGAATTCATTGACATTCATTGCGAGACTATACTTACAAAATAGTCGGAACACAGTTGGAACTACACTTGGTACAAGTTGGTTATAAACTTGGTCATCCAAACCAACAAAAACAAGAACATGTTGAATTGTGATTTAAAAAATCACAATCATGCCTAAAGAATCTTTCACCGCAGGTTTTAGAGAACCCGAATGGTGATAAGCTATGATCTGATGAACTTCTGTTTTGATCTATGATCTGGGTACTTGACACATTAAAAAATAAAACATCTTCAAGTTGAGTATGATTATTCTACATTTTATTTAAAAGACAAAAATAAAAATGATAGGCTATTTGTTCTACATATTTAGCAAGCATAAAAACAGAACTGAGAAACTAGTGTGTCTACTACCAACTGAACTCTGTAGATAAACTAGATGATAAAGCAAAACTTTTCAAATTTTGAATTAACCAGACAGAGAGTAGGAAACATAAGACATCCACAAAATGATAAGCTTAAGTATTTCACAACCTCATTAAAATCTTACCGAATGACTATTCTGCCCGAACTAATAAGACAATTTTTTTTGAAAAACCAATGTAGCCTTAGTATTTAGACAATATTTTGAGAATAACAACAAATATCATTTTACTGTTAAGTGTATATTACTTTAAAAGATTTTTCTATAAGTATAAAGCAAATTCCACTCTGGTACAGTATCAATTGATTTATTTGTGTTGAGCGAACGCCTGGGTTTTTACTTGCAATGTCGATGGCGATCTGTCAATCAGCAAACAAAAACTTTTTTTAGGTGCACTCGATTGGCAACCATTTTTTTTCACAAGAGACATATTTGTTTGGTCTAGCTAATTTGTTGGCTTTGCAATGGAAAGAAAAGGAAAACCCTATTGATAAGTCGGTTTATCGGTTTACCGTTGGTACTTTTATCCCCGTAAGTTGTCGGAAATATCTAGCAAATATTTTTTGATTGGGAGCAAAAGATTGGCTACAAGGTTGTTTCCCCCAAGACAAAAGTGTATTATTTAACTATTGTATAGGATTCATAATTTTAAAAAAATGAAACCACATTGAAAAGCCAATATATTGCCTTATGGTAGCAAAGAGTGAATGAATAATCAGAAGGTCAGGCTTTTCAGTATTTTCAACAACAGAAACAAGCAATTGTAGGCCAAGTAATTTTGACTTAATTTTTAAGGAAATGTATGCACTGTCCAGGTTGATTGGACAACCTTTGGACTTTTTGATGATTAGCCACATGCCTCAAATGTCCTTGAAGTAAACAGTCCTTCAAAAGTGTTTTATTTTTGGTACCAGGGTTAGAATACACTAGCTGAAAATAGAGTAAATAAAGTCAGAGAACTACATATAAAATGAGACTAGTGAATAAACAAGAAAAAAGCCAATATTTCTAATATTTCAAATAACAAAAACAAGGAATGGTACGCCAACCAATTTTTGTTTAACTCCGCACATCGAATAACTTGCAGATCTTAGTTTTGAACCCTTCAACCATACTTTTGTCTAAAGTTGTGACTATAACCAAGTGCTTAAGGTCGTCCGAAACAGACTACTAAAAATATATTTGAACTTTTGTCACCTTAATAAAATTGAATTATAAAGATAATGATCTAATGATTACTGTTTGCAGTGCAACACTACAAGTATAATACAATTTCAAACTTGACTTAAATATTCATGATTTTAATTATATAATTATATCCATATTCTTAAATTTAGTTTATATATATATATATATATATAGTTAAATTATTCAATTTGTTTACATGTACTCCAACGTTTTCAAAGTTCAAAATACACAAACTATACTCACTGCTTTATTAGGTGTTTCACCTTCTAAGCATGTTGTTATCATTGCAACAATTCTGGACCAATCAACTTCTTGGCTTCCTGACAGCTCAATTATTTGCGTCTAGTAATTATATTATATCATATTATATTGTCTTTTAAAATGAATACAAATTCATTTCTATTCCTATAGTTTCTTTGGCAAGCATTTAATGTCAAATGTGCCCATGAACGTTTACAGTTATTTCATAGTATTGGCCTTTGGTTGAGCAAAAACTACTCCAATATTTGTATATCAATAAGCAAGCCAACTATGGGAATCTGTAAATGACTAAACATCACAGATCTTGCTTGATGTTTTACGAGACAGTCAAATAGAGCACCATTAATACTGGTCATTACTGTCTTAGCCGTCAACAGAACAAATGAAATAATACATTAGATTTAAACTGGAAAACTCACAGAGTGATAAAATTATTAGTATATAAAGAAAATATTGTGTCTCTTGAGTAGACATTTAAAAAGCATATCAAATATGCTAATAATAAGTTACAATAAGGCCTATTGCAAAAATGTTAAGTGATTTTCTCTGTGATACCATTTTCATTGAGAGACATTCAGTTGGTTAAAGAAAATAATTGAAATATTTTCATAATTAAAGTAGTTGCATTTCATTATAAAACCAGTAAAATTGCATGATTATGTTTGTCGCAACCAGCAGTCTTTTTAATTTTTAAAACTATTCAATTTGCTGTAAGTTGCAACAATGTTGTCTCTAATCCTGATATTAATTTACTAAACAAATGGTAAATTTTAAATTACAGTATATTACAGAGCTTGTGTCTTACCCATCCACCAGATGCAGCAATATTCTCATTTAAAGTATATTCATTGACAGATATCTTATCAAAATAGTCTGTCAGAATAGAAGAAAGTTTTATATGATTTGGTTGATGTAGTGTAATAACTGCGAGCAGCTCAAAGCTCTGAAACAAATCATATGATATATGTTCAATTACTATAACATTTTGAATGTTAGTTCAGATAGAAAGTGCCATGACTAGAGTAAATTTTGAAGTTTTTCAAATTATACAGTTTACAGCTTTTTGCTTTGAAAAGTATTCAATTGAAAGCTTGAAGCTTTGCACTGAACATTTCTATTGATTTTATATGTGGCATTTATTTACTTCTTTAATTCATTTAATATTTTCGTATTGGTATTTGTTGGCAAAATAGTTCCTTACATTTGGCTAGCATGTGTCTACATATTTTGTTTTTCTACAATGACAGGGATCCTATAAACATATTTGTATATTTAATATTTTTGCTCAATTAAGATATTGCTCGCACAGCATCTGAAAAAACTTCAATATACGTACAATCAATATTCTCTCCCAGTAAACATTTCCGTCAGAAAATAAACCATCAATAGTTTCTTTAAAGCATGCCATTGCTTCTATTGAATTGAACCTTTTACATAGCTTCCCAACAGAGATCATCAGTTCTTCATCAGTGTCTGTTAAGTTATCTAGAACTGAATCCATATTAGTCAGAATAGCGGATTCAATGCGCTGCTGCCTTATTAAAGGCTGCAATGCATCAGATTTTTACAGATTGTTTAAAAATTGATCGAGAATAATTACACTCAGCTGGCTGCTCAAAAACAGCTTATTAAATAATGTTAACACTTTTAATCATTTTATGATTTTGAATAAGAATGTCGATGCCTTAACCGCTATACTAAACATAAACGACATGTTCACAGATGTGCCGGTCACTCTAATGTTTTTTACTTGTTGTCAAAGGCTTGAAAGAACGGTTATTACTTGAACCAGTAACTTTTTGAATCTTGTCTACTTGAATCAGTCGATGTTGCATTTCTATTTATTTTGTGAGCTGCATTGCAAGTTACTTAAATGCTGATAGTTACAGACAGAGATAATTCCGGTTCAGAGCAAAAAGAATACAAACACACTTATTAAACTACAGTTTTTGTACAATCACTAAGCCTATATGCATTTAAAAGTTTGTTCTGGGACTCTAAACTATGTTATCCGCATTGGCTCATCAAACTACTCTGGGATGTCTGATTTGATAATTAACCCATTTAGTTGATTGCAACAAATGAAACTTCTTAATTTGTAAATGTTTAGTGTGTAAGTTAATATAAAGTGGTTGCACCAGACTCTGCAATTGTCACACTGAGTGAATTGTAACTCTATTTTTAATTCATTTTAGACTATAGTGCACATTGCATTATAAGTTAAAACCGCCACAAGTATGGTAAGCTTTCTATTTCCGTTTGCCTGCCCTAAAATAAATTGTTGCGGCTGAGCAAATTATACTAAAAAGAACTCACAGCTGTTGCTGTAATTGTTGTATAAATAAATTGACTTAAATGTATTGATGGAAACAAAAGCCTCTGTCTTTCATTACCGCTCCTTATAGTCTTACTGCCTTATACTACCTAATCTACTAGCTTTACTCACTAGTCTTATTCGCTAGCTTTATCCTGATTTATTCACACACCCTCATTGCAAATGCCACCTGTACTGCTTGTGAGCCAAGACCCCCTGTGAGGTCAGAGGCCAATATAGCCTGAGCCTAACAACTGCCATAATACAACATTAATATATTCAACTGAAAACCTCACTTTCAGCAAACCACCAGTGCTACCAGTGTGTTACAAAGAAGCACTTGAGTACAATAGGGAATTAACAAAGTGCAGAGGCTGAAACTAGCTAAACCTGGTTGGCTGTTATTTGTTTAACTCATCTTAGCTATAGCCTCACATAATTTTATTTTGTAAGGTTCTGAGTTCTCTGTGTTAATTTTGTAAACAGAAAGGCTAAACGCTCGATGACGGCAGTATCTTCAAATTTACCATAAACATGTGTTAATGGTTCTGGCTTACATCATTTTAGAAAAACATGTAAACAATTCAGATATTTAAAAGCACCATTTTAAGATACTTATTTGGTAAAGCAGTTTTTCCTTAAAATGATACAACCTTTTTTGGGCAATTAAGGTTTCATAAGCTTGCAAGTATGTGTCCCATATGACAAATACTACTGAAAATAACTTCAAATTAAAAAATAAAGATCTAATGAAGTGTTTAAATGTAAATTTGATTGTTTGCAGCCAATGGTTTAGCAAAATTCAGAATAATACAAACATTATATGCTAATGAAAACCAGAAGTAATACCTATCAGGCCCAGAACTTTGAGAATTTTCAAAACGTCTTTGTTGTGCAATATCTGCGATAGGTTTTCTTGAGAAGCATTGCTTTCCAAAGCTAAATCTTTACGCATTGATTTTAGTCTGCAATATAAAATTTGACAAATCCTAATAGTCTAAACAATGGTTTTTTTTTAAATGTAACATAATTTTATTTACAAGACTTTGTAAAAGCTACTTACTTGGTGATTGTTAATGTAAAATCTAATTTATAAGCATAATATAAGTAAAGTTTTTACCATCTGCTTACTACAACAACTACTTGCACTCATTTCTACATTATTCGTCTGCTAGTCATGATTTTTACCAAGAACTTACAGAGAATAATTTTGGTGTACATTTAAAGTAGAATTAAGACATGCAGCGACTGTAAAAGAATTTTTTAACGGTGTTGCGATGCTTCATTTTGAAATTTTTTAACATTTCTTACACACAGAATTGATAATATCTTTGTTAAGTAGGCTACTTCACCAAATTTTCCCTAATGAAAATATTTTAGTCCAGTTTATTGTTATTTATTTTATGTTAAAAGAATATTTATACATGTATAACCAGTTTGCTGATAATTGATTTATGGCTTTTGCCGCATCCATTTTTAATTCTTAGAAATTTACCATATGTAAATTTCAGTGTTTTCACTCGTTGGTCTGCCAACAATAAATATGTGGAGTAATAGTAATCAAGAAAAGAATAGAAAAAGAATTTCTTCATCATTAGATGAAACTCAAGAAGAATTGTTCTGCAGATATATTTTCTATCTACTACCCTACACAGCCTGAAAGCTATAGCACATAGTTATTAGCACACTTGAATAATTTCAGCATGCTTGATGATCCTGATTGCATGACAGATCATGAGGTTTCAAAATAAAAAGTACTAATATTCTAATTTGTAGCAAGCTAAATTCATTACAAAGTAATAGTGGGCTTGGCTTTGCGGCTTTGCTTATCATGCATATAGTGTAGAAGTTGCACTCCTGTTGAGTGCAATGTTTCATTTCAGAATGTTCAATTAAAAGGATGGGCATGGCTTTATTTGTAGTAAGAGTTAAGCCTACCTGAAGATATTAAAAATAATTGTGTAAAGAGACAGTCAAAAATCATCTAGATTACTCGCTTCTATTTATATGTTGTTTAAAATTTTAAATACCATTAAAACTTTAATTTCTAAGTTAGTTGATAATACCCTAGGACACTTATGCATTCGCGGCATCTAACTTTCGCGTTTTCGCGGTGTCATCCTCTCGCGAAAGTTTCATGTGCGAAACTAAACTATCATAACAAACGAGTGAGAAAGCGAAACTAAATAGCTTTGTTCATTGATACTGTAGAATGGAATTTTATAACGACATTTATTTTAACGTTTTTAACGACCACTATAGCATCTTTAAAAAATAAACCAACAAAATAATTTGACTGTCAAAATTTATTACGTTATTATTTTGCAATTAATTATGATTAATTTCCCATTAAGAATGATTTATAATGATAAGAATTTGATGTCAATGCACACGAATTAGTAGATTATTGTTTGCTGGGGACATCAATCAATGCAGTGAGCACCGTGTGTTGAAAGAAAATAAGACACATGCACTGACACTCCAGTACTACACAAGCAGCATGGCTCTGGAAAAGCTTGGATTCACCACTGACACCTCTTCAATAACTTGTATTTTTTGAGATTTGTTTTGTTTTAAGTGATGTGACTGACAAGATGTTTTTAAATTAAAATAGGCAAAACATGACCGCAGTTTAAACGCTCAGAAAATAACATCTTATTTATTTAGTATTTTTAACAAAGATCAATTTTGCGGATTTTATTTTAAGTTCATTCGGAGGCTTTTACGTTTTCGATGGGACATGGTCAAGCGAGTGTTTGTTAAAACTTAATCTTCTGCAAACCTTTATAAAAGTCGTTAACAAAAAATAATTTGCCTCTGATGATGATAATAATGATGCCTAAGAGCTACTAGAAGTTGATGTTTGTCTCTATGGCATGGAATGAAGTGAAATTCCACAGCGATAAAAACCGCGTCCATGGCCGTTGGGCAAATAATAATTTATCATTGCGTTGGAAATGACCAAACAAATCCGTTTGAGTTGACCTTGTGTTTGAAATGAAATGTTACATTTTATCTGAGGGCGAGTTATTCGAGTTGGACTGCACTTACCGTAAAAAATTCCCAAAAAGTTGGGGCGGCTCAGCCGGCCAGCTAGCTGCCCCAGTGAAAACAGGCCTGTTGATAGTCCAAGAAACAAATGGCAGCAGGCGATCAAATTGAATTATCGATCTTGCCCACACCATTTTACCTGCAGTTCACAATTACAAACTAGTGGCAAATTGAAATTTTTTTTATCGGTTAACTGAACCGGATGAATCTAATTATGTTTGTTCCACTGCATTTTTTTTCACAACACTATATTTTCGCACTCATCAGTGCTGCGAAATTAAGTTGCTCCAAAATTTTACTCTGCGAGCTACTCACAAAACTAAATACTAGCAAAATATAAGTGTCCTAGTGTACTGAAAGATAGATTTTTATTGCTGTCAAAACTCATTAATACCGAGTGAAGACAAAACACAGTATTTTCTATTGTAGCGAAAACACCCAAAATCAAATATACCGCATCCATTTTTTTCTTCTGTTTATCAATTTGATTTGGCTTCCATCAAATGCAATGGCCTTACCAAAATGGATCATTCATATTTGGCAGCGTTCGTTGAACTTTTTACTAATCCCAGTTCTTGTCAATAAGCTAATGCACCTCTATTAATACTGCAAAGCTACATATCCAACTTGACAATATAACAGGTTAAGTATTCCAAACAAAAATGAAAAGTGATAGAAATCATTTTGGGCAACTTAGCCACAGCAACTAAAAGAATCATGATTGAGGGTATACTTTTTAACCTTGAAACATTTTTTTTCTTATTCCATTAAGTTAGACCATCATCTTTTTTTTAAATCAGCGTCTTTGATAGCTTTCTCTAACAGGTAACTTCTTAACTTGCGTGAACACATTGTAGTCAGCTCAAATTAAACAATACAATTTATAAACATGCTTGAAATAATTTATTTGCGTCCCACATTTTATCATGAATGCATTTTCTCTTTAATGTCCTAAATGTATGTTATTTTTTGGGTGAGCTTTTAAGATTAAATCAAGTTTCACACACACTCAGGCAAACATTTATTTACAATAAGAATATGTTTAGCTTAACATTTATGTATGTATAAATATGAATAATTTCCATCATATTTACTCTTGCAAACTTTGACAAAAACTTTGTTCCGCAACATTGATGTTTTATATTTTAAACAATGATGAAAAATACAGTGCCTCTGAGAAAAATTTCTTATTTATGTGCTTACTGATCAGAAAAAACAATATTTCTTCATCTCCATTTTTAATTATTTTTGTATGCTAGGTTGAAAACAATAACTAAATATTTTTACATAAAATCAGCAATTAAAAATAAAAACAACACCAATAATCCTCTCTAAGCATTGTAATTTAGTGAGTTTCTGCTCTGCATACTCTAGTTTTAAGGACTTCTGCAAACATGTAAGCAAAATTATGTTTGCAGTAAAAGTTTACTTGCTTTAGTAAAAAAGCTGCTCTACTTGTCCAAGAATAACTAAAACACTGTTAATTACATTTTCTTGCAAACAGTTGGGCAGTTGAAAACCTCTATTCTATGGTTAACATGTTACACCTATCCAATAGTTATGGCTGTGATTTCTTGCAAACAGTTGGGCAGTTGAAAACCTCTATTCTATGGTTAACATGTTACACCTATCCAATAGTTATGGCTATGATTTCTTGCTAACGGAAGGAAACTGTGTAACTTTGCTTTTGTTAGAAGTGTAATTAGGCACAAATCGATATTTACAGCTTTTTCCGTGATGTGTCGATGTGTGGTGGGCGTTGGTCGATGACTTCGTAATTTGAGTAAATATTTTTATATGAATATATTTACATTCTGATTTTTTTTTATTACATCATTATTAAGTGTTTCATATACTAAATTGCTTTATTACCTTGTTTATCGCTGTATTATAGCCATGCCATCGCATTAGCAATTCTGTTTATTACTAATGTCTTACCTGGTTTCGTTAGCAGGAACGGGTGAGTTTACTGTATATAAAGTATAATTATTGTTTATTGTATATATATATATAGTTTTTATTGTATATACATTAATTTTATGGGCAAAACAGATAAATTCCTTCTGTAATAAAAACTGAGCGAAATTACACGCACTCTTTTTCTCTTCATGTAATTGTCTAGACCGTGCCAAGTAAAGGCCGGCAAATTCTTTTACTGATGTTTTGTTATACTGCCCTCAGTTACAGCAACGTTCCTCAGCGACTCCTACCAATGCATGTCTGGATCAGGTTAATATGTTATAAAGCTATGTTGCTGCTTATAAAGAGATACAATAAGTGGTATTCACCAGACCTAAAGTGTAACTATCCTAAAAACTTGCAATGTACAGACAAACATGGATAACTCTAACTTCACAGGACTGAGCAAAAGTGTTCAAGTTGTCAGAGCAATCCAGTTGTCAGAATACTGTTACAAGTCTATGTATTTATTAGTAGATACATGTAAATATACAAACAATAAGATAAATCAGAAGCATAAATGGCTTGTTTCAAATTAAATGCTTCTACTTTAAAAATTAAAAATAAATCATCAAAAAATATAGAGATTTTTTTATTACTTTTGTTTGAATTGTTGATTGAGGTTATGTGATTGCCAGGATGTTTTTAGATTAACATTGACATAACTTGACTGCTGTTGAAATGGTCAGAAGAAAATACATATTTTTCTATTGAGATTTTAATGAAGATCAGTTTGCTGATTTTTTTTAAGTTTATGCTAAGCGGATGTTTGGAAAAAATCAACTCTCACCAACCCTTTAGAAAAGTTGTTGACAAAAACGTTTTGCTGATGATGGTGATAACGAGGCTAATGAACTACAAAAAGTTAAGGTTTATCTCTATGACTTGGAATAAAGTGATTTTCTAAAGCGATAACAACCGTTTCGGTGGCCGTTGGGCAAATTTTTTATTTTAGTCATCAATGTTGAGGTCGAGTTATCTAAAGTAATTTATAATTACGTAGGAACATACCAAACATAACCGTTGGAGTTAACCATGTGTTTGAGCTAACCAAAGGCGAGTTATCCATGTTTGACTGTATTTGGTTTTTGCTGTAAAGTTACTAATGAATGCACCTTAACCTAACAATTAATTATTAATTATGCTGACCATTGTGTTTACACGTGTGATTGATAGTGTACAGTGTTTCCAAATAATATCTTTCTAATCTTTTTAGTAGAAGTTCTAAAATCAAATGCATGCTTTCTAAAAACCTAAAAATAATTGAAAATTATAACGCTATCAAGTTTTAAGAATCAGATATTTGGTTATTTGATAAATATTATTTGTGCCATTTTGAATAATTTATCCTTTTATAAAACATTTCATTAATGTTACCTGTACAACAGATATAAGTAGATCATTGCTTGTGAAGATTGATACATATCGAATGCAGCCATTTGCTCTACCTTATTTGCTCTCTTTAGTTGCATGTAATTTATTGTAAATATTTGAGGAATTTAACGTAAGTATTATATAAATAGCTCTCATAATTGTTGTAGCTCTCATAACTTTTTTAGGCCTGTAGAGAAGACTATCAATAGAGGATTAAGCATTGGTGTGTTTGTTTATTTCTCTGTCAGATAGTAAACAGTCACACATTGTCCTATTCAGGGTGTGGTAGCTCCTGTAGTTGTTTTAACAAAAATCAAATTTATGTTCTTCTTGCGGACATGCAAGAAGTTGTCTCCTCAAAACCCCTTAGAAACTTAAAATACATGGTTGAGTCCAACTCAATCATTCATCAATCAAAATGTTATATCATTTGTGGAAGATCACTCAGAAAGAGCAATTGCATTGGAAAGACTTTTAGATGTAATTGCTTTAGGCTGAAATATACTATTTTGTAATCATTTTTTTTTAAAGTGCATTTTACTGGTTGAGAAACAATTAAATAACAATTGCTTTGATATAAAAGGCCGGGTCGACACAATTTCGATGAAAGATTGCATAAAACAATTGAGAATTACGTTGTTGTGAGCTGCAGACAAACCAAGTCAACCTTGTTTACCTAAATTTGAATTGCATCGACAGATGGACATAAATATCTAAATTGCTTCAAGTGTAAAGGTTATAAATTTACTCAAAACAAAAAGCAATAATACAAAATAGTTGCCATGATGATAAAGGTTTGCAAATGCAGCAGTTCTTCCTATAATTTGCTGGCCATAAACATTTGACTTTGAACCTATGAAAATAAAACTGCTGGTGTTTTTGCTTTTTTGGTGGAGCAATTTATTTGGATGAGGATTAATTAAAAGTTAGAAATTTCCTACTGTTTCTGCAAAAATTTGATGCTCATTTCAAACCCACTGTTGCTGCTTTCAATAGAAACAATACTTTGAGCATAACCAACTTTAAATATATGTCATCAGTAGATTGATCTCTAAGTTGTATTAAGATTCACATTTAGACAATATTAAACAAGTATAGAAATACTCAAAGTTCTATGGTGTTTAGCTGTTGACAAAAAATCATATTGTATACCAGAAAAAATGCAAAAGCTTTATATTAGAATGTATTTGAAAAAATCTGTTTCTAGAGAAAATAATGCGTATTTACCAGAGCATGTGATAAGAAGTATTATAATAACAATATGATGAATAATGATAAAGATAATAATATAATATAAGAAAACAACATTAATGTCAATCGACAAATGTGGTCAAAAATTTCAAATTTTAGATGATTAATGATGTGATTAAATGTGGTAACCAATCAACATCTAAGTAATCTCTATTATACATGTATATATACTCAAATATTTACATTATAATACACTTTTCTACTAATAAACATTAGATACAATATACTATAATGTTTCTAATGTTTATAAAATGCACTACCATAATGTTCTTGAAAAAAAATTTGTTTGGAATGTTGAAAAGATGAAGAAAATGAAGACAAATTGGACATTACTCTATGTCTATAGAGTGCAGAGGATAACCAGCGGACATAATTGTATGTTTGAGGGTAAGCATTGATCCGTATTTTTTATTACTGTAATGAGGCTTTTCCAATAGGCTAATTTTAAGGTCTTGCTAGAACAACTTTTTCACCAGTCTCTGTTTTTGGTTTATATAGTAAATTAATATATTTTTGTGGCATGGAAAAAACATGTAGCATAGAGTTCGTGCTCCAGGTTGTGCCGCCAATAAATTGAGTTATTTGAAAAAAAGTTTTAAAATATAAGCCATAAACATGCAACCTAATGTTTTATTTTTAAAACATGTATAAGTTTCATGAGATTTTGAATCAATCAGATTTTTAAAATTATGTTATAGCATGATCTGCTAACTGAAAATATTGAATTTCTTACCCTTTGAGCCGTAACAGCCGGTTTGCGACATTGCGCAGGGTGTGTCAGAATCCCCAATGAACGGAGCTCCGGCATTTACATAACTCTGCTTACCAATGCTGTTTGTAACATACAGTATAAACTAATCGAATTAAATCTTACGCAGGATGATAAACAACAATTTCACTTTCATTTGCATTATTTTTTCGAATATCATTATCTCATTATCTCCATCATTATAATTACCAACTATATTAGAACCATTTCACAGAAAAATCAATATGATTGGTTTGTTGGTGGGTCATAAATCATTGAAATTTAAACAAATAATTTTATGATAACAAATATTATTTTATTGTATGTTTTAAATCATGAAATGGTGATGAACATGTGCTTGATAGACATAATACTGCTTTAAATGTTTATTCGAGTTTTCAATGTAGTACAAACTTTTATATTTTGAGCCCAAATAATAATGAAAAAATAAATTCTCTCTGTTTGATTACACTTACTGTGGGTTGCCCAACTTTTTATTGGTGTCAACTAAATATTATTGCATTATGAGAACATGTATATATACTTAATAATAGTTTAATTTTAAATGATTTAGATCGTTGGAATAATTGTTCGAAATTAGTGACACACATTCACACGAACGACCAACGTTCAAGGGTTAATATAATGTTTTAGCACACACTGTTAAATAGCAAGCAACTTATGTGAAGTTGAGTAAGGACAGATACCATAAATATCCCGACCAGTTTACTGAAGGAGAATTAATCTGCTTTTAAGAAATTGAAACTTATGTTTCTCGGACAGCCAAAGTAGGAAGGTAATGATTTTACCTTGATTATATGATTTTATGATTGTACATTGCACTATGAAAAAATATGTTATTAACAAAAATTATAACTAAAGGTCTTTGAAATAGATTGCTTTGACTTTAGCCTTTCCACTGCCATATCCACATTTATGGAAAATCTGTAGTCGACTGCCGCATGCGCATTTATGCGAATTTCCGAGCAATTGCTTGGTAGCATTATTTTTTGTTGTTGACAACATAACTAACAATCTCTGTTATTTTTGTAGTATTGACAGGTTTGTCTGAGAATTTCATCATAAAATCACGTGAAAATCACAAAACAGTTTCAATTTTGTTTTTATTTCAGAGATTCCGACTGGAAAACGAACATTTTTATATTTCCGACGGTCGAACTAATTAGTGTTATTGTGGCTTTCATACGTATATGTAATTCCTCAATTATAAAATAGAGAATTAATTATTTTCTTGGCGTTATTAGTGATATCTATTCAGATTCTGTGATTATACCGATTATTAAAGTATCAGCCCTGACTCTGATGGTGGTGAAAATTATAGTTTTGTAAAAATAAGGAACATTATGGAAGAGCGTCTTAGCTTTTTAGCCATTGTAGCTCCCCATAGATTTATCAGTGCACAAAGTATAAATATATTAAACTGTTTGGGTAGCATCGTTGGCTAATATGTTGGCAAAAAAACTGACACAAATGTTTTAGATTGAGTTTTAAATTGAAAACTTTTTACACATGAAATGAAGTAAAATTGGCAATTTTCTGTTAAATAGTTGACAGAGGGCCGATAGCTGAATTTGTGCATGGATGAAAGGGAAAAAGCGTCCAAGGATTAAAACATAATACAACGAGCCAGAAACACCAGAATGACTTAAAACATGAAATAGAATATTATTCGGGTGGAATGTTTCTGACTATTACTAATTAGTTTGACTTGCCTGAAAACTACAAAAAGAAAACTCAAAGGGCTTTAAAATGTTCAATATACAGCTTGGAAACAACAACTAAAAATGACTTCATTTATTGTGTCTAGCAGACGCAAGTTGATGTTTAACTCTGAATCTATGAAAATAAAATCGCTTGTGTTTCTGCTTTTTCGGTGGAGTAATTTATTTGGATGATGATTAATTTAAAGTTAGAAGTTTCCTACTGTTTCTGCAAACATTTGATGCTCATCTCAAACCTACTGGTGCTGCTTTCAATAGAAACAAAAACTTGAGCATAACCAACCTTAAATATATGTCATCAGTAGATTGGTCTCTAAGTTGTATTAATATTCACATTTGGTTTACTAATTGACCTTTTAAAAAAATTTTAAAAGGTCAATTAGTATTCATTGAAGTACTTCAAACAAGCGACTAACAGGAATCAACTAGCTGATTAAATGTACAAGTCATCCCAAGCATTAATCAACCAATTAATTTCTTTTTCACAAGTAAAACTTTTCTCAGCCTCCAAGTTGACAACGTTTATATAAATTACTTTCTGTATTTTTCAACTTTAGCCACAATTATGTAGAATTGATGAAACTCAAAAGGAATTAAATTAAAAAGTATTTCTAATCGTAGCCATTTGTGTTAGCAAAAGTAGACAACCTAGCATTGTGTAGTTCAAAGGTTTCACTGCTTAGAATATCTCACCTAAGGTGAATTTTTTTCAGAATTCATCTAAACTTACTTTTAGAGTTCTATGTCAGTATAGCTTTATTAAAGCTTTTTGATGTTAACTACAATAATACCATTCCTTGAAATATACATGTAACTGCATGTATAATCGTAATTCAAATGATTTTCTGCAGTCAAGTTTTTGGGATAGTCCTTTCGAACTCATAAGTTTCGGCTAGTTTGAATTAAACTGGAAAGCTGGCGGGCGTAAGCAGACTGTAATTTTAACCTAAAGAGAGTATGTGTAAGGTATGAACTGTAAAAATTAAGATGTATAATTTCACTATGAAGCATGTTGACGTAGCTATTAGTAAGAAAGTTATTGCATTTTAAAAGTTTGCAAAATATTTTTTGTTGAAATACACTTTAACATTAAGGTAAAAGTAGTGTTAGGATGTACAGAAGTATGGTGATGATTGAAAAGTTGTGTAATTTTTCTACTGCAAATACATTAAGGTTGGATATAAAACGCCTTGAATTTTACATTGGAGACTGAGATGGGTCAACGCAAACAACATCAACAAGAAACAAACTGGCGAAGCATGTTATATGGACACATGTATGTAAAAAAACAAAAATATATTGGAATTTGATGAAAACATATACTCTCTAGTTAAAATATTCTGTTTAAATATTTCTAAGGAAAGATATTCACACACTCTTTGCTGATTCATTTAAAACCAGTCAATAGCTTGGTTTGAGTACAGTGGCAAGATTTTATATGCAGCATAATATAACCTAAAGTACGCTATACTTGATATGGTGTAATGTTATAGAGTATGATACGTGACAGCCAAAAAAATAAGAACATACTATATAATACAATTAATATCAAATAATAATTTACAAGTTAATGAGTGTAAAATTCAATGCTTGAGGTTTGGAAATATTATTCGTTGATTTAAAGCACACAGTTTTACAAAAATATGTTCTTTTTAGACGGTGATCTGTTATTGTATATTGTAATTTATCAAACAAAACAAGAAAACTTGCTGCTGCCTTTACAGTTCACAGTGCAAAAGATATCCAACTGCAAAAGAATTATTTCAATCAATATAAAGTAAATTAGAGTATTGCTTTGGCTTGTTTATTTGTAAAATATAAACAGTATATGAAACTGAAGCATTAATGTTTAGTCAAAAAATCATCTTTAAATTTAAAGAATTAAGGTTGTTTTGTTTGAACAATAGAAACCTTTAGGGATCCTTGTTTTATTGTAAATTTTTAACACTGAAATGTGAGAGCTTTTCTTGACTGCTTAGTAAAAAACAGAAAAAGTGAAACAAAATAATGAACGATTTTTGACAGTCATTTTGAATGCCTAATTTGTGTTTATTATTCCTTGTTGATAATGATTAACTATGTTATAAATTCTAATATCCACAATGAGCTAATGAGCCGCTGTAAAACGAACATAAGATTTCAATTAAAAATAAACAATTAAAATTTATAAAACCCATGTCTTTTAGCCCGGTTCACCTCAATTAGTAGTAAAATAATCTAACACTTTGGCATTTAACCAAGATGAAAAGCAGAATTGTTAAAGTGCGGTTATTTCCATATGTGCTGATATATTTGCATATTAAATGAAAAATTTAGAAATGTTTTTTGACAACTTAAGAAATGAAAATTTATGGATAAAGTTAAATAATCTTTGATAGTTTTATGGCGACTTTATTTCTTTTTTTGCAGCTGACCTTTTTCAACTATTCAAGCTTGTGTTAAAATTATTTTTGTATTATTAAGCAGTTTTTTTGGAAAACCTTTAAGTTTACTTACTAGACTTTTGTCTCGTGGTTAATGGTGCAATCTCTGCCTAATTTAACATTTCACAACTTCTTAAAGTTTTAATTATCTAAGTTCTATGTTGCCCTGGAGTTGTCAGTTTTGCAACAGGTTTGCAAAAATAATTTGTTGACTATTTATTTTTTTTAAACTTGCCTAATTCAGGAGCCTCGGTAATTGCTACTGTGGAATAATAACCCGGTTAGGCAGTTCAGTAAAAAACAGCCAATAGTAAGAATAATTCGAATAATCCCACGACAAAACATGAGCAGAGCGATTGGTTGGGAAAGTTATGATAAATGCACATGTGCACACAACTCCCGAAAATTAGTCATTAACAGCCGTTGCAAACCCTCGTACCGGAATCCCATCAACAAATTCAACCATTTTTCTGTAGAGTCGTTTAAGTATAATAATGATACAAAACACATATAAACCTATTTAAATATGTTAGCAAGCCTTTGAAAGATTACCAAAATATCCTAAAACTAACCCATATGTTGGGATGACACATGAATAGAAAGATTAATTCGGCCTAAGATCGAAATACAAACTTGAGAAGCCTTTTATAATCAAAATTAATACCGTCCAACAAAACGCCAATAATGTCGTGTGACATGTAGTATAACCATTAGGTCGTCGAAATTTCAAAAAAAACGTGCACATTTTACAAGTCCATAGCAATGTCTAACAGCCAAAGGTTTCTAAAATGAGCGTCGACTGTTTAAGGTGTAGACCGATTCACAGGTACGAAAATGTGGTACAAAGTTTATAAGCCTACGTTTTTTTTCCAATTATCGAAGGTTTTTTAATTTTTTCCAGATAATTAACCAGATTTGTTTACCTCTTATCTGCAAGTTTGGGCCAAACTACAACGCCCCTTGGTGACAAGAATATTTCTTTATCTCACTTCAGTTTGCAAAAAACTTCTAGACGCGTGAAAGGTCTGATTATATTTAATATTGCATTTCAGAGATATAATAAACATATTTCCTTTTGTCACACACGCCAACAAGTTAGACCTGACACTGTTTATAAATTCAGTGATTCTTATGATTCTAAATGATTTTAATTCAAATAATCAAATGATTTCAAAATTACCTCTTATTCACAAGCTAGAGCCAAACTACAATTCCCCTTGATGACGAGATTTTTTTTTATTTTGTGCCAGTTTGCAGAAACTTCCAGACGCGTGAACGCTCACACTCGCTTTCTGTAAAAAATCCCTATTAAAACCATTCTACATTCAATGCAACCAACTTTCAAATTGTGTATATTACGCAGCAGCTTACCATTTTTCTTCTAATATTGCACTTCAGAGATATAATAAACATATTTATTTTTGTTAAAATACATACATTACAGTGGTTAGGCCCACAGCTTTAATTGACCCTTTAGCGACGGTCGGCTTACGGCTTGGAAAGTGCCAGCTGACGGGGGCAATTGCTAGGGCGATTTGACCCTTCGACATGACTGCACAAAAACTGCAGTAACTTACATCACAACTGCGGTAGTGGCATAAATCAACATGCATGAGAAAGCTGAAAAATTATTCTACAAGCTCATTGTTTTTGCATGCAATTAGCTTGCAAATGCTTTCCAGCAAACGTGTCAATTTTTTGAAGAGATGATTTTTTTATTTTCATGTGCCAACTTCCATTGCATTTTCCGTATTGATACGAATAATCAACAATGTTGTAAAAATACTACTTGCAAGGATTCATAGGTTCACAACAGTTTGCAAGAAAAATTGGTTGTCTAAGGGCTTTGAAAGTAAAGTTATGAGCTCTGATACATTACGGGAGCGCCTCTCGAAATTCTCAGTGCGCGACCTATTAGACAAGCAAAAATTGAAGGCCTGACATGGCCGCCTAAAAATCGCAATAACTTGCATGCAAATTGACATAGAGCTATAAATTAATCTGCATTGGACAGCTTAGAAATTTCTCAACAGGCAGCCAATAATTTCCTGGAAATAGTCTGTGATTATTTTTTTACAAATTATTAATTTGTCAAAGTTTTCATTTCTTTTTCCATAAAATATCGATAACAAATACATTTTTAAGAGCAATAACTCTGTGAAAATGATTTATAATAAGCATCTGCACAGTTTCATATGTTTGCAAGAGTTTGCGAAAAAAAAAATTGTTCAAGTGCATTAAAAGTAGAATTAGGAGCTTCGGTGCATTGCGGGTGAAGACCTTCAAAATGCTCATGACGCCATGTCGATAACCTTGCAACAGTCGCCCGACAAGGCAGCTCAAACCTTTGTACTGGTTTTTGTCTTGGTCTACCTGTGTACTTGATAGCGACCCGACAGGTCGGCTTACATTAATCCTGCCGTGCCTATAATTGTATGTAATTATAGAAGACCACGTCAACCCTAAGGTCCGTCGTCTGATTAGCTTAGGTCGACCTCTCTTCCTATAATTAGGTCGACCCAGTCAGGGCACATTAGCTACTGACCCCGTAGTCAACTAGCTGACCGATGATGCCTATACTGGTCGTCTATCCGGCATTAATTCTTTTGCTGACTGCTCAGGCAAGAACATGAAGAGAGAGTGTGTATATGTGTATAATTGCATTGGCTATCTTACAAACAACTGCCCCCACTGCAGGCTGTGCATTCCTTTATATAGGTTGTGATGTCAAGCGTGCAGCTCGCCCATGTAAGGGCATAATGACTATATATGGTAATAATGACCATATAAGGATTAGTGACACGTGGGTTGACTAAGAATATGAGTAAGCATGCACTGTAACCGAACTGTATAATATGGGTAGTAACAAATCTGCCACGTACGCCGCCCCTATAGACGGCTATCCGTCTATATAGGCATATATAAAAATAATATTAAAAATATAAAAAAAGAATAGTAATGAGGTGATGAAATAGAAAAGGAAATGAGTCTAAACCGCTTGTTACTGTCACAGCTACGGGCTGGCCTCTTGCTGGTCGGCCAGCTTTTCTAAGTATGCGGCCGTCCTACGCAATTGCTGAGCCTCTAACCTCAACCGGTCAGCGGCTGACATTGACTTCCTTGGGATCGAGATTTCCAACCTCTCTGGACGTACACTCACAGTCCGAACGGAAATCTGAGGCTGGTGTTGATGAAATGACTGGGGCATGGCAGCACATTTTAAACTAGCCGCTGCCGATGATGTAATCGCACCCCAGTTGTTTAATTGGATACTGTTCAATTCATACTCCCGTAGGTGCGGAGGCAGATTCCTACTCCTCTGAGGCCTGCTATCATTGTCTGGCTGTCGGTGGACAGTTGACTCTCCTGCCTCTGCACTTGCTTGAGTGCAGTTTTCTGTATCTCGGCTTTGTTCATTGGAAGGCTGGCCCTCTGGGTTGTCAAAAGCTTCCTTAGGAGTTGTCCCATCGTCACCTTCGGAGTGGTCTTTCCTACTTGCCTTTTCTGCAATTTCAGCTTCTAAGACGGGCTCTGCCTGAGTTTTTTTGTGGTCTTTCCTTACTCCACACATGGTAGGCCTTCTACAGGCTCAAGCAAGACTGGGGCTTTTCCATGATAATTACTGCAGGGTTTGTAAGTTCTCAACGGGTGTGTTCAGACTGTACAGAACGCTGTCCCCGGCGTTCGATTGTGTACGTATGATTTGAAAAGCTTTGGATTCCTCGGTAAGGCCCAACTCTCTTGGCCGACAACTTGGAGTTCTCCCCCTTCCGTCGACGTCTGTGGGTCATCCAGACCAGGTCGCCAGCCTTGAACAGTGGTGGTTCAGTGGTGTCTTCAGCCACGATTTCTAACTGCCTGTGCCTGAGAATCTCATGGGCTTGTAAGAGCCGATCTTGGATTGCAATAGCGTACTCATTCGTACTCTGAAAAGATTCCACCGAACTACCATGTTGGATTTGGTCAGGGAGGCGCAACTCCCGACCGAGCATCATGTAGTTTGGAGTTTCTTTGGTGGCTGAATGGGGAATCCCCCTCAGTGTTCTCATTAAATGTGGTAACACGAGATCCCACTCCTCCTGTCCTCTTCCAGTAAGGAGGGCTCGCAGGGAGTCTCCGAGTATTATGTTATTCCGTTCAACTATACCGTTACCTTCAGGCCTGTATGGAGTCGTCCTTGACTTCTTGACTCCCCAAAGTCGACACAGCTCCTGGAATAGGTCGGATTCGAACTGGGCCACCTGATCAGTATGGATTATTTCTGGCAAACCGAAATAACTGAAAACCCTTTCCTCCAACGTACTGGCCACGGTAGGCGCGGTGGCATCTGGGATTGCGATAGCGTCCGACCACCTAGTGAAGTGGTCGGTCATCACAAGAGCCCAGAGGTTTCCTCGGGTGGTTAAGGGTAGGGGTCCGACCAGGTCTACAGCCAATCTCTGCCACGGTCGACCAGCGTAGAGCCTCTGTCTATTGGAGGTTGTTGCACCAGTGCCATGTTTGGCCTGTTGGCACACTTCACAGGACATTACCGTCCGACGTACGTCACTGGTCATTTCTGGCCAATACCAGTCCAACTGGACCCTTTTTACTGTTCGATCTATGCCACTGTGGGCCTGTCTATGTGTCTCCCAGATCAGGTCTTGCCACACAGGTAAAGGGCAGACGGTGACTGCTTTGCTTCTACCATTTCCTGGGATTGTCGCTGTCAAGACCCCGTCGGGATCGATCCGTAGCTGCGAAAACATGTTGGCTAGCCTCTTCAACTCTGGGTCGCCAAGTTGTAAAACTTGGGCATCTATGGGTCTACCAGTCAACACAGCCTGGTAGATTTTCCCGATTACCGTCTCTGCTCTCATTTGCAGTGCAACAATTTTGCCAGCTTTCGTCTGTACGGGAGCCGTTTTTCCACAGTAGGGGGATGCTGACCTAAGCCTTGGTCGACCTTCTTGCATACACTAAGGACGCCCTCCTGGATTTGCCTGGGGCCGGCCTCCTTGTCTTTCCAAGGCCCGCTGTTGGGTCCGACCTGGTCGATTTCTACATCTGCCGGGACGCCCACTGCTTGGTTCCTCCATCTCTGGGGTTGTCGGGACGGAAGTGGCCACTCAATCTCATCCAGATTTCCCGTGGGTACTCGACTTGATGGAATCGTCCCCTTCTGTAATTATTTACAGATTTTCGAGTGGGGAGACCCACCATCTCGTCTATCTATTGAGGCACATTGCTTGCAGTCTTCACATTGTTGCCTACTCAAGCCATAAGCATTTCCATGCTTCTCTCCCTTTTGGTGCACAATCTTGTATCTGTGTTCCGACAAACTTTCCAACCACCGGGCTATCTGACAGGAAGGTTCTTCCTCCGGTGCAGCCAGACTAGGGAAGCATGGTCGGTCCTGATGACAAACTCTCGACCGTACAAATAGGGTCGGAAATGTTTCACGGCTAACACCACCGCCAGGAGTTCTCGCCTCGTGACACAGTAGTTCCTCTCCGCAGGGGAGAGCCTCTTGCTGTGATAGGCGATAACTCGCTCCTGTCCTTGTTGGACCTGGGACAATACTGCCCCAGTTCCGATGTTGCTGGCATCTGTGTCAAGTATGTACTCTAAGATCGGATCTGGGTAGCCTAGTACAGGGGCATGCGTCAAGAGCCACTTGAGATGACTGAAAGCTTCTTGTTCAGGTTGACCCCACTTCCAGGTGGACCCTTCTGCCGTGAGTAGTGTCAAGGGCTTGGCAACCGAAGCGTAGTCGGGCACGTATCGGTGGTAGTAACCGGTAGTGCCGAGAAAAGCCCTCAGCTGAGTCACATCAGTTGGCTCTGACCACCTGTGGATTGCTTCCACTTTTTCCGGATCCGTGGCTACACCAGTTGAACTCACCACATGTCAAAGGTACTTCACTTTTGTCTACATGAGGGTACATTTAGATGGTTTTAGTTTCAAGCCTGCTTGTCAAAGCCTGTCTAGTACTTCTGACAGCCTAGACAGGTGACTCTGGAGGTCGGCTGACATGACTATGATGTCGTCCAGATACAGCAAGAGCGTCTTCCAGTTGCAGCACTTGCTCCATAAGCCTCTGAAACGTAGCAGGGGCCGGTGTCAGCCCAAAAGGCAGCACTTTCCATCTCCAAAGCCCACTTCTCGTGATGAAGGCTGATTTTTTTCCTGCGCTGCCGGCGACAGGGGTACCTGCCAATAGCCGCTCATCAAATTGAGAGTGCTGAACAACTTGCTGTCTGACAGAGCATCCAGACTGTCATCGATCCGAGGAAGTGGATATGCGTCCTGTTTAGTGACCACATTCAACCTCCGATAATCAATGCACAGTCTCCAGGTTCCATCTTTTTTCTTGACCAGGACCACAGGAGAGCTCCAAGCTCCATATGCCTGCTCTATCATTCCTTGTTTGGCCAGCTCAGAGACCTGCCGATCTATTTCCGCTTCCTTCTCAGGGCCAACCCTGTATGGGGTCTGCCGAATGAGTTGAGCATCCGTTATTGTGGGTATCTCATGTTGGACCAAGGTAGTCCGACCCACATCTTCATCACCTTTACTAAAGACATCGGCATACTGATCAAGAAGCCTAACTACTTGTTGTCTGTCGTAGTCACCCCTACAGTGCACTATAGCTTGGCTATACATCTCTTTCACGTGAGGAGCCACCTTTTGGTCATGCCGAGTATCCTGGCTTGGTCTCGCTCCCTTTGGCCCCCCTCTGTCCAGGGCTGGCCGATTTCAGTTTCATCAACTCCTGTGTAGCTGCCAATCACAGTTCCTGACGCTACCTGTACAGGGGAATCTGTCGGGTTCAAACAACGCAGGGCTACTCTTCCCTTCTCATCAGGTAGGTGGAGGCTGGCAGCCACCATGTACCGATCTCCTGATCCCTCTACCATTCTTAAGGGTTGGTATGTGTGGATCGTGAGGCGGCGTGTAACCACAATTTTCGTCCGAGGTTGAAGTGTCATGGTACGAGCAACCTGCACCTTGCTCACCGAGGGTCGTTCGTCCCGATCTGTGCAGATCAGCTTCTGACCATTCACTACCAATGTGGACTCTTGGAAATTCATCTCACAGCATTGGTCTGTCAAGAATGGCATCCCGATGATGGCATCTTCTTTTAGGGGGCATACAAGAAGTGATACAGTCACTTGTACACTTCTGACTCGGATGGGTACGGTCAACATGCCATGAAAGTTTAGGCGAGACCCGTCAGCCATCGTGCCATAGTCTGTTCTCTCTACCAACTGAGCCTTCAACCCCGCGGGAAGCCGATCAAAGACATGACGGCTGGGTAGGTTGGAGGTGCATCCACTGTCTACCAGGATATGAGCAGGTCGGCCCATAATCTTCCCAGGTAAGAAATAGCTACTGCTGTACGGTTTCCAAAGGGTGTCCACAGCCAATCTCTCAGGACCGACCTGCTGAGTCGTCCGACTGGTGTGCTGCCACCTCTTACGCCGTCTCCTTGTCTGGGGCTTTTCTGTAACCACTGGGTTTGGGATTTGGATTTCCTCTGTTTGCTGCTCAGTTAGTGAGTCAAAGGAGTGTTGTAGTAGGACTGAGGTCGACCCATGGGGGTTCTGAGGTTGACCTGTCTGAAGTGGGGTCTGCCAAGGTGGCTTTCTCTGGTTTGAGGGTCCACAGTCAGTATGTCCCCCTACTGCTGTGGACGATGTCCGTTTCCCTGCTGCTGGTTTCTTGCTGGCTGGGTAGCTGCCATCCGAGGACACTTTCGTCTGACATGTCCGACTGTTCCACATTCCCAACAGCTGGTCCCCCTTCTGATCTGCTGCGGCTCTAGAGTAGTCCGACCTTGGCTTCTGGGTCGGCTACCATTGACCGCCAGTCCTGTCGTCAAGGTGGTCAGCTCATTTAGGGCTACAAGGACATCTTCCAACGTAGCCGATTTTGTAGCTTGTGGGAGGTCGACCTGGGCTGCCTTGGGATCATCCTCTTTCTCCCCTTCTATAGCCATGATGGTTGACCTTTGGGACAACCGAGGATTAAATGGCTGAATTTGCAGAAACTCATTTCCAGCCTGCACTGCCTCTTCCAAAGTCCGTGCTCCCACCGCTAATAGATGCCTCTGTAGATAGGTCTTGCCCAATGTCAAGGAGAAAGCATCTAATGCCATATTTGCACGATGGTGCTCAGGCAGATCAGCATAAGCTATATTGGCTAGTCTTTCTATTTCCGCAGCATGATCTTGCAAGCTAACCTTGACTTCCTTCTTGAGGTTTAATCGACTCCTGGCCTCTCTAACTGTCGGACCAAATTTAGTTCTCACGGCTGCAAAGATGGCATCCGTAGTTTCTCCCCTGCCACAGCTTTTAGCACTGTCCTTCAGCACCTCTCTGAGGTGTAGACGTGCTGACCCTGTAGACCATTGATTAGCTTCAGCTACTTCCTGAAACTGACTGATGAACAGTTCAACATCATCACTGCCATCAAACCTAGGGGGCTTGAAGTCCCTCTCTGGTCGAGATTGCCGTAATGCCTCAGTTATGGCGTCAGCCATCCGCCCATACTGATCAGCTTGATGGAGATCAGCCTCAGCTGCCTCTCTCCTAGTTGACCGCCTTCCAGGCATTGTCAGACGATCCCACCGCTGCCACCAGTGTACTGGTTTTTGTTTTGGTCTACCAGTGTACTTGATGGCGACCCGACAGGTCGGCTTACATTAATCCTGCCGTGCCTATAATTGTATGTAATTATAGAAGACCACGTCAACCCTAAGGTCCGTCGTCTGATTAGCTTAGGTCGACCTCCTTTCCTATAATTAGGTCGACCCAGTCAGGGCACATTAGCTACTGACCCCGTAGTCAACTAGCTGACCGATGATGCCTATACTGGTCGTCTATCCGGCATTAATTCTTTTGCTGACTGCTCAGGCAAGAAAATGAAGAGAGAGTGTGTATATGTGTATAATTGTATTGGCTATCTTACAAACAACTGCCCCCACTGCAGGCTGTGCATTCCTTTATATAGGTTGTGATGTCAAGCATGCAGCTCGCCCATGTAAGGGCATAATGACTATATACGGTAATAATGACCATATAAGGATTAATGACGCATGGGTTGACTAAGAATATGAGTAAGCATGCACTGTAACCGAACTGTATAATATGGGTAGTAACAAATCTGCCACACCTTGCTATAACTCTCGTGCAATTTGGCATAAAGCTGCAAATGAATATGCATCTGAAAGCTGAGATATTTTTCTACAGACTGAGATTGTTTCCTCCAGACAGCTTGTGAAAACTTAGCATCTTGAGATCTATATGTTTGCAGTTATGATTTTTTGCATTCAAATTATTATTATGTAATTCTTGAAGCTATATATGTATCAATTTTGCATATCAACTCATTGCACAGACTCATATGCGCTGCAGCAAAGATTAACTGTTTGTGTACAAGAAGAATGGAGTGGTGGGCCTGTATTCACACATTTGGTGAAGCAGCAACAGACAAGAAGCAACATTTATTATGAACAGACACAGCAAATCATGGAGAAATCAATCTGCTACATTGCAGAATATGTGAACTGAACTCTTTTGATTAGTTGGATGCCCTGAAAAGGGCAATGGACAATAAATACAACATATCAATGCAATGCAGAACAAATACAACATATCAATGCAATGCAGAACAAATACAATAGACTAAATGACATTTCAGCAAATGTATGTACAAAAGCTAAAAATACAAAGCAATGAAACAGTTGCCAAAACTAAAAAAAATTCAATTTGTAAAGAAATTTATCTAGCATGGTAAGGAATAAAACATGACTCGCACAAAGATACTCCACATGCTAGGCATCTAAATTTAGTTTTGCTTCGTTTATGGGTGCCGTCATCATTTTGCCTTGAGCAGCACTTACAAACTCTATATTTTGGTTTTCTATTTTTTCCTGGACTATTTAGCACTAGTCGATGAGGGGAAGAAGTTGAAGCGCAGGAACTAGTGTATTTGCGGCAAGATCCAGTGTATTTAAATATCTGTTCAATTAATTTATTTTGAAACTCTAGGTCAGCTATTTTACAGCCGCTATGTACTCTCTAAACTATGACTGCATTATACACACAAATATCTAATAAGTGAAAAAATATATTTTTGTACCATTTCGTGGTTTTACGCGCAGCGTTGTAATAATGCAAGTCTTGATCTGATTTGTCAACTCCCCCCATGTATTTGTTGTAATCAAAAATAGCAGCTGGTTTGCAAATTTTACCCCCTTAATAATTTACTTTGCCTGTATCTACGACATCCAAGTTTTTATGCATAGTTGAAATTACACAAATAAATTTTTTATCTCTCCAACAGCCAACCATACTATCACCATTAGAAAAACTCGTTGTTTCACCGTTTTTGATAGTTTTTCCATTACATAATTTTAAATCTTTAGGAACACCTTTTCTGTTTGGACGCAGAGTTCCGCAAACATGAGTGTTATTTTTTATAAGTTCAGCAGCTAACTCTGGCGAATTATAATAATTGTCCATCTATAAGCAACGACCTGTATTCAGCAAACCATTCATTATTTTCATTACTATATTGTGGGTGACTCCTCTGCCGGTACCTTCAGCTTGCTCTCGCTCATCACCTATGTACACAGACAGCTTGTGCACGTAGCCAGAGACAGCATCGCAGAGAGCAAATATCTTAATTCCAAATCTGGATCTTTTAGATGGAATATACTGTTTGAAGCTAAGCTGTCCTTTCCAAGCCAGCAAGCTTTCATCTAAAGATGTAAATTTACCTGGCAGTAAAACAGAAGATTACCGCTCACATATCATGGATAACACATTGTCTAGCTTGAACAATTTATTGCCAGCAGGGTATTCAGAGTTGTCCATGAAATGTAAACAGTTTAAAACCGTTAAAAACCTGTCTCTTGAAATTATTTTCCCAAATATTGACGTAGATAAATGGGGACGGGTAGACCAGTAAGATTTTAGAGTAGGCTTTTTGACAATACCCATGAGCACAACTAAACCAAAAACTTGCCAAATATCTTTGTCATCGACAGGCTCCCAGGCATCGCGATGTTTTTGAAGGCCATATCTATTTGTTTCGTTAACTATTACATTCATGATGGCCGATGTGATAAAAAGTTTTAAATAATCAAGAATACTTATTTGTCCAGGAATTCGACTTTTTACTCCTGCCAAGCCTTCATCAAAATGCAAATCTTTGGGTTTTAAGTCGGCTCCTCTTTGAAAGCCGTAAATACTCCCTGTTTCATCGCCGGCCGTTTCACTCTCATTTTCGCTATCAGATTCACTCTGTTGATCTTCTATTTTACATGCATCGTCTTTCCCACTTTCTTCTGACCTGATATCCTCTTCCTCACTTTCGAACCAGTTGATGTCTTCATCTGAACGTACTTTTTTGGCTGAGCTGGAGCAATCACGTCCGTCCATGTTGACTAGCTTTCCAAAAAGGAAGAGCAATTTTTTGCAACGTGTTCTTCTTGCACATGCGTATTAGGAATTACTTTTCAGTCTCAAAACATTACTACCAAACCTACTGAAATTGATGAAATAATTAATTTTATTTTTAAACGCTACTTTCTTAAAAATAAAATATTTTTAAAAAGGTCTATCGTAGACTGATTTCTAACGGGCTTTCACGTGATTCGGCCTCTGAGACATTGCCCGTTTGACGGGCTTTCACGTGATTCGTCCCCAAAGAGTTAACATTTACTTTATTGTTGTAAAACATAGGTTTGAGATAGTATTCTCTGTCAATTTCTGCTTATAACTACTTTTCAACAATCAGCACTACCCTTTATTTTTTCCATTATCCCTCATTCCATTAACAGGTCGTGGGCTGTATGACAGGGAAATTCCTAGTATTAAATTTTGTAAGAAGACTGAAGTCTTCACTTTGTTTTCTTAGTCGTTAACAAATAACAATAATTATAATTATAATCATTGCTTTCTAGGTTTTTCATGGTCCAATTTTTTAAAAGCCTTTTTTTTGGAAAAAAAAACTCTTTATTTCGTGAGAGAAAATTTCTTTTCAGCCATTTTGAAAGCTATGCATATACCGATTACTATAAATTCCTCAAATATTTGCATTATAATTAGATGGTAAACTGAAAGCTAATTTGTTTTAACATTGGGAAAATATCCTTAAGAAAAAGCAAGTGGTTAAGTTCAGCATGTATGAATCTTCACAAGCAGTAATCTACGTATATCTGTTGTACAGGTAAAGTTTAAAAAACCTTATGTATTTAGTTTACTCCAAAACAAAACATATTGTAATTTTTTCCACAAAATTAAACAAATAGCAAAATTGAAGTTTAATAATCATCAACTGAATTATACAATTAAAACTGAACCTTTCGATTTAGAAAGTTCATTGGGCTGTTAGTTAATAAGTTAGAATATGCTAATGATAACATGATATTGGTTCTTACGCATAAGGCTGATTGAAAACAAATGAATCTCTGGCAAGTTTTTAGACAATTTTATGTGTCATTATCTTTTTTGTAAGTTCCTTGAAAAAACTTTTGAAAATTAGGTCAGAAATTCATGTACTTCCGGTAACATACATAAAAAGGGATAACTGCAACCAATCTGTGGTAGTCATGATAGCAGACAGACATATCAGCATCGACAGTAAACATCCAGTGTTTAATGCAATCAAGAAAGTAACTGCTATTTTTTGGTAAATTTTAGGTAGTTAGTTAAAAGGGCATATAACAGTTCCAAGGAAACCATACCCATATATATCTATAAATGTGAACACAATTATTTTCTATTTTAAAAATGACTTTTTATATGCTGCAACCAAATAAACTGTCAAAACCGTTTTTTTTAAATGTTGTGAAACTTTTGCAACACAAGTTAAATTGTTTCTAAAATTATATTTTTGAAAAGCTCGCCTATTACTAAGTAACATGTGCAAAATATTATTTTACAGACTATGGTTAGACTAATTGAAAGTTGCACATACTAATAGCAGAATAAGCTTTACAGCTTGGTAGGGGTTTTGATCTCTTGAAAAAAATAGAAACCAATTGTTAAATATCAGTTGTGCAGTCACTTTTTTTTTAGCTTTGCTGTAATTGCATAATTTTTTATTGACCCATATCTATGGGCTTGCTAACTAAGTCAGTTCTTTAAGTGCTTCTTACCTGTTAGCTGTGTTTTCTGTAATACAATACTTCCTGTGAAAATACAATACAACAACTGGTGTCAGGAACGAACATTGCGGACTCACAGCCAGCATTTTTCTATTTTCTTGCCAAGGATCCTAACATAAAATCTTTGATCGATGCTATGGAGAAACAGCAACAACAGTTCCAGCAAAAAAACGCTGATCTACAGAAGCAGTTTATTTCCTTGTTTGAAGCTATCAAGAGTGATAGTGCTGCATCAATACCAGTTGCTGGCGCCATACCCAAGTCTGAAGCATACGACAGGGATAAAGAAAAATGCGACCAGTACCGTCAACATTGTAATCAGCCCACTAACGTATATTGGGTGGTAGATGACTGTCAGAAACGAGCATGCTTACTATCTTGGGTAGGAGCTGAGACATACGACTTGTTGTCAAACGTATTTGGCGCAGAGGATATTATAAGCAAGTCATTTACTGAGTTGTCGGAGAAAGTTAATGAACTCTTTGCAGATACCATACATACTCAGGCAACAAGGTTGAAACTTTCTCAATGTAAGATGAAGACTGGTCAGTCCTATGTTGATTGGGCTGCAGAACTTTGTGGACTCGCACGACACTGTGTTTTTACGTGCAAACACACTGGCTAAGGCACTAGTTATGTTGATGAACGAATTTGTGACATAATCATTAAAGAGAGGCCACATGCTGATGCACGTCGCCAGTGTCTACATGATGCTGATCCCTCTCCTAATGATGTTCTTAAGAAGGCTGCAGCATTCATTGAGACAACAGAGACAGATAAAATTCTCAAAGGGGAGACAACTTATCCAGCTACTGAAAACACACTAAACAAAATGTCAGGTCAGTACAAGCAAAGATTACGCCGAGGTCAACAGAACAATAAAAACCAACCAGCTAATGCACAGAACACAGGTATGTTGAGGTCTTGCCCCAGCTGATACATTAAACATGACATTAAAAGAGTTGTCCCTGCAGAGGATTTGTCTACAGGAAATGTCAGGTCAAAGGTCACGTTGAGGCTGTCTGTATGGCTAAGACAGCAACATAAAGTCAGGCTGAACAGCCTGCTAGGACAGTTGAAAACTCTGTGTAAAGTGTGCTCATCGATGCAAGTGAACTTTATCATTCAGTACATGCAGTTGCAGATCATCTTTTCCAACGAGTCAATAGAAAGGTTTGGATCAAAAATGTTGTCAATGGTCATAATGCAATGTTTCAATGGGACACAGGGTCTACTTGCTCTACAGTTGAATTGCAAGGCTACCAAAGTCTTTGATCAACCCTCTTCTCTTACCCGTCAGTACCCATCTTAAAGCGTATGGGCATAGTGAGTTACAGATTAAAGGACAATGTTCAGTTTGTGTGAAGGTAGGAGATGTGGAAAAACACAATCTCAAACTTCTTGTTGTAAATACCACATAAGGTTCAAACCTTTTTGGTTTAAATTGCAGTGACAAATTTGGTTATCTCGCAGCAGGGACTAGCTATACTGACACAGGGTAGGTGTGATGTTACCTGTACCGTCACAGGAAGTAACCCTATTGGATTAAGGGACAAAATTGCTGCACTCTCCTCTAAATACTCTGATGTTTCTAAGGCAGGTTTTGGTCAATGTAAAAAGCTAAAAGTACCAGTACGCTGGAAACCAGGAAGCACGCCAAGCTTTTCTAAATCTTGTGTAGTGCCATTCTCTAGACGCCAAGCTGTAGAAGAAGAGCTAGATCAATTAGTTAAAGCTGATGTTCTGGAAAATGTAGGCTTTCATGATTATGCCAATCCAGTAGTAGCAGTTTTCAAACCAAATGGAAGAATGCGTATATGTGGTGATTTCAAAATGTGAACAAAAAAATATTAATTGATCAACACCCATTACCAAGCTTTGATGAGTTGCTAGAGAAGTTGAGAGGCAGGGTACACTTTTCCGAGATAGACCTGGCAGATGCCTACTTGCAACTAAAGTTAGATGATAATGCAAATAAATTGTGTGTCATCAACACTCAATGTGGTTTGTTTCGCTACAACATGATGTGTTTTAGATTGGCATCAAGCCCTGCACAGTTTCAGCTATGCATGGGCTCAATGGTTGCTGACTTACCTAGAGTTGCAGCATACTTGGGTGATCTAATTGTCACTGGTAGCAGTGAGAGTGAGCACTGGTCTAATCTCAACAAATTCTTAGCTAGACTACAGGAATATGAGCTCTGTATACAGAGAGAGAAATGCGAGTTCTTTAAGAATGCTGTTGGATACCTAGGTCACATAATAGACAAGAACAACAATATTCTTTCGACCTCTGCAAATGAGGCTATTGAGCAGCTTCAACGACCACAGAACTTACAACAGCTACAGGCGTTTACAACAGCTACAGCTATAGGGGCTTGCCAAAAGTTTGACCATGATGAAGAGAAGGAGATCATTGAGGGCTCACATACTATACAAGAAGAGCTCGATCATGGTCCCCTTGACGATGAGGCTGGTAGACAAAAAACCATAAAAGACACCTCACTACAGATAGTGAAAGAGTAGTTACTGAATGGCCTTTGGTCCAATAAGTTTAATGCTAGCTATGAACAATTGCGGCCATATTGGAAAATGAGGCAGTCTCTTGTTGTTCACCGGGAGGCTGCGCTCTTGCAACGAGATGACACTACTAGAGTTGTCATTCTACGAGCTCTGAGGAGTAAAGTGTTAAACTTGCTGCATACATCACACTGGGGTGTAGAAAGAGTAAAACAGCTTGCTCGTCGATACGCATGGTGGCCTATCATCAATGCAGACATACAATAGCTAATCAAAGCTTGTGAACCTTGCCGAATCTGTGCTAATGACCCAGCCAAAACTTACCAAAGTTGGCTGTCAACCCAACTACCATGGGAGCAAACTCAGTTGGATTATACAGGACCTTTTAAAGGTCAGATGTGGTTGGTTGTGTGGATGCACATTTGCTATATCCGTACGTTGCTATGCTAGATGTAGGAAAAACTACTTCTGAGGACACCATTGATGTGCTACGACAGATCTTTGTACATGAAGGTATTCCTCAGACTATTGTTACGGATAAAGGCCAACATTTTGTGTCAAAAGAATTTGACCAGTTTTGCACCATGCATGGCATTAAACATATAACATCACTCTCATTCTATCCTGCATCAAATGGAGAAGCAGAGAGATTGGTCCAGACTTTTAAGCAATCTGTAGAAAAGAATTGTGCAGGAGGGGAGAAAGTAAAGACTGCCCTACAACTGTTTTTAACCACATACATATGATTGCTTCATTCCTCTTTGAACTGGAAATCACCTGCTGAAGTTCTACATGGAAGACAGCCGAAAAATACTCTGACCTTGCTGAAACCAATTCACAACAAGAAAACTCTTTCATCAAGTCAAGCAACTTCTCAATCATCCCGGTATGAAGTAGAATCTTCGGTTCATGCAAGGAACTATAGCTCTGGACCCGAGTGGATACCTGAAATGATAATTAACAAGCTGGGAAACATACTGTATGCTGTGTGAACAGACCGTGGTGTATGGAGACGACATGCCAATCAGCTACAAGCTAAACTTCAAGTTAATGATACATCGACCAATGGCAATATCATCACAGCTTCAAATGATCTTAACATCTGACCTGCCCAATCTGTTCCTGATGAGAGGCCAGTACATAGTCCCAGATATCCTACTCATAATAGAAGACGACATGATTACTTTGATAGTTCTAAGTTCTAGCAAGGTCATGACTAACCATACACAGTGTGAGACCATACAGAATAGTGTGGGAGATGTGTTACATATTAGCTGTGCAGTCACGCTTTCTTTTAGCTTGGCAATAATCGCATAATTGTCTAATAACCCATAGCTATGGGCTTGCTAACTGAGTCAGTTCCTTTATGTGCTTCTTACCTGTTAGCTGTGTTTTCTGAAATAAAATACTTCTCCTGATAATACAATACAACATCAATAACATTGAAATAAATTGAAAATTATTGTTTCGCAACTGCCAATGAAATGTATAGAACAGCAGGTTTCTCTATTAAATGTAAAAACACAAGACCATATACAACCTTTATGTAGATGCAACTTTGTTACAATTCACAAACTCTGGCTTTCACTGTTCAAAGTAGTACTCTTTTTTAGATTGAAATCAATGGATGTAAACTTGATTTTGAAAAGTAAAGCATGTCAAGCAAAGTTAACTCAAATGCTGGAGAATAAAGGTGTCTTAGACTTTGTTCAGAGCTTGAGGCTTATAGGTACTACTCTTCACTATGTCTCATTGTATAAACAATTGTGTACATTATGACAAAACTTTTTGTGGCAAGTATATTTAGATTTAGGTTGAAATGATTGTTTTTCTAAATCATATATCATTTTAATAATTCAAGTATAAGTATTTTTGTATAAGTCTGAACAAACTTATTTAAGTATGTCAACAGATAAAGTTGGACTATTCATAAAGAGACGGGATTTTGTCATGATACATTAAAAACATCATTAAACAAATTATAACTAGCAAGTACTAGTAATAAAGCAAAACAGACCCTGTTGATATATCATATTTTTAAAAAGTTTAAATTGAGGCACCTAGTTAAGAATTAATTATAATTATTTCAATTGTTTGATAAATTGCTTTATTACATTTTTCATATCACCATAGTTCATTTGTTTAAAAAAACAAATAGAAACAACAAAAAATATGAACAATTTTAAATGGTTTCTTAGTTTGTTTATGCTTACGTGTTAGACCTCATCAGCGCACTCTGTGAAGTAAGTTTTATCAGGAATTACGTTGAAGCAAGTTTGTAAAAGTATACTTTCGGTACTTTACTTGTCAGCCTGTATGTAGAGGTCCAAGAAGATCTTTGTGATCATTACCATTCCTGTGAGGTTCCCACAGGTGTTGTATTTGTTTAGTCCATAGTCATCACATGGACTTCTGTACACAAAACATGCAACATGATTATGCCACTCAGAGTATGTTTTCCGGCTTGCTGCTTGCATCCACTGATGACGTATTAAATGGTTTCAAGTGGATCTTTGCACATTCTGCATCTAGGATCGTGGATCTAGAATCTAGAAGTGACTTTGCGGGAAGTACTTGCTTTTGAGCGGCCATGGGTAGCCGGTCTGAATTGGCCGTTAGGTTTGATGCCTCATATATAAATACATGTATAAACATTTATATATAGATAAAAATTTATATTAATAAATATAATATTAGAAAATTAAATAGTTCACTTAGCTTTCTTTTAGCTACTGACAGGTTTTGGCCAGCACATTCCTCAGACTGTAGACTTCAAGCGTTGAAGTCTACAGTCACAGGAATGCACTAGCAGAATACTGTCAGTAGCTGAAAAAAAACAGTTAACTATTTTATTTTCTAATTTATTCTGCTCCATCTTATGTTGAGCACTCTGATTTTAGTTCTATGAATGATACATTTCAATAGTATCATATTGAAATAGATAATTGAAAAATACATATATAGATATATATATATTGAAATATATGTATACATATATATTTATATATGTATATAAATATATATACATTTATATATTTCAATATATATATATCTATATATAAATATATATATGTATACTTATTGAAATATATATATTTCAATATATCCATTGGAATTACAATCATTACCATAATGATATATATATATATATATATATAATGTATATAAATTATATTACATCACAATGTAAAATCAGTTTCATAGTGGATCAGTGTTTGCTTGGATAGCACCAATCCAAACATCAATTGGCAGATAGTGCAACTTCCAGCGACCAACACTTATGAAAAGCATTCTTATGTGGTGTCCCCGACACTTCTTGTTGCGAAGATTGTGACATGAAAGCATTGGGGTCTGAAATGTAAGTTAATGTACTTTAAGGAAGCATTATTTTTGCTTTGCCAATTCTTTTTTTTGTAATCTGCAAAGTTAAGTTCACTCTGTCAATGGTACCGATGTTACAAGAACACCACATCGCCGGGTTTCCCTGTTACATCGGCAAC
Source organism: Watersipora subatra (assembly GCF_963576615.1). Lineage (NCBI taxonomy): Eukaryota > Metazoa > Bryozoa > Gymnolaemata > Cheilostomatida > Watersiporidae > Watersipora > Watersipora subatra. Next base: position 39,786,605 of record NC_088713.1, read on the forward strand.
CTGTAACAAGGATAAGTAACCTTAATAACTGGAAGAAAAATCTATAAACGTGTATGATCACTGTTATTTTATGTTGGAAGTACCATTTACTTCAACTTAATGACAAGTTGTTAACATTTGCCAATATAACCAGTGTAACCAACAAATGGTGTCCCTTTGCGTTGCTGGTACATTGGCACCCTGTATGTATGGTATGACAATCAATCGTCCTACATAAATTTTATTATTTGCACTGCATAGTTAACTGTTCTTATGAAATTGTAACCTTATTACCAAGGTATTAAAGCAGGTGAAGGATGATTTACTTTTGTCTTTTTGTTTGATGAAAAGGCATGATATAGTGTCTCCTGTTACATTGGCAACCTGTCCCTCACCTGTTGTAGAAACACCAATATATCGAGAAATATAAAAAAAAACAGCAAATAACTGTTTTGTTTTCAAAGTTTGAATAGTTAGGCATCATAAAAGTAACGCTAAACCGAGTGTAGGAGTTATTTGAGATTTTTACCTCTATGCCACACTTTTTGGGCAAGTTCTATAGAAAGACCCATATCAACTAACCAAATTACCGGCTTTGTACAAGAGTTAAAAATTCGCTTTTAAACAGTGATAGCAATGACTCACATTGAAAACCTATTAACAATGCTACTTATTGTCAGCTTGACACATTGCCAATGGTTCATTTAATTATCTTGTTATCAAGGGCTGTTTTTTAATGTATACAATGATTTTGCACCATATAAAAACTGGCAACACATTTTTCCTCAAATAATGACAGACATTACACAATGAGCCCACCAAACTATGTATCTAAAATGGTAAGACATTTGCCTGGCAGATAGGAGATTTCGAGATCGAATCGTTCACGATACTAATTGTTCATTCAAATATTGTAATAGCTATAGCTGAACATGCTGAAATACACCGATATATATATATCTATATATACGTATATATATATATATATATATATATAAATATATATATAAATATATATATATATATAAACTATATTAGGAACTGAAAACTTTTAAAACATTTTACAACCTAAAGTTTCATGGTTGTTACCATTCACCAGGTAAAATTAAAATGATCTGAAGCTCATATGACTGTACGTAAAACACAGCGAGTAGCTTAATGATAAAGGGCAGCTACATATAATCCAACAATTTAATTGGTTCATGTCACAGCATTGCAAATTAAGTGATTATTTGAATGCCTGCACTTTGACACAAGCTCGTTTCTTGAGTTTAGGCTTGCAAGCTCAGGTTTTTATAGAATGAAATATTTCTCCCAAATACACAAATTACTGTGTGTACTGGTCTTATTGTAACTCCTTGCTTTTTCTCAATAGTCTCCACTTGATGTCGTACTGGATGAATCGATCTTTAAGCTGCCATACATAATTACTTAGTTCTGTTGAAGTTCGTTTTGATGGATTGTTGAAGCTGCTATGATGGTTGAAATATCTTTTCTTGAATGAGCCCTCTGTTAAGCCAACATATGTCTGTTTGGTAGCATTAGGTTTGTTGATCATAACTGTAGCCTGATAGATAACAGAACTGGACGAACATGCATTTGGCAGTGGACAAGTACTTTTATCTCGACAGTTGCAGGTTGCTGTTGGCTTTTCGTTTGATAGCTGTGCTTTGTTGTTATTTGCAAAAATCTCTCCAATATTCTTCATGCAGCTATAGCTAGGTTTTAAATGGTTTCTATTAAATATCGAATAAAGTTTGTGATCTTTGGGAAATTCTTCACTCAGAGCTCTGAAGAAAAGCTTAGCGATATTGGTGGCAAAATTTTTAGAGAAAGGGGGGTTATACCAAAGTATATTTCTCCTGTGTATGTTTCTGGTGTTATGCGATGTTGTATTCTTACTTCTGTTGTATTTTTAGTACGAAATCAAGTGGAGAGTATTGAAAAAAGCGAGTAGTTACAATAAAACCAGTAAACGCTGTAATTTGTGTATTTGGGAGAAATACTTCATTGTATACAAACCTGAGCTTGCAAGCCTATACTAAAAAAACGAGCTTGTGTCAAAATGCAGACATTCAAATAAGCACTTAATTTGCAATGCTGTGACATGAACCAATAAAATTGTAATACAATATGTAGCTGGCCTTTATCGTTAAGCTACTCGATGTGTTTTTACGTACAGTCATATGAGCTTCGGATCATTTTAATTTTACCTGATGAATGGTAACAACCGTGAAACTTTCAGTTGTAAAATGTTTTAAAAGTTTTCAGTTCTTAATATAGTTTATATAAATGCTCTATTTTAATATTGAGCACTCTCTTCTAGTGAACTGCAACCCTCTTCTTCATCAGTATGTATATATATATATATATATATATTTATACATAAATTGGAAAATTAAATAGTTTACTTATCTTTCAGCTACTGTCAGTTTCCTGCTGGCGCATTCTTCAGGCAGTAAACTTCAACAGTTGAAGTTTACAGCCTGAAGAATGCGCCAGCAGGAAACTGACAGTAGCGGAAAGATATGTAAACTATTTAATTTTCCAATTTATACTGCTCCATCCAATGTTGAGCACTCTGACTTTAGTTCAAAGTAGGATAAATTTCAATTTATATATATATATATGTATATATATATATATTTATATATATATTTTTAAATATATATGTATACATACTAGCTGAACTACCTGACATTACCTGTGTAATAAAAGAAAATTTGGACAAAAATCGGTTTGTATTTAACATAATATGTTGAATACAAACCAATTTTTTGTAAAGTAATGTTAATGTATGTTAATCTAATGTAATGTTGTAATATCATTACAACATTTGCCATTCCAACTTTCAAACTACAAAAATAAAACAACTGTAAAAGTTTTAAAACTTTGTCAACAACTGTACCTTTCAAGCTAGTAGCCTGGCATAATGCCAATGGAAAATTCCACAAAGCTAGTTGATAAGCTTAGGCATGCAATGACGGTAAGCCATGACTTTGAGTCTGCATTGTTGTCCAGATCAGGTGTTCTAATAATATATACAGCAGGAAAACACACAGATTTGCAACATACAGGGTGTCAAGCTGGCGTGTGACACCCAGATTAAGGGTGCCAGGGTGGCTTAGTTGTATCATCTTTGACTATCAACAACCAAGGGGTAGATGGTTCGAGCCCTGCTTAATGCCAATCTGACAAAAAGCTCTCAGCAAGCTTCCAACCCTAAATTTCTGGGTCTTTTGGATCTCGACCTTAACTTGGAGGCCCTGTGTACCACACTGATAATGAGAGCACGTTAAATATCTACATCTGTCCTTCGCACATTGGACAAGTTAAATGGCTACCTGGCTCTGTGTTGCAAAAATGTATCCCTTCAGGTTAATCTGACAGTTCCAGAAGAAGCCCTTGATAAGTTTGAGGACCACCCAAGGTAACTTATAAAAAACCTATCCTGGCGGTGTATTACTCTACTAGAGAACACTCCCATGCATTATCACTACATGACAGAGGCATGTCACTATTTTTTTATACTACATACAGATGGGCTTTGAGAAATATATATATATATATATATATATATATATATATATATAGTGAGAAATATATACAGGCAAACATGGATAACTCGAACTGCACAGGACCGAGCAAAAGTGTTCGAGTTATCAGAGGCTCAAGTTATCAGAGCACTGTCACAAGTCCATGTATTCACTTAATTATTAGTAGATACATGTACATACACAAACTATAATATAAATCAAAAGCACAATTGGCTTGTTTAAAAAAATGCTTCTAATGTAAAGTTTAAAACGTTTTTATCAAAAAGTATGGAGATTTTTCTATTATTTGAGATTAGTTTGTTGTTTGAGGTGATGTTATTGCCAGGACGTTTTTTAGATTGATGTTGGCAAAATTTGATCGTTGTTGAAATGCTCAAAAGAAAATACATCTCTTTCTTTTGAGCGTTTTACTCACGATCAATTTTGCCGATTTTTCTTAAAGTTTATGCAATAATTACCTCACTATAACTTGCTTCCAAAGGGCGATCGCTATGCGGATGTTTAGTATAAATCAAATTTCACCAAACCTTTGGAAAAGTCATTGACAATAATATTTTGCCGATGGTGGTAATAACGACGCTTATGAATTACAAAAAGTTAAGGTTTACCTCTATGGCTTGGAATAAAGTGATTTTCTAAAGCGATAACAACCGTTTCAGTAGCCGTTGGGAAAAAACAGTTCGAGTTAACAGTTTTGAGTTCGAGTTATCTATAGCAATATATCATTACGTGGGAACGGACCAAAGAAACCGTTTGAGTTGACCATGTGTTTGAGCTATCCGTGGGCGAGTTATTCATGTTTGACTGTATATATAGCTGAGAAATATATATATATATATATATATATATATATATATACATCACATTTTATTATAAGTATAGCTGAAGCCACAGCGCTCAACATAAAAATGGAGCTGCATGAAGAAGCTAAAACAGTTATTTTGTTGAGCTACTGACAATTTTTTTATGCAGGCATCAAGCAATAGGTTTAGACTTACAGCTGGATAACTGAACACTCGCTATATTTCTTTTATTCCCAAAATTCTAAAATTTGAATATTAATTGCCTATGAAGTTAAACATGGCAGATGTTACTCAAAACCATTTTGACTAAGCAAAATATCAGGGATGTTGCTGTGTTGTCAAATGCCATAGCTTTAGTCAGCTTATTGACTTACAATAACCTGACTAAAGTTTGTTGTCAGGGAGTCGCATACATCTTCAGTATGTGACTAAAGACAGAGATATATGCCACTGCACTGCCAGTACACTGTGGGGATTAAAACTTCCTCCTTAAAGGAGTTTTCAAAGATTAAAATGTATGTTACTAAATAAGCACACTGGTAAGCAACTACATTGCTTGACTATCACAGCTTTAAATAATGAATACCCCTTTTATTATTTTAGCTACTTTTAAGTTAACAAGTGTGCTTTTGTTGTCTTTCCTTTTTCCCTATAATTTCATCTGCCTTGTCACACAGCATATTTAAGTAATTTCCAGCTCCTACAAAAAGTAGGAAAACACAAGAATAAATTGCCAAAAAGAACCATTTTTTACTAATTTCAACCAACAAATAGTTCCCAATTAGACAATTATATATGTCAGCATGTTTGCCATCTCTGTTATGTTAGAGCATTTCCATTTTTCAAGTCAGCGACATAAGGCAGTATAACCGCTTTATGAAACCTAAAAAAGTTATTTTTAAGATATTTTGTTGTGAATCGTCTTTTTTACTCAAGTTATAAGCGATAAACCATAAGTGAAAGTCAGATGAAAAGTGTCACCCATAGTCAAGCGGCAGCAAAATAAATAGGCCAATATCAATGTAATGTATTTAGTTTTAGATAATCTAACGGACAGTGATAAAGAGTTGGTGAGTTCGGTCGGGGTGAGATGTAAAACATTCAACTCCAAAGAAGCAATGGCATGTTTTAAAGAAGCTATAAATGCTTTGTTCTCAGATGAAGTTGTTACCTGGGAAATGATATTAATGGTATAAATATTGAACCACCCACAATGCCGTGTACAGTGGTACTAGGTTTGAATACTGTTGGTAATCAAGCCCATTACTATAAACTAAATGTTAGCTGAATTGTATCGTTGTTGGCAGAGATGGCATTTCATTGCCTTAACTGCTAAGGATTTTACAATCTGCAAAAAAATTACAAATAGCGAAAGTAAAGATTGCTCGTCAAAATTTATAACAGAAAAAATGCTAAAAAATGTTAATTGCAATGTTTAGCATTTGGATAAATTAGTAAAACTTGATGAATCGTGTTCAATCTTTTTAGATATGCTGAAGAGAGTATCTGAAAATTTAGGTAACAGATTCATAGTCTAGTACTGTTTGCTTACAACTCAATAACTTTCTCAGTAGATCTACAAATTCATATAGCACTTATATTTAATCTAGTTGATGCCAAGAGTTGTGCGGTAATAAAAACCGCTAATAAACAGGGTCAAGTTTAGTAGTTCATCTTTTGTAAATATTTATACTTAAGATTTTGAGTAACGTAAGCTAGTAAGTTGAACTAGTTTCATATGCACTATAATTACAAGAATCGTGAATCTACCATGGTATTGGTATCTGGTTATTATCTCTAATGAAATCATAGCTTTAAGCATGCTAATGGTAACCAAGAGTATCATAGCACGAGCCTAAAGCATGCATTTTGTAACAAAGGTTTAACATGTAATAGGTCTGAGCACTATTATTGTATTGCATTGTAGATGCAGTGTAGCTGAGATATCAGCTCACTTGACTGCAGAACTAAAAGTTCTGTATTAATTATTTAAATTTTATATCACTCTTGAACAACAATTTGTTTGAGTATAGTAACTTTTGGAAATTACTTATTTTCAACTTAGCAACTGTAAAAGTTAACGTGGAATACGCTGATTTAGATAATGTATATTTGATCAGCTTTGATCAATTCATTATGCAACCATTTGCTGAATCTCATGCATTTACTGTATTTATGTTATATTTTAGAGTATGGATATCCTTTCAACTATTTTAATATATCAACCAAGACATATCAAACTTGCTCGGATTCTGACAGATTACTTTGATAATATATCTGTCAACCAATATACTATAAATGAAAATATTACTGCCACTGGAGGATGGGTAAGACAAAAAATATATAACAACTGAAGAAATGATTTTTGAAGTCCATAAACTACATTTTGTCTAAACAATCACAGAAAGGTGTTATTTGGCTACATGCTAGGTAAAAAGATTATCATGATATGCTGATTTATTAAGCATATAGAATCATGTGTAGATTATAATTTACTAATAAACATCAATTTTGAATTCAATTTGCGCAGCTGTAGAACAAATAATTGTAAGATTTCAAAAGTTGGAAAACCCTAAAAAGCATATAACACTGAACTATTTTTTGGATGATTGTGCAATATTCTCTACTGGAACTAGTTTTTTCTATTGTAGTTAAATTTATACTTGGTGAAATATTGCCTTCTAGAAATGCTCTTTCTAACGTGCTGCCCAATACCAAAACTGGAACTTGAACATTAATTATGTTATTGTTATATATAAAGCTAAACTTTGACATGGCACTCAATTTGACCTAGTCTAGGGTTTCATGGTAACATTTCTAATCCAGGGTTAGGTATGTAACTCTATCGTTTATAACTTATCCTCGATCATTAAAAGTTTAATGATCATATATCTTTGAATTTTAATAACCGTATAATTGTTTTAGGATAATAAAAACTAAACTATATGTGACACTACTCTAATAACAGACCTAGAAGTGCAAATAAGAAGTGCCTAAAAGTGTATCTTGTGTTCTTAGAAACAACTACTGTATATTTATACAAACCTAACATAATATTTTTGTAACATTTATTATTATAGTTGTCACATTATTTTTAGATCAAATTGATAGAGCTGTCAAGATGCAGACCATCTGATTGGTCTTCATTAGTTATGATGGTGACATCATGTTTGGAAGCTGAACGCCCAAATCAAGCTGTGAGTAAAAAACGTTTTTTTAAAAATTGATTGCTCATGTTGAACATCTTAACTATACCTTCAATTTTACAAATTGAAACGGCTTAACATGACTTGTTTGCTTTTTACTTAGCAAATAGAAAATGATTGGAAATAGGAGCAGGTTGCCAAACTTGTAACTACGAAAGGGTTCAGTTTGAGTTTTGGTAGTTATGCCACAACATGTATCGAAAATGTTTTCATGTACTAATGATTATTAAGAGGTTTCAGACAGTCTGGTGAATTTTATATTTTGAGAAATTTTGATCTGTACTAGAGACTGTTCATTAACTAAACAATTTTTAATCTTTATTTCATTCTTTAACTTTTAGAATGAAAACTTTACAACATTCAACGTCTGAAGCCAAAAGACATTGTGTACCAGTAACATAACTGTTATAATTTGCAGCTAACTACTTTATTACCTAGAAGAATGGCAAACTAACCAAAGTTTACAAGTGTTTTAAGATCAAAAGCTACTGCTAAATGTTATTACATAGAATTATATGACCCACCATGAACCATGATAAATAATAATAAATATTTTTCGCTCGCTTTTAAATAAAGCTTTAAAAAAACATTACTCGCATGCTGTAGCTGAACTCTGTTAGTATTACTGCCTAATTTTGGAAAAAAGTTCGTACAGTTACCTTAAAGGAGTAGTCTTTCAAAGCTTTAGAAAAGTTTCATGCTTTGAACTCTGAATGGTTATTGGTGAAAAGGCTTGAGAAGTTATAGACCAAGCTAGTTAAATTTACTAAAGAAGAATAAGTCCTTTTTGAAAGTTCTAGTTGCTTAATTTTCATGGGAGCAAAAGCATAAATTGGCAGTGAATAAGTAATAGTTCCATATCAGGCTAAAAACCTATATTTGATTGGCAAAAAACCCTTTGGTAAAAATGAAATTATCCCTACAGTTTGCTGGCAACAACTGAAAAATGTTATGCAACAATCTTTTTCTCATTGTTCAATAATTTATTTTATTTAAATGTATGATTTTAGATATCGGAAATTCCTTCTTCTATGTCTCTTAAACAAAACACTAAAAGAAGCTATAAGAAGGTAAAAAATAACAGAGCAGAAAGTCTAGCTAAATTTTGCACGTGTGGAAGGAGAACTTCAAAATCATGTCGTATGACTCATAAATGCAAAGGGTGCCAGCTAAGTATTTGCATGTATCCTGAATGTGACTTTATAATGGGACACCAAAGCCAAGTAATATCACACTATAGAGAAAAACACTTTGTAATGAATTTTGAAAATATTGCTTCTGGTCAAATGTACTTTAGTACGAAAGTGAAAACTAGGTGCAGCTGTGGAAGCCTTCTCCCTATTAGGAATCAGAAGGTACTTCGAAGCTCACAGTGTAGAATTTACAAATGTATGTATAATTGCTGCAACTTCTGTTCAAAGTGCCGAGGAACCGTTGCTACACACCAATCTAATAAACATCAATATCAGTTATTTTCTCAACAGGATAACTATAACTATTGTATCTGTAACTATGCAAAGTGCCGAGAATCAGATATGCCACACATTAAGTGTCCCAACAAAGATTGCGACTATATTTGGTGTTTAGTGGAAAAATGTGAGCAAAACTTTTTATCAATTGATCGTTGGAAATGGCACTGTCGCAGAGAGCACAATACTCATCGATTACGCAAATTTAAAATATGTGATAATTGTGGCAATTCATCAAAAACAAGAGATACAAAAAGAACTAGAGGAACTTGTCCTACATGTGGATGGCTTTGGTGTCTCATAGGCAATTGTATATGTGAATTTGAAACTGTTCGAGGATTGAGGAGGCATCAGGGGCAGCGCCATAACAACGTCCTCATTAAGGGAAATGATTAGCAAAGTTAGGTACTGCTTCATGTTTTTTTATGTTCTAACATTTTCCCTTTTTTGCTGATTATATAAATTTTAGTCATCATAATTCGGTCTTTCTTTGCAATTGACTTGAACTGAAATGCTATGTTTTAAGTTTTATGTTGGTAATTTTTTGAAGTTTAAGGAAACTTGCCGTTTTTCTAGCCAGTAAATTTATCAACACCCTAAGTGTTTTTCTTTCTTTCCGCAAACCAACTAATAGGTTTTTCCATCATATCTAATCAGCCAATTTACTGTACAGAATGAAAGTGATCACATAGTTAGATTTCCAGAAAAAAAATGTTTTTTCATGTATATTTTTTGCTTGATTTTTTGGCAGTTGAACGCATTTGTGAATAAATTAACCCATGAATGCAGCTCGCAATAGAGCAAAACCTTCACATACATACATTACATACTTGGGTTTCTGTTTAGCTGAGAGTTTTGTGTCAATCATAGTAAGCTGTAGTCTTTTGGTTGCATGAATAGGTTTTTATTTATATTCACTGATTTGGAGGTCTTTGGTAAACTGGCAACTTGTTGTGAGGTATGAGATTTTTCATCAAAAATAACTGAAGGGGAATTTTTTGCGATGATGATGGCATGCCATAGTCTGACGAAATTTTGACAACCTTGCATAATTTGGTGCAGAATGTGAGGCATTGACGATGAGTTTAACTCGAAACCTTTGGAATGGTTTCATTGTTTTGATGTTTTAAAGTTTAAATGATTTGAAGTTTGCCACCAATTATTTTACTTACTCTGTCTAGCAGCTAGCTTTTAAGTTGAGGCAGTAGTTAACTTCCCTGGTGTTAAAAGTAAAACTAACTATCCCAGAATATTATTAATTTGTTGAAATGACTGTCCGCAACTTTGCTAATTGTTAAAGCCATCAAAAGATTTGATTATGTAGGCTTCAATCACAGTTCAGCTAGTCTGAACTGTGATTCTATCTACACAAAGCATTATCTCGCTATAGTTTCTTATCTGTTTGACAGATGTTTAGCTATGTTGTCCACTTCTTATAGATATATACAAATGAGAGTGTCACAAAATACTTAAAAAAGCTTTCAAATTGTAGTACGCGCTTCCTAGCTGAATGGATGCGTTATATTTTGTAATCTAAAAGAAACGACATCAGTTGGGTGAAGTTTTTGATTTCCCGAAAAGGGGTTTACAAGTAAATGCTAAAACGAAAGGCATGCAAGCTACATTTTTAATTGAGTGACAGTAGTATTTAGGGCATGGGAAAGCAGTAACTGATTGCCTAATACCACAAATTTACTTAAATAGTCACAAAAGACTGCAGCTAGATGATAACAATTAATTATTATGTTTCAACTTAAACCGGTTTAAATGTGATTTTTACATTTTATGTGGTCATTTAGAGTACATTTGGTTCTTAAACTAACAATGAAAACAGACTTTATAGAGAAGATTTTATAGAGAAGCACAATCTTGCTCTGAAAGTTCGGCAAATAGAAACATTCAGAGCATAGCAAAGTTATTCAAATAAATTCAATATTTTTCGAAGCATTTTACGTGAAAAAACTAAATAGCGTACTAAATATACTCTGCATAAAACCTGTTATTTTTGCCTGGGTTTAGTACTCCTTAATGAAAGGTCTAAACATAATGAAAACGAGTAAGAATGAATTGTTCATTACCATAAAAAGAATGAAAAAATTGAAAATCTCTGTTAGTCTACTAATGAAGCCTAATAACTCAGAATTTAGACATACAGCCAAACAAATATTTGCTAACCAAAAAAATATAAGCAAGCTTAAAAACAAAAGTGAATGTTTGAAAAAGTACAACTAAATTATATTCAATTGTAAAAAGTAAACTAAACTTGTTTCATAATTTGTACAACTCTAAAAAGTTTCGGGAAATTTCTTTGAACATGCATTTACATGTAAGAAAAAAAAAACAGAGGCAAAAACATTACTTATCACTGCTTATGCTATTTTACTAACACACAATAACAAGTATTATATAGAGAAAAAATTAGTCATGATGACATCTTGGTGATTGAAATAGAATGCTGAAAATAAACCAGAAGATTCAAACTTTTGTCTATACTTACCTAATACTTACAAATTTTTTATAACAATTACAAAAGTTCTGCTTATATTTAGAAAAATGTAAGTAAGCTTTGGTATTACTAAATAATAATTGCAAAATTCATTGCAAGATAAGTTCTTATACTAACAAGCAGATCTTATCATGTTAGCAGTGTTAAGTTTAAAGTTTTATGTTCAGGACATAATTTGCAGAGTAATATATTCGTGAGATTTAAATATAATATAAAAACCTTACTTCAGAGTATATAGAAACAAAATATTTTGGCTTTATTGAACCAAGTAGGCTGACAAATAGATGAACAAATAAAACAACTGTTACGACCAGTCAGCTGTGCTGAGATGAGAAAGAGGACTCAGCACCACTGAACCAAAAGAGAGTGAGGCTAGAAGTGGCTCGATTGACCTGCAATCTGGCCGAAGGCATGACTTACCGACTGCAAGCTGGTAAAATGCAACGTAAAATGGTCACCTAGCCAGCTGCTTATGGACTGATAAACTGCCAAGCCACCACTAGCTGGACTAACATGCTTACAACCCGGTGATGAGCTGGTAAAGTGTGAAGCGTGCGAGCATGGCGGAAAGAGAGTGCCTGATAAGTAAGGAGCAGCAGAGTAAGAGAAAGCCTCATTATATTTAGAAATATACTTTGCATAAAGTTGTAAAAAGTAGATCAAAATTTGATATACTTATTTACCGCAGTTGCAATTAAATAATCAAGTTACAAACAACAAAGCTATTACAGAACAACTTATATGTGTTGTATTCCTTTTTATAAATTAGCGATAGTTCATTGAATTAATAATATTCAAAAGAGGTGATGATCAGCCTCTGTACAAACGCGCAGCAGTTAATTAAACCAAGTCTCTGATCATTTATTTGAATCATGTTAAACTCAAATCCATCCTACCTAATTACTTGCTTGGCTGTGGATAAACCTTAAAGGTTGACTTGCAACAAAATTCACATTACAGTTATTTAATATCAAAAGATTCACCATGTCTTACTCTGTAGTGTTGTAGGGCCCAAAGATGTGGGAATGTGAATACAAGCTTTTAAAAGTTAAGAAACAAAAAGTTAATCGCAGCCACACGAGACTACTGTTACAGTAGTTTGGATTATCTTTTCAAAACGGCTCAACTTTGACGTAGCTGTGGTAGATGGTTTCGGTTTACACTTTCATGAAAACTTATTTGTTGGAAATATTTTTACAAACATACTTCGCGCATTCAATAAAACCATGTCTATTGTTCTTACACATCTGTTTTATGATCATTGTAATGCTGTCACTTTTAGCAGTGAAATATTGTAACTTATCATAAAAAGTTGTTTAATCTTTAAACTTACCTCTAAGGAGTACATATCATTGTCTGATAATTACAAACAATCAGCCTATTGGTCACTTGTGATAATCGAAAAATGCTTCAAAAATTATTTGTTAAGTATTGGGTCACATGACCAGATTACGATTTGCCGATTAGACCAGGCAGAATCAAAACTGTAAAGTAGCGAGCATCTATGTTTGATACGGGGTCTTTGGTAAAACCCGAAGTGTTTGTCATAAACTAGTGCTACGATAAGTTTATATTGAGCTTTTTATTGGCCTTTCAGTTTACGTGAGAACATCACGTGACAAAACAATAACCAAACTATCATGACTGCTTCAGGAAAATAAATATATTCCAATCTACGGCGGCTTTTCGTTTTTAGGTTTTAAGAGCTTTTAATCACTTTAGCGTGTTTGGCATCGACAGTACAACAGAGTTAGACATGGTAAATCTTTTAATACCAAATAACTGTAATGTGAATTTTGTTGTGTGAAACTGTGAAAATTCTTGTAAAACTCCTATGAAACAAAATGAATCTAAGGTAACCAGTACAATCATTAGTTTTTTGTTTGTAAACTTTATTTAACCACTTCAAACTATTTATATGTTAGAACAATTATAGCTAAATTGATACTTTCAATGAGTACACAACTAAAAGGTATAACACTGTATCTCTTGAACTGACTTTACATAAATCACCTCAAAATCCACTAGCATAAAATACTAATTGGTCTTCAAAATATAAACTATGAAAAGAGCAATAACCAATTGTCTATCCGAGGCCACTCAAAAGGCAAAAAAGATAAAATCGCATCAATTGTGAATTGAACTCAGGTACACCAATTTACAGTCTGGCACTGTAACCACTATACCTCTAAATAGCACTATCTTATCAGTCCATAAATAAAATGACACAATTATCGGCATGCGATAAAATGTTCAAACAAACATCCTGAGCATACTTTCGCTATGCAAGTTTTTTTTCTCAAATAATTGTCAAAAATAACCAGTAGTGCTAAACACATTACACTTAAAAGGTTAACTACTTGTAGTACTGTATAACAAAATATGGTACAATATGTTCATTAATATTGTGAAAGAATAGATAAATCATGCAAAATGTAGCCATATGGTTTTAGGTTAGATTATTATTTAGGCTAACCCTTTTAAAACCTAATAAAACGACACACACTTGCATTTATCACAATTGAATGCAGTGCAGAATGTACAGTAAAGCATAATTTATCTTCTACATTATCACATATAATTATATAAAAAATACAATCAATTTTAGTATGATGTGATTTTTTAAAGCACAGCATATTAGGATACATTTTGATAAAATATTGTACAGTATACTATCATTGGTTAGTATAATAAGTATGTTTAACTCTCATGTATCATGTAAATTACAGATAATGTAATTTCTTGTTACTAGCATATGTAATATGCATAAACAAAATTTAGATAATTGTAACATAACACAATATTTTAAAAGCGATGCCACAAAATTTAGCAAATATTTAGTCTTATTATTTTGTTTTATTATTATTATTACAATTATCAACTACATGGTTTAACAATAATAAAATAATACAAAAATGCACAAGAAAAATGTATTATACTAAAGTTAAATAGCATTTGTAAATTTAAATTGAAATGTTATACTATGGTATAATAATATTAAATTAAATTTCTGAGTTATTTAAAAATATAGTGACATATACTATAACAAGGCATGATACAAAATGCTACATGATATAATATGATAAGATGTAATAAAATACCAAACACGGAAATGGAATTAAAATTTATTATAATATATTATTCAATAGCATATATTTTGGCGTCAGTAGCAAAGCAAATTTAAATAATACAACTGGTACTCTGGCAGTGAAAATTTCAAATAGTTGATTCAAACTAAATTTAATGGTTCCAACAACTATGGTACATGTATGTAGCAAAACAATTATTAAAAGTATATACCACCCAAAACTTTCTCAGGGTTTTACAAATGATTCAAGATAACAGGTAACATGGTGGCAGATAATTTTATGTTAGGATATTATTGAAAATGGTTAACCATTTCAAACCTGATAAAACCAAACCCACTGGTATTTATAATAATACAATGCAATAAGTTCTGGGCAATATTGGTAGTTTGTTATTTCACAGTATCATTCATATTTACATCGAACAACACAAAAATCCAGTGCAATGTGATTTATCATAGCATAACATAGTGAAATACAATTTGATAAAATATCAGACAGTATACGCACTATTGTCAATTATTATAATATGTTTAAATGGAGTGTACTGTGTAACATAGCGTATGATGTATGATGCTATAACTTATTTTAGATAATTCTAACTTAAAACTATGTGTTGAAATACAATCAATAAAACTTGTCTTCGACATTATCATACATTCGACATAGTCCTTTTTGTAGTAAAGTTACTTTCTGATATGCCTTGAATGCTAGCTGTTTTTTGTTCATGCTGACCAGTGTATTTACTAGTGTGAGTTCCCCTTGTTAAGAATGTTTATTTTTCAAGCCAAATATATTTTCACTTCTTCTGCCTAAGGCACGACTTTCACTAATTTGCTTCTAAAAATCCTGAGAAATGGCCGAATAAAAAGCTAAAAGTTCAAACTCTTACTTTTCAAGCGCAAAATATTTATTTATTTTAATCACAGTAACTATTGCTAAAAATACCGTCTCTGAAAACATAGAAATAACGTTTTCATCATATTTAAATCTTAATATTACAAAACAAAAGTAATATCTATATTGTTTGCACTTGTTATGGTCACAAGCAAGGTAGTGTTCAATTTTAGATTTCTGCATTGTTATCTATATGTTAATTTTAATCAAAAAACTTAAATAAGATGCTTCGAGCCAACATAATTTTTAAAGCATTCTTAAACTTTACCTGCATCACATATATGAGTGAATCATCGTGGGTGATGATTCTTATATATTTTAATGTAGTCAGTTGCTGTCTTTGGTTTTCATTAAATACCTTGGTGCAAATATTTGGGGAATTGAGTGCGAGAACTATCCACATAGCTCTCAAAATAGGCATGAAGCAAATGTTACAAAAAAAACCTATTGTTCAAAAAATTAAAAAATAGCAAAAAAGTTATATCGATCTAAAAGCATTGCCACCATAGATAATAAGACCAAACCAGTGCCTTGAGGCAGCAATATCCACAATAGTTCAAAGGGATACATAAAATAATTCAATGATGAAGGCCAACTTTTACCCTATTTGTTTTGCGTGATTTACTACGTTTAACAAAATATAAATTATTTCTTACAACAGAAAAATGTTCAGAATAGATGTTTCAAAACAAAAATTGTCGTGCATCCATGTATAACTGGATATGGAGCATTTGTTCAACTACACAATTTGCAAAAAACCAAAAAGATAGCGCCATTTGGAAAAAATGAGTGTGAAACGGGCTTGCCACAGAAAACACTGATTTTCAATCATTTTTTAGGAAGCAACTCATTCTTCCAAAGTTTGCATACTTAGAGCTCTGTAAAAAGTAGAAGAACAAAATCTGATCATCCTAGATTAGGCAATCACAATTTTAATGTACACTTGTCTTGATATAGCAATTACATGAAAAACTAAATGGTCATAACGGGACAGTTGATGCATTGATAAATGGATTGGAAGGAGTTCATTAAGGGATTTGAAATATTTCCACAGCTAAAGTAGTTGCATTGCATTATAAAACCCATAAAATCGCAAGGTTATGTTAGTTTGTCACAACCGGCAAACCTCATACTTGATAAAACTACTAAATGTCATCAATTACAACATTTTTGAGTCTAATCTTATTATTAATTTACTAAAAAAATTGGTAAATGTTAAATTATATTACAGAGTTTGTTTCTCACCCATCCACCAGATGCAGAAATATTCTCATTTACAGTATATTCATTAACAGACATCTTATAAAAAACTTTCATTAATTATAGGAGTGAGTTTCAGATGCTTCAGTTGATGTATTTAATAACTGTGAGCAGCTCTACGCTCTGACACAAGGCATATAGCATGGGTTTAATTCAATTTTCGAGTGGAAGCTGCGATAAAAAATGCAGCGATTGCAGTAATTTTTAATTTGCTTCTAAAGACAGTTTTTAACTTTGCGATTAAAGATGTAGGGAATTAAAAACTTGAACTTTTTTACTGAATATTTTGCTTGTATATCTGGCATTAATTTAATTCTTACATTTATTTAAGCCTCAATTAATATATTAGGTACAAAAATGGATAGATATTTCAGGTAAAACATGCTAACATATTTGGTTGTTTCTAAAATGACAGGGAGCCTATGCACACATTTGTATATTAAATATTTTGTTGCCCAATGAACATATTGTGCACACTTTGTCTAAAATAGTTCAATATACATGTACGTACAATCAGTATTATCTCAGTAAACATTTCCAACTAAAAATAAAAGCATGCCATTCTTTAAAGCATGCCATTGCTTCTATCGAGATGAATTTTTCACATACTTCTCCCATTCTTCTTATCTCCAATCAACTTCTCCAGTTACCGATATTTGTATGTTAGATTATCTAAAACTGAATCAGTTTTAATCAGAATGGCAGTTTTACAGTCTTGCTGTCTTTTTATCGGCTTATGCCTTATTTCATCATACTGTCGCAGATAGTTGGCAACTCAATGGAAAACAATAACATTTGGTATTACCTGCAATGTTCGAAGGATTCTCTTTAAAATTAGGCAAAGATCACAAAGTAATTTTGGGTAAATAAGTAAGTTCTTCCAGAGTTAGAAAACAGATAAATACATGTGTTAATGACATTATAGCCATCTTAAGTTCGTATTTTTTGTGATTACAAAAATAATTAAAGCAGCAGCACTGACTATGATTGTAGTGAAAGTCCTAGTTTTGTAAGAGTAAGAAACATTGTAGAGGAACGTTTAAGCTTCGAAGCGATCCTAGCCTAAAGTAGCTTTAGCACTGAAGCTGAAGTATTGATACATTAATTTTTTTTAATTAACAACATGCGTTAAATTATATTATTAGCAAATTAAAGTGTATAACAGAAGTGTTATATATAAAATTTAGACTTGAAAAAATTGTATAAATACCATGAGACAGAATTGTCAATTTTTGGTAAAACAGCTGGCAGTAGTCCTACAGCTAAACTTGTACACAGGTGGTAGTGAAACGGTTAATATTGTAGAAAAAAGCAAAGAAAAGCACAAGCATTTTACATTCATGTAAATAACAAGTAATACCCCTCAGCCACAAATATTCCAGAAATTTTAATCCCTTTTTGTTCTACAAAACCTGTAATAACATTTCTTGAGAATTTTTGCTCTTCAAAATTATTTTATATGTATTGTTTTTTTTCTGAAAAAAAATTATTGTCAGATGTGAATAGTATAAACAAGAGCCTTAAAAATGTCACATTTTTAGCTTCCTGACTTTGCACAGTATAGGCTAACTAATTGAAGGCTTTTAATGGAAAATCTGCTTTTATAAACATAGTATACGCCTTGGTAATACTTGAACCATCAGCCTACTTTAATACCTACTCGCACTTACTTCAGCAGTATTAGCCTGCTAGTCAGTAAGTTAACAAAAAATGTTCTCGATGTACATTTCTAGTAGTACTAAGCCATGTAGGGACTGTAATAATGTTTTCTAGATAGTGTGACACCTAAATTAGAAGTTCAAAAATTTGTTTTGAATTCAAAACTGACAGTTCTTATATGGAAGTTTCCACCAAGTTTATCTTGCAAAAATTAATTAATTTTATTTCATTTTATTCATTTATTTTTAATAAAATGCGTATATAAATAAAATTTGGAAATTTTGGAATGTCAATTGAAATTGACGATTTTTTCTACATTATATGTTTAAAGAGGGTGGTGTTTGAGCGCTTTCAACTCATTTCTATACTCTGATAAATTGAGTCTTCATCAGGTCATCCTTACATTGAATCTTAGTAACTACTCTGTGTAAGAACATGTTTGGGTCAACAGACCTCAAATATATTTGTTTTACCTATTGCACATGTTATTGTGATATACAAATTATAATGGTTTTAACAAGAGTTCAAATTGTAACGAAAAAAGGCAAACACTTAAAGTTGGAAAGCGTAAAGTTTTTCTCATCATCCCGATAAAAACAATTTATTTTCTCTATTACACTTAGCAATATTTTTTTCAAAGATAAGTTTTTGTTTGCAGCTACGATGAAAAAAACAGACTACAGGTAACTACTTAATGTAGTAAAACTATTAACTTTCTATTGTTAAAAAGAAAACAAACTAAAGTGTGTTGAGCTGTATTTATATTATTATACCGGTACATGTATAGTAATAATGGCTCTTCGTTACTCGCTGGGTTGGTTCAATAATTAATAGTGGCTCAAGTCATGTGAACTTTTCTAGTGTCTGGTACCTCTAGAGGTTTTTCAGTTGGTGCATATTAAAAAGATAAACTGCATTTGTTGTTATTTTCAACAAAAGTGTTACATGCAAAATGAAAATGTTGACGAAACTTTGAATGTGGATTAAAACAATTACCCTTTGCTTTAAGGTTTTCCCATTTTTGTGCCATGTTGCTACGCTGACTGTTTATAGCATTTTCCCTTATCTTTTGAAATTTATCTTTTGAGAAACAGCTAATACTATAACCATTGCACTGACGTCTAGAACAGATTTTTAGAGATGCCCCTGTTGTATTCTTGTAAGGAATTAAAGCTTGAAGTAGTGTAGTTGTAATGTAGTCTACTCACTGACGGGAACGCACAACTTGATCCGAATACATGTATGTTGCGGGTATTTATATGGAACCGAAAGTAGCTTTATAAATATTAGCTTAGTATATGGTAAATATACAATATAGCACTATATGACTATCTTGCTTCAGATGTAAACATAATCGTTATAAGCAAAAGGATTACTATAGCCATAAACTATTATCTCATAATTGTCACAATCCCTTCCAGCTCAATAGCCATAACACCCTAATTCTAGTTTAACCAGCCGATTCAGATACCGATTTGATATATCAATTCTTATTAAAAAATAATCCGATTCAGATACCGATTCAGATCTTTTGCGTTGCATAGATAATTTGTAATTTTATCATGCAAATATAATGCAAAGAAAATGCAAATAGAGATGTATTATTTGCTTGTATTTATAGAAAAAAAGATATACATTTATATACATTCACCTACTGTTTCTACTGCCACAAACTTCATCTAGTAAAAAAACAGTCATTGTGTCTTGAAATCTGTTGTTAATAATAGTAATTACTGTTGGTGGTACCCTCCAGATCCACTGCAACACCTTCTAAGTCACTAGTGAGCTGCTCCATGATTTCTCGGAAACAGCCTGGTGCTGAACTTATTCCAAAAGGAAATCTCTGCTGTAGAAGAACTCCTCTGTACGTATTCAACACCAGGCGTCGTTGTCTCTCAGGAGCTAGTGCAATTTGGTTGTATGCATCAGCCAAATGTATCTTTGTGAATCCGTAACCGCCTTTTAGCTTCTGCATCAAGTCTCCTGGGAGTGGCATGGGTTGACGATGGGTTTTTAGTTGGCTGTTAATAGAAACTGAGCAGTGCCCACATACTCGCAGCTTTCTCTTTTGTTGACCTGATAGTAGAACTATCCTGATAGGCACTACTGGCGTTCCATAATTGTTGAACTGTGCCGGTCTCCAAATCCCTTGTTTGATACCTGCTTCATATGCCTGGACTAAATCTGATTGCATGGCGAATGGGACTGGTCGAACTTTGCAGAAAACAGGTTTAACGTCAAGTTTAAATCTGCCTTTCAATTCAAAGTTCTTTAGACATCCAAGATCTGGTTGAAAAAGGTTTGAATATTCCTGGCAGAGTTGCTCACAGGCTTGCTGCAAAGATTGGTCAAGTTGGAGATCTTCAAATACCATGTTGACTGTGTTAACTTTGGTTGACAATCTGAGTTTTATTTTATAACCGACCGATATTTGCAGCTTTGGTATAGCGTCGCGTTTAAGAAGGTTAAAATGTGGAATTTCAGTCACTACAAAGTTTAAAGTCTGACCATCCGCTTCTTCATCCGGAACTGTTGCTAACATTTGGAATTGTCCCAATACATGTATTGGATGCCGATTAATTTTGTGCTTCGGTAGGCTCCCGAGTCGGTTTATCAAGCTTCTTCAAAACGTCTGTCATGATGAAGTTTTCACAAGCTCCCGTATACAGCTCTAAAGTGAATTCTGTATCTTTAATCTTCACATGTTGCTGTAGTTGGGGTAAAGACACAATTCTCTTTACAGTCTTGATTTCAGTTGTAGATTTAATTATCTTGCCAGGTTGAGTTAAAGTTGCAATCTTCTTTTTGGTTCAGCAGACAGGTTCAATGTGACCAAGCTTTTTACCAAAATTTCTATTGGGAATTCTTGTGCGCACAAGTGTTAGCCAAGTGGTTATTTCCCGCACCGATAACAGATTGGAGGTGGTCGGCTCCCCTGGCTGGCACTACATGAAGAACCGCTAGGCGGTTCTCGCTAGGCTGATTGCTGGTTACTTCCCACACTGAACTTAATTAACACATGTAGCCTAGGATCAATGTGCAGTCTCCTTAGCTCCTTTAGCGGCGTCCTCAGTCTCTGTAGCCAATTCTACAGCTCGGGTGAAAGACAACTCATCGACTTTAACTTTGAACAGGGCTTTCAGAACAGTTTCATTGCTTACAGAGCAAATGAACATGGTCCGCATAGCTTCATCAAGAGGGTTGGTGATGGAGGCGAAATCACAACTGGTGGCGTCTTGACGGATACTTGCAGCCAGCTCTTGGACGGTCTCTCCTGGTTTGCGCCGCAGTTCACTCCAAAACTTGAACCTTCCTATGGTGATGAATTTCTGCGGATCGTACTGTTATTTTATAAAACCAGTTATTTCCGCCATGGTTGGCTGGTTGATGTCTTTTGGTGGGGGTCATCTGAGCCGAAAGATTGGTTAGAATCTTGTATGTTACTGCTGACTGTGACATGAGAAATAATTTAGGCTTTCGATTCTCTGCTATAGTGTGAGCCATTGTAAAATTATTGAATCTAGCCAAGTAATCTGTCCACAACTCAGATGTTGAATCAAAGGCAGGAAAATTATGTATAGAAACCGCATGGTGCGTTTTCGGTTCTTTAGATGCGTCCTCTACCAACATTTGCATTAACTTTCTATTTTTAACTTGTTGTTCCTAAAGCATTGCAACTAGCTCTGCTACTTCACTCATTTTAACAACTGTTGAAGTTTAAAAATACAAATGTATTAACTCACAAAACAACTTCATCGTCGGTGTTGTAGGTAGAGGGTGGTATGTTTCCTCAGGGGAAGAATGTGAATCTTCTGCTGTAGGTTGCTCTCTGACTGTATACATAGCTAATATATACTTTGAAAACTCTCTTGGTATCAATATCCACTCAAGAAGATTCCATCCTTGTCACCAATTTAGCCTGTTGTATTATTGTAAAGAATTAAAGCCTGAAGTAATATAGATTGTAATGTAGTTTATTCACTGACGGAAATACACAACTTGAAAAGAAAATGTTGTGGGTATTTATATGGAACCAAAAGTAGCTTTATAAATATTAGCTTAGTATATGGTAAATATACAATAGAGCACTATATGACTATCTTGCTTCAGATGTAAACATAATTGTTATAAGCAAAAGGATTACTATAGCCATAAACTATTATCTCATAATTGTCACAATCCCTTCCAGCTCAATAGCCATAACACCCTAATTCTAGTTTAACCAGCCGATTCAGATACCGATTTGATATACCAATTCTTATTAAAAAATAATCCGATTCAGATACCGATTCAGATACCGATTCAGATCTTTTGCGTTGCATAGATAATTTGTAATTTTATTATGCAAATATAATGCAAAGAAAATGCAAATAGTGATGTATTATTTGCTTGTATTTATAGAAAAAAAAGATATACATTTTTATACATTCACATACTGCCTCTACTGCCACAAACTGCATCTAGTAACAAAACAGTCATTGTGTCTTGAAATCTGTTGTTAATAATGGTAATTACTGTTGGTGATACATCTTTACCTGTGATAATTGAGTATCTCTTCTACTGCTGAACAAACTGATGCACCTGTACATGTTTAGAGCAAATAAATGTTTCGTTTAATTACCATCGGTGATTCAATTATCTCAACGAGACTTATTTATCTTCTATCACTATCCGTGTAGCCAGTCATACTGAACAAGGACTCACTTGCCACAGATGGTGGAGGGCAGGCTAAATACCGATAAGCCACTGAAGTTATTTTATGCGAAACAAACAATACATCATACCGTCAGGATCAAGAGAGAGATAGATAACTTTATGCATCGACTGCTCCAATTACTTTCCTGCTCAAATTACTCAAATTACATTACACCCCATTCTTGTTTCTCATCATTGTTCTTTTGTTTGTGATTGGCTGCAATATATCATATTGCTGTAATTAGCAAATACCACACTTTGTGATTACGTTCTGACTAAAGCCAAAAGATTCCTCAGCTGTGTGGATGCTTATGAAGCTATACACATGGAATAGATTGTGTGACAGGCTTTGAATTTATTAGGCAAAAGTAAGGAACTTGCAGCTGATGATTTTTTATAAGTGTACCAGGCTAAAATACAGTATTCTGCTAAATATTTGTTCTGTAAAAAGTATTTGTAGTTACAGATACTTTAAGAAAAGATCGGCCGATACCAATCGAGACACTTAACACACATATCGGCACCATTACCGATAGTCAAATCGGGGCAACTCTACTGATTATGCATGATTTTTTATGACTGTCTCATAATAATGTCATAAAACATATTAGTTGCTGTAACTATTTACATGTAAATACTATTGTGTTTTCTTCAATAACTGCAAACTAGATTCTAAATTTTTAAAATAATGAAAGCAGGGTCTGTCCATCTGACCAAAGCCATGATTTGACTTTTTATCTCAATAAAGTTTTGCATGACATGGGATTCAAACTTGTAAGATATAATATTGATGACTGAAGGAACATTCTTGTCGCTATTGATGTAGTACTAGAAACAAACATTATGCGACAGCAAAAACTTCTTAGCATCAGTTTAATGTAAAACCTTGAATATTTACCTAAGGTCATTAAGAAAAACAATCTAAGAAACACCTAAACAAACATAAGTATGTATATTTCATTCCTACAATAACGACTGGCTTCATATAACACTGACCACCATTTTTGCCGAATCAGCCGGTAGTAAATTGATCACCTTGGATTGTAAAGGGCAGTAAACCCAGTTCGAGAGCAGGAGGAAGAGCAGATAGAAGGGGTGTATGATCTAGCGTTAGTTGAGCTTGAGAGCTTAAAGTTGTCAACTCAGGAATATGTACTACAAGCAACACGATCTCACCACGCAAAATATGTTCTTGGCGAAACTGTGTATTGACCTATCAGCAAAACAGTCTTTAGACCAAGGTCTGTTAAAACACTGGCAGAATGAATTTATTTCCACCATTGTCGGTTTAGCCTGAGTATTTTAACTTTCTCCTGATTAGAATTTTTGGCATTCTGATACATGTCGGTAGTTTGAGCAGTTTTCATTTTCTTTAAATTATCCAATAACCAATCAGTGGATTATTAGTGGGTACCTCTAGCAGCAGCTGTCTCAGTAGTAAAACCTGACTCTTCCTAGCTGTGTAAAAAATAATATTTACTCATACCCTAGCAATTATGTATGAATACCGGATGTAATAACTATGCACACGCTTATTCCCATTCTTAAAAGGTTATCAAGTAATTCAAATAGTAGCGTGATTAGTTGGGAAGCCATCCAGGTTGGCATGCAGTTTGAATGCAACACTTTTTGTAATGCTCTAATGAATTGATGGACGTACATTACAGTCATACCTCGACTTATGAGCTTAATGCCTTCTGAGACTGAGCTCGTATGTCAATTTACTTGCATTTTGGTGCAATATATTTATATATACATACATGTAGAACAATTAAATTTATATTGGTTGGTTTACATACTCTAAAAAAATGCAAATGAAACACTCAAAACAAGATATTGTAACAGAAAGAACGTGTTGGTTATTGTCCTAACTTACGACATGTGTTCAAAACGCAACAAAAAATAAAGCGGGTAAATGTGATTAATTGAAATGTAAAATTAAATACATACAATAACAGCTAACGCTAGTATATCTCAAGGGGAAAGAGATAAATTATCCTTCATTACAACAGTTGACTTTGATAAATTTGGATTTTATCAATTTTTTTAAACACAGACTTAGAAGCAAAACTTAAAAGCAAACTGTCATTTTTAACTTAACGTAATTAAAAAAAATCGGCGTTCATAGTTTTAAGTTTCTCACTGGTTAGCTAATTTTTCTTTGTTTTGCTCTCACGACCATCCGGCTGTTTTAAGAACACAAGTGTTGGCACAAAGGGTTAATGCACAAATACCAGCCAACTTGTCTGTATGTCTATTTTTATAGTATAAAGAGAGATGACCAGCCTTTTCATTCATCATCGTTCCAGTTACACTGTCACCGTGCAATTGTTTGTCTTTTATCCAAAGCCTGAGCAGTCTTTCCATCAGCGATTTTGATGATCGCTGTGCCGTTTAGAAACTATGGTTAGTCCAATTGAAAACTAAATGCCCTGAATATAATCATTCTGTTTGATAATTGTGGAAGTATTTCTGTCATATTGCTGAGCTAGCTCGATCACGCATTCAAATTTTGCATATTTATCAATAATTTTCCGTTTAATATCAATTGTGATCATTCAATTTTTCTTTGCGTTATCTTTCATTTTACTAGCCAACTTTCGGTCTACGCCCAGTACTTTTAACTCAGATAATTCTGCACTGAAAACCGTAACACAAACAACACGCACAAAAGTATAACCTGAGCAGTTGCAAAAATACAGAGTGATGCTGTTCTCATAAAACACCTCCGACATACTTGGCAACTAACTTGTGTGCTCGTAGCTCCAACATGGCTCGTATGTTAGTACTAAAACTTGCTGAGAAGCGGGCTCGTATCTCGTACGTAAAATGTTGGTCTATTAAGAGCAAATGTTGAAGTATTTATATTACTAATATGATCTAACCGCCAGTTCTTAGTGTTTATTAGTTACACTAATTGTAACAATATGCACCCTATCGCCGAGTTTCCATGTTTAAAAGACATTTATAGAAATATATTTGCTTTGAACAAAGAAGGTAGTCTGGCCATGTTAAACTTTTTTATCGTTTATCTTTAGTTCAAAATAGAATTGATATAATATTCCAAATTAACCAAATGATGTATATGAATATATATTTGTGCATCATGAAACCTCTAATTAAATGCTGCCTCTATTTGAGCATCGCGTATGTGTGTATGTATATGTATGTATATATGTAGGTATGTGTATGTATATATGTAGGTATAAGTATGTATATATGTATACGTATGTGTATGTTTATATGTGAATATATGTATATATACATATATATATATATATATATGTATATATATATATATATATGTACACACATATATATATATATACATATATATATATATATATATTTACATATATATATATACATATATATATATGTATGTATGTATATATGTATACATATATATACATATACAGTGGAACCTCGGTTCTCGAACACAATCCGTTCCAGAGGGTTGGTTGAAAAGCGAGTTGTTCGACATCCGAAACAAGTTTTCACATTATAATTGATGTGTGTAAGTTTGAATCCATTCCAAGTCAATTTAACAACTTCGGTAAAGTATTTTTTAACATTTTACACCATAAACTGTACTGTATACTGCATACTATAAACAAAATTGAGTAGTTTTAGTTCATGTTTAATGTTAATAGAAGATTTTCTATCTATTATGATGAAAAAGGAAAACAAAAAGTAAACATTTTGTATGCTTTTTCTTAAAACATCAAAAACATTAAAGGTTACGATACAATACCAAAAATTGCAGAAATTGATAATGAAACGGCAAAAAATGCAACAGATCATCATGTTACATCCAATATCAGGTTAAAAAGAAAATAGAAACATCAATGGCACGTTTACTTCACATATTTGAAGAACAATCTTCCAAAACAATTTAGGGTAACTCGACTGGAGGAGTTGCGTTCCTAAAAAATCTCCTCGGTAGAGGCAACGTCCTCCCAAATGGCTCTTTTTTGTAAAGAATTAATGAAACGAAACTTCTCCCTTTTTTGGGAACTTTCGAAAGTGGCTCATAACAACATCGTTAAACGTATAAACATGCGGTTTCTGGAGCTGTTTTGATCGCTAATTCAAATGCGCATGTTCCAGGTTGGTCACTAACTGAATTTATGGTCAAGATCCGAAACGAACAAATCTCAAATTTTTTGGTCGAAAACCGAGTTGGTCGAGAACCAGAGCGTTCGAAAACCGAGGTTCCACTGTATATGAATAAACGTATATTTTTATATATAGTATGTATTGAATGCTCTTTGTCTCAACTATTTACTCGTAGTTGTGGTCAAATAGAGGTAGCTGTCAAATAAAGGCAGCGTTCAATTAGACGTTTCACGGTATATATATTTTTTAGTCATTTTGCTGTATGTTTAAATAGAGTAATTTTTTGTTGGTTTTTTGTCGAGCAGGGGTCAACAAAAGACGCAAATACATTCAATTTTCAATGTTTGATTCAGTTGAATACCTATTAATCTTTACTTCCAGACAATCTGACAATGCCTTCTAATAACAATAGTAATGAGGGTCAAGACAAAAAGTAATGTTGCAGCTGTTTGCTGCACCATAACTCATAAAATATTCAGTGTATTGAAATTTTTACTTAATTCCAGTTTATCTTTTAACAGTTTTTAAACATTGATGTGCAGTATATGAAAACATTTTTGTAGTAAATATTATGACAAAATATCTTACTCTTTGAAAGACATCAATTTATTCGATGAATAACCTTTTCACAATAAGCTGGATGAATGCCGTACTATTTATTTTTGTATCGAAACATTCAGAGATCATCCCAAAACTATAGACATTACAAAACAGTGATCATAAAGTACAATAAGAACTAAGGAAGAAATATTATGTAAGATGAAACAATATTGAAACTGTGTTTTTAACTTGATGTTTCATGGCATCAGTTACCTATCCTCATGTACACAGTTTCAAATGAATACGGAAATTTCCAAACAAACCAAGCTACTCCAAATGTCGAAGGTTGCGCATTGTCTGCATCATGCCAGATTCCATTCAAATTAGCTTTCAAACAATTGTCATACCACCAGCCACCTAAAATATGCATGTATTTTTAAGAAACAACCTGAAACTTGCAAAACAGTTTAAATTAAAATCGGTCCCTCTTGTCAGCCGCATTTACTATATCTAATACCTGGTGAAGTCTTTATTGGTAATCAAGAGACAAAAATAAACAATACCCTAAATGATGAAAATAAAGCTCTCCCTAGTATATAGCCAGATACCAAGTACTACTTTTCAGCCACCCATTTTAGCTTAGCACTATAACAAGGATATGGTTTACATGGGATTCAACAATTTTGAATATTACCTTTCTATCACTACTGAAAAAAACTGAGCCGATAGACAACTGACCATGGTTAATGGTTAACCATATGGTAGATGGCTAACCATTGACCATCTACCTGATAATTAGCAATAAAAATAAATTTGGATTTTATACGTAGCTATTTGCATATTCGAATCATGCATGTACAATAGAACTCTAACTACATTGTAGAGAAGGAAAATACTGGCATCCATGAATTAGAGGTACATTTAGAAACTTCAAAAATATTTTTTGACATTTACCTAGTTACATGTAAATATTTAACGCATTGAGTCTACATGTAAAAAATGACTTGATAAATCTGAAAAATATATTGTACCCAACCACAATGTACGTTTAAGAAAAAACGGGAGTTAGTTAGGTAGAGTACATGTAACCTCCTCAAGTAGCTTGCTTATCCAATTTAGGAGCAAATATTTTATAATACATGTACGTCTATCTCAAATTAATTTAATATTGCCATAGTTTGATGTGAATGCTGTTATTAAAGTCAAAAGTATTGAATGCTCTAAAAGCCTTCCTAATTGCAGTTTATTAAGAACAACGTTATGGCCCCCTTTTTTGTCAAACAGATATATGGTTTAGTTATGGTCACCTTGGAAAGTGGAAGCGCAGTTTCCAGGGTTACCATCATTGTCATGGTCAAATGTAGAGAAGCCCATTTCATGATGGTAAGAGAGAGAATCTCCTGTATCTCCACTGTAACCACCTACCTATAATGAGACATGTCGGTTTATTTAAAAGAACAGACTCATTAAGAATTTTGCTGGCATAAAGTAAAAACCCTACCTAAATAGGACTGTAAGCCTAACAGTGTTTACAATTGCAAAGTTGTACAATTGTCATCGAATATCTTAGTGTAAGTGATAATTAAATTACCGATATTTAAATAGTGCTTATTTACAATAAGTACTGGATATAAATAATTAAAATGTCTCATAATAGTGTAATATAAATTATATTCAAATTTACTTTATGTAGCAATGCATATTCAATGTGGGATATAATAAATTCAATAGTTATTGGAAAGAAGGATTTGTCTGTAAGTGTTCAGTGTTACAAGGTCAATTTACTTAACACACATGTACATTTATTTTATGTTTGCATATATATATATATATATATATATATATATATATATATATATATATATATATATATATATATATATTACTAGCTGTACCACCCGGCGTTACCTGGGTAATAAAAAGTCTATGGACAGAAAATAGATTGGTCCTTAATAGATAACAACATTTACCATTCTAACTTTAAAACTACATATCATTAGAGAAGTGTTTCTGTAGTTGAAATAAATTAGGATAGAAAACAAAGTCTGTAAAAGTTTTCAAACTGTAACTTTCAAAATTTATATCATGATGGAATGATTTTGTGCAGAACAGCTTGTTTTCTTTGGATGTATTGGACAATTTGAAAGTTTTGAGAATACATGTAGTTAACAGATTAATAAAAAAGTATGACAGAATATGGTAGTAGTTTGTGATTGAAATTATATTGGAACAATGTCTGCCACAAATGGTTGAATCAAAAACTAATATTAATAAGAAAGGTTGGAAACTAAGTAATAATAGGTAACAGTGATAGGACAATGAATAATGGTTAAATTTCAAACAAATATTAAACTCAAATTAGGTTTAAAAAATGCAAGTGATAATAAAAACAATAACGCAACCAACTGTAAAAACTTGTATTATAAACTTCAAAAGTTATACAAAGTTTATAAATGTAATAAGAGAATGTAAATCTACCTTTATGTATCTATATATATATATATATATTTCTCAAAGTCTGTGTGTTGTCGTCGGAAATCATAGATGTAGGTAAATATAAGCGACTAAGAAATAACTGATACTAACAATGATTCTTACAGATAATATTACATTAATCTTACAAATGATTGTTGTAAAATGTGAAAATAATTATGAATTACTAATTGGTTAGGTTTAGAAGGAAAAATGTGTAAGCTAATAAATAAAGTGAGCACTGAGAGAAAATCTTTTGAAGCATGACTTTCACGAACAAAACATTTGGCTGTTGAGGAAAGGAAATAGCGCTTGTTACTATACTATATCGCTATTAAAATAAACGCTACATAACAAAATGAATAACATCTAACCAAATAAAAACAACTGAAAAGGTTTTCAAATTTTTTCAAACAATTGTAACTTTCAAACTTCATATCATGAGCAAAAGGTTCTCAAACCACTGTAAATTTAATACTTCATAACTTTCAGCTTTTAATAACATACAGTTCAACCTATTCTAGCAGAACTATTCTAGCGTTGCTAACTGAGTTTTTCAAGATCAGAAACAAGTTTTCTCATTAAAATAAAATTATGTAAATTTTAATCTGTTCCAAGATGAGGAAACAATAATGAAACAGCAAAAAATGCAACAGATATTTGTATCAAAAATCGTAGGAAAAATAAAATGTTAACAGCAATGGCCTGTTTACTTTACATCTTTAACTTAACAACTGTAACTTTCAAACTTCATATCATGAGGAAAAGGTTTTGTGCAGGACAACTAAATTAAAAATAAATAAAAGAACTGTAAATGTTTTCAAATCACTGTAAACTTAAAAGTTCATAACTTTCAGCAACGTATAGCTTAGTTTATGTTATGGAACATAATCGTTCCAAACGGTTGGTATGTGTTGCCTGTTAGGTTACGTTATGTTTAAGGTTGTTCTAGCGTAGCTAGAAACAGATTTTTCGAGATCCAAACAATTTTTCACATTAAAATAAAACTATATAGATTTTAATCCGTTCCAAGATGAGGAAAAACTTAGGTAAATTTGTAGATATATTTCGGTAAAGTATGTTTTCAACATTTTACACAATAAGCTGTACTGCATACTGCATACTATAAATGGAAACGGGTGTATGTAAATCGCGTTTAATTTTAGCAAACTGTTTTATATTTATGTTGGTGGAAAAAGAAGGCAAAAGTAAACATTTCACACGTTTGGCTTTTAAAACATCCAAAGCATTAAAGGTTAAAATACAATACTAAAAATATGAAAGAGATATTTACATCAAAAGTCGTAGGAAAAAGAAAATATAAACTGCAATGGCCTGTTTACCTTACATCTTTAAAGGAGACTCATCATTCAAAACAGTTTAGAGTAACTCAACTTGAAGGGTTAACTCCCTAACAAATTTCTTTGGTAGAGGAGGCGTCGTCCCACATGGTTTCTCCCTTTTTGTAAAGAATTTACAAAGCGTAGAATGCCTATTTGTTTCCAAGCGTTTCCGGAGCTTTTCTAATTGCAATGCACATGCTAAAGTTTAGTCGAGAAACAAATTTATGTTCGAGCTCCGAGGCAAACAAATCTCAAGATATTTGGTAAAAACCTAAGGCTAAAATAAATACAACGCACACGGTGTTGTATTTTATATGAAAACCCTGCAAATCGCTATGGTGTAGTAGCTCAGTGGTAAAGCAGACAAATAAATCCATCGTCGAAGAGAGAGCCATTGTGAGTTCGAATCTATCGGATGGTATAACATCAAGATTTTAAGATCTATAGCCCGATTCCCGACAGACATACGGATTTTGAGAAATATATATATAGATATGGCACTTCATTAACAATTATTTCATAATTATTTGCACCTTGTTATATATAAAAGAGCAATTTTAAAATATGTCATTTGATTAAACAGTCAATGAGAAAGAATTTGTAGAATAACCATCTCAAAGCAAAGCCATCTTGCTTTAGTGTTATACCCCAGTATAAAAACATTAGATCGAGATTCCAAACTAGTAAAAGGTTCGTTTAAATCTAAAAAAACAGTTTTTCGGCGGAGCAAAATCATTAAAGCATAGTTTTATTAAACTTAAAAAAGATGTCAGATCTAGACAAAATATGTACAGTCACCACAAAGACTGTTATACATATATATGTATATATATATATATATATATATATGTATATATATATATATATAAATATATATATATATATATATATATACATATATATATATATATATATACATATATATATATATATATATATATATATATACCCATATTTCCAAGTTAGGAGTTGAATAAATATATACCAGTTAGGAGGTTTCGGAATATAAGGGATTAGGAGTTAACGCAAATATATATGGGTAAGCCTCCTATATGGTCTAATTTATCTACATTGTAGATATATACATATATATATATTTATTCACCTCTTAATTATTATATATTTTTATGGAAATTTTAGGAGAATATGGTATCATACAATATATATTCATCGCCTTATCATACTTTGTATATATGCATACTAGAAAAACTGTCAAAACTTGGAGAATGTCTAGATGGTTGTTGTAAATTACATATCAATTTGAAGGTAAAATAATTCATACCTCAATGAGTAAGCAAAAATAATGATTACCTGTTAGCAGATTGCTACAAATTACACATAAATTAGAATGTTACCATTGTAACTTATGTAATAGTTACAATGGAAACATTACATAGCATGGCATAGCTCACATACCCTTTAGTAAGATGCCGTAACTTATATCATTTAGGAGTTTGCTATAACTTGTTTCTTTTAGAGGCTGCTCTGATTTACATATAATAAAGGGGGTCCTACCACACAAAGCTGTCGTCAGAATAGTCACTTTTAAAATCACTGTCGTCACTTTTAAAATCACCGTCGTCACTGTTAAAATCACTGTCACCTTTTTCAAATTGGTAACCAAAACAACCTCTTTCTTCACATTCGTTATTTTAATACAAATGTCTATACTGGTGGCACTGGGTTGCGTTAAAAATCTGAAACTCGCTAGGTTTGAACTTCTGCTAACCAAAAGCATGGCTCAACCAGCGACCTTCACAAACATATTAGTGATGTTTGGGAGCGTTGCTGATTACTCCGCGAAGAGTGACAGCCGTCTTAGGTTTTTAGAGCTATATTTCTTTTACTGAAAATAGACCGAGATTGCCTTTAATAATCACTGTCAGTCACAGACTTGGAAACGGATTTGCTGTCAATGTCGTGGCATTTCATTGCTTTAATTATTTGGCAGTCTATAAATGCTGGGCCAGATGCATCAAACCAAAACTAGTGAAGTTTCGGTTGACCGTGGAGATTTATGAACAAAAAATGAGTTAGTAACGGTACGGCAACACGTAACAAAATTTCCGTTGGTTCTAACCAAAATCACGAAATGATTGAAACACACAGAATTATTCTGCGCTGCTAGAATCGTGCTAACGAGCACGATCTCAGCAGCTTTTGCAATTAGTATAGTCAAAGAGACGTATAATGACACACAATAGTAAAAGTATAAGTGCAAATCAACATAGTACACACGATGCAACTGCTTAGATTGCGTTATTGAATGTATTTATTGTTTGGACGCTATAGCTACAATTTGTTTATTTTTTAATTATATTTCCTTTTTACCAGCAAAAGTTTTGTGGTAGAGAATGTCGACATCTCTAGCGCAAACAAGTCATTTGCATCGTATTTACTATTATAACTTTCTGTAATAATTTTCTTGTGTGTCGCATTATGTTTTCGGACTACATGTATCTTAAAATTTGCTAAAGTCGTGTTCGCTAATTAATAATAGCGCGACTTAGACAGTTACATCGTGTGTTCTATGTTGAAATGCTTTCGTATTTTTATTGTGTGTCACGGTACATGTCTTGGACTATACTAATTGCTAAAGCTGCTAGAATCGTGCTCGCTAATAATTTGTTTAATCTGTTAACGTCGTTCGTCGACGAACTCGGTGGGCATGCACAGCTCAAATAATTCTGTGAATTTTGACCGATTAATTCTGCGTTTTTCGTGATTTCGGACAGAACTCCGAACCAACGAAAAATTCGTTACGTGCAGCAGTACCTTTAGTAATCCTATTTACGCAATCCTCGTCACCTACATTGGTAAATGGTCGTCTCGTCTGTCACTTTTTAAATATCCCTGTCGTCGGGTCGTCAGAATCGTCACAAAACATGGGAGGACCCCCAATAAAGTAGCTTGCTATAACTTATAGATCACCTGAGAAATTGCTATAATTTGAATTTCACATAGTTGGTAGCAATTATTTATATATCAGTGAGGAGGCTGCTATAAGTTATATATTATTTAGGAGGCTGCTGCTATTTATAAATTGTTTTGGAGTTTGCTATAACTTGTTTCTTTTAGAGGCTGCTCTGATTTACATATAATTTAGGATGTTGCTATCACTTATAGATCCCCTAAGACCTTGCTATAATTTGAATTTTCCATAGTTGATATCTATTATTTATATATCAGTTAGGAGGCTGCTATGGATTATATATTAATTAGGAGGCTGCTGATATTTATATATCAATTAGGAGGTTGCTATAACTTACATATCATTGCAGAGGCTGTTATGAGTTACATATAATTTAGGATGTTGCTATCACTTATAGATCACCTAAGACCTTGCTATAATTTGAATTTTCCATAGTTGATAGCTATTATTTATATATCAGTTAGGAGGCTGCTATGGATTATATATTAATTAGGAGGCTGCTGATATTTATATATCATTTAGGAGGTTGCTATAACTTACATATCATTGCAGAGGCTGCTATGAGTTACATATAATTTAGGATGATGCTATCACTTATAGATCACCTAAGACCTTGCTATATTTTGAATTTTCCATAGTTGATAGCTATTATTTATATATCAGTTAGAAAGCTGCTATGGATTATATATTAATTAGGAGGCTGCTGATATTTATATATCATTTAGGAGGTTGCTATAACTTACATATCATTGCAGAGGCTGCTATGAGTTACATATAATTTAGGATGATGCTATCACTTATAGATCACCTAAGACCTTGCTATATTTTGAATTTTCCATAGTTGATAGCTATTATTTACATATCAGTTAGAAAGCTGCTATGGATTATATATTAATTAGGAGGCTGCTGATATTTATATATCATTTAGAAGGTTGCTATAACTTACATATCATTGCAGAGGCTTCTGTGAGTTTCATATAATTTAGGATGATGCTATCACTTATAGATCATCTAAGACCTTGCTATATTTTGAATTTTCCATCGTTGATAGCTATTATTTATATATCAGTTAGGAGACTGCTATGAATTATATATTAATTAGGAGGCTGCTGATATTTATATATCATTTAGAAGGTTGCTATAACTTACATATCATTGCAGAGGCTTCTGTGAGTTTCATATAATTTAAGATGATGCTATCACTTATAGATCACCTAAGACCTTGCTATAATTTGAATTTTCATAGTTTATAGCTATTATTTATATATCAGTTAGGAGGCTGCTATGAATTATATATTAATTAGGAGGCTGCTGATATTTATATATCGTTTAGGGGGTTGCTATAGCTTACATATCATTGCAGATGCTGCTATGAGTTACATATAATTTAGGATGTTGCTATCACTTATAGATAACCTAAGACCTTGCTATAATTGAAATTTTCCATAGTTGATAGCAATTATTTATATATCAGTTAGTAGGCTGCTATGAATTATATATTAACTAGGAGGCTGCTGCTATTTATATATCATTTAGGAGGTTGCTATAACTTACATATCATTGCAGAGGTTGCTATGGGTTACATAGAATTTAGGATGTTGCTATGACTTATAGATCACGTAAGAGTTTGCTATAATTTGAATTTCATTTAGTTGGTAGCTACTATTTATATATCAGTTAGGAGGCTGCTATGAGTTGTATATTATTTAAGAGGTTGCTGCTATTTATATATCATTTAGTAGGTTGCTATAACTTATTTATCTGTTATTAGTACTTAGCAAACATAATTTATGTACTAGTCAGAAGGTTGCATGAAACTATACAACTTGTATCTTATAGCGATATACCTTTCACATTTGTAAAAAAGCTATTTAACTTAAATATAGGTTCTAGAGGTACCTATGACGTATACAGTGTACATACTTCAAAAAGGCTATGATCGATTATGTACTATGTTAAGAAGGTAACATAACTTGCACACATTAGCTAAGAGGCCATAAAACCTTGTTCTCTTTTAGCAACTTATACGCATAATGACTTCTCTGACTTATGACATATCAGAAAAGTAACAAAATTATCTAAAAACCCTCTCAACATTTTACTATAGAATCTACTATATCTTTTTGCCTATTGGTGCGATCATGAGTTGTGGGCAAACCGGCCTCTGTTGCGCATTTCCAAGTATTTTTTTCTGAAATAATTTAATTGTTGTTAAAACTTACATATTGTATAGTATGTTAAACTTTAAGGTAGGATTCCATAAATGTGTATATAAAACAACAACAGCCACCATGCTTGATACCAAAAAATTCAACTAGTCAAGTACCATAGAATGGTTGTTGCTTAGTCGCCAAACGGAGTAAATATGTTCAGACGTCAAGTTCAATGCGATATTACAAAAGCCTCAACGACAAGAAGACCCTGCTGCCAGTTTAATTTTGCAGCTTCTTGAGTAAGTTGTGGGCTCGGGCATAAGTCATCATTATAATTTTCAAACAGCAATTTCTTTTAACAGTATACAGCTCTGGCATTGTTGGTAGTTTGCATAAATCATCCGATCATGGCTTTTTGAACGCTCCATTTTCTTTTAGGCTGCATAACTTTCTACTCACTAAAATAAACAAATAATGTAACTCAATATTTATAAATATGATCTATGTTATAGTTTCTTATTCAGTCACATATCGCTGCTGCACTGCATACAAAAACTTAAAAAAATTAGTTGGAAACAATGCATGGACACAACTCAGTTACTGTGATTGCTAAAATGAAACTCACACATTTTTCCTTGCTGTGCATATTATCTACAGTAATAATATGATTTACTTGCACAACATACTTAGTTACTCAATCTAACATACAATAACAGCAATTTCTTTCTATTCATCTTAAGCCACTCTTAGAACGTTAAGTAAAAACATTTTCCCACTCGGAGATGGAACCAAGAGAGTCAGGTTGCAAAACCGGCACAATACCACAACACCATAAATTGGGTAGATTCCAAACAAGCCCATTGTGTCTATGTAGAACCCAGGGGAAAAATTAATGTCACATAGAGAGCCAATAAAAATACAATAACATTCTATCTTGAGGGCATTTTTGCTGTTCAAAACTTCTTTTTGACTGCAATTTATTGTTAGCGATGATCAGTCGGGCTGAACCTAGCACGGCACCAAATTTTTTCTAACTTTAGATCTCTCGACTTTGGGTGGTTTTATTGATCAATAGTAATACTGAGTCCTATTATTCACATTTTACCAGTAATAATAATGCCCTGAACTGTCAAGAAATTGATAAAACATTCTACTCAGACACATTCACTTAAATTTGGAAAAGGACCCAAAAAAAGTTATTTCTTATTGTGTAGTGAATTTCTGATTTTTTTAGTTAATCCAGCAGAATACCTGGCATAATTACTCAACATTTTGCTTGCATAACTAGTTCAATGGGATTATTGAGGATTAGGTTTTACTTTGATCATTCAAAATAAATATGAAAATTCTTTGTCATGTAATACAGGTCTGTTGTAAAAACTAGCTCAGTTGATTAAATACTCTGGAGCGGCGAGCGGAAAAACTAAAATTTGGTTTGGTAACTAGTTTTACCAACATAGGCCAGAGTACTGACAGCAATAACTGAATAGAACATGGTGTTTAATTAAAATGTAACATAAAAAATGTTTTACTTTGTTTTGGTAAGCATGCAGCAAAAATGTTTGTTTTGCACCTAAAATATTATTTTGCTCTAAATACTTTACGAAACAAGTGGTAATAACTTTATTGATGCAAATTGTACTGAAATTATATTTGCTACGAGCACCAATGGAAATCAAAATGAGTAATAAAATTCTTACAGACCTTTTAAAAAACAATTGCCTTTGCTGCTACAAAACAGTGAGTAGACCCATAGGAAAAGAAGTACATGTTCTTATACTGCTAAAACTACCTTTGGCTCAAAAATCAGTTTTGAACAAAGCAATGAATTATAATATGCATTGGCATAATGTTGTGATGGCTAGGAAACAAAGCTGGGTCTTGCACATGAGGGTAATTTAGCTAATGTAAATAGATTTCCTACACTATCTAATTGAAAGCATCAATGCAAAATCTAAATACATGTAACTACTTACTAGCCATAGTACAGAGTGACCTTTTATTGTTGGTCCACATAGCATCCGTCCGCTTTGAGCATCTTTAAATTCTATTAAAGTGGATTTCATTATGAGTTCCTTTGACATTTCAAAGTACTAAAATGGGCAAATACAAATTGCAGTTTTAGGGAACTATTCAATTGAAGTCATATGCAAACAAAAATTTCTCTACGTTGTTTGTAGAATATTCTATAAGTGCTAATATTACATTTGTTTTAATTTTTAAAGTTGACACCAGTAATTTAGCAAATTATGTAGCTTATTAGTAAAACTTTTGTTAACATCGGCAAATAAACCGCATAAATGCTGCCCAATACCGAAGGCCAAAAATAATAATATATACTGCTATTTATGTTTTTACCAATAGTTTTGCAGTTTTGTCTTTGTATTGCATTTTATATGCAACCTATTGTATTTCAGGTTTGAGCAAATATGAGTTTTAGTAGTGTTCTGACCCTTCCTATCAGGTGGTTTCAACATTTTGAGGTAACAATGAAAAGCCATGAGTGGAATTTCTAACAAACTATTAAAAGCAAGTCATTGCGCAACTTCAGCAGCATCTTATATATATCATTCGCCAAACTCATTGCCTTGAATCATCAAAGTTCACCAAATCATTCAAAAAGAAATACAAATATTTGTACCTCTAATTATTCTATAGCTTAAAGAATAGAGAAAACATAATATTATTATGTTTTATTAGTTTTCTTGAGGCGTTGACTAATGTTCTAAAAAAAGAATCAAGGAGACTGACCCACTAGGAGCTGAGATATAGCCAGCCAAACACAGGTCTACCTAATAACGAATCAGAGGAAAACCCTTCGAAAATCCGGAGATATATGACATATGAAATCGACTTATTGGTCATGCGCCGGTGTTGTGCACCCTTACCACTGTTACATATAATGATTGTT
Source organism: Watersipora subatra (assembly GCF_963576615.1). Classification (NCBI taxonomy): domain Eukaryota; kingdom Metazoa; phylum Bryozoa; class Gymnolaemata; order Cheilostomatida; family Watersiporidae; genus Watersipora; species Watersipora subatra. Next base: position 39,826,192 of record NC_088713.1, read on the forward strand.
TTAGGCTACGAGATGTGAAACGCTTCCCGCGATAGTAAAGAATTTACAGACTAGCTCTGGTTTCTCAGAAAAATCAAGCAAACATTGTGTGGTAAAGGCATTTGCCCACAACCCCTCGCCATGGTTTTTCAAAACAGAAGAGCAGATTTTGACTATTGTGCTTCAAATTTTAACTCGATCTCTTCGGATCTGCTCCGAAGATCCTCTGTTCAACGAACAGCCTGTGTATAGTCTACATTCGACATCCACGATTTGCAGTTTGTTTAGAATAAGAAATAGGATTGTGGATTTTTGTTCATTCATCATTTTTCTACTGTGTACCTACTGCAGCATTCAGTAGATTATCATGACTATTGTCACTATTAACGACGGTAAGTTCACTACAGCTATAATTTTAAAAAAGAATATCTTGACCGTGCTGCTCTTGCTGTATGAAAAGAAAACGATAGTTTTTAACTTGATTTTTCTATTTATCTATTATCTTATCTGTAATTATTTTTATGATTAATATAATAATCATAATGTATATTATACAAAATAATAATATAACTGCGTATGGAATAAATGATGTAACTAATATAATTTGTACAAAAGTCCAATTGATAACCGAGATTAATGATTGATTTAATTGATTCCATTTATTAGCTATAGTTAAAAAAATCTGAACAGCGCTAAAGATGAGTCTGAATAAGGAAGCTAAGTGGGAGAACAACAAAACTGAGCTGAACTAGCAAGATAGCGAAATGTTGCAAAATGATAGATGCGTGTAATCATTTTATGCTAAAACTAATCTACACGTCAGAGGGACTGGTTCGGAATTCTCAGAGCAGTGATTGTGAGGCCCAATTTGATTGTTCTATACTTCCAGGGATTAAACCAATTAAAAGGCCGTGATTGTTATAGGAGAGCAAATTAGTTGGTTTAATTGACCAATGGCACACAAGTCGATTTCATACATCATATAATGATGATTACCAAAACGCTTGTTTTTTGGTAGACTTGGGTTTGGCAGGCTATATCTCAGCTTCTGGTTGGTCAATCTCCTTGATTCTTTTTTAGAACATCAGTCAACACCTCAAGATAAATAGTAAAGCATAATAATAATATGTTGTAGCACAAGACTTTTTATGGTATTGACAGTGTTGTCCGAAGATTTCCCTGTAAAATTACTCTAAACTCACAAAGCAATTTGAAATTTTTGTTTAGGACTTTTCAACCTGAAAAGAAACATTTAAGTTTCTTGATTTACTAATTTGAGATTCTTTATGATTCTCAAATTAGTTAGTGCTATTATAGCTTTCGCAAGTACATCCAGAGTTTAAAAACAGAGAATTACTTATTTTGATGACAGTATTGATGATTGTTGATGACCGATTCAGATTTTAGTGATTACACATATAATAAAAGTAGCAGCTCCAATAGTGACTCCAATGGTGGTCGAAGTAATAGTTTCGTAAGAGTAAGGAACATGGCAAAGCATCGTTTTTCGAGCTTCGAAGTGATCGTAGCTTCACATAGCTTTAGCAATGCACGAAGTAGGAATGCATTAAGTTTTTTTAATAGTACTATTTTTAAACGTGTTGGAAAAATAAAATCTATAACAAAAGTGTTTTAGATAGAATTTGAAGCTAATAAAAGTTGAACATATACTATGAAGCGCAATCGACAATTTTTGCCACTATAATTAGAAGGGTTAAAAACTGCAGTGCCATGGCATTCAAACAAAGGTTTTACAGTAATCTTATTTTTTATAAACTTTGTGAAATAAAACTTTTATTAATGTGGCGCGCTCTTGTGTAAATTAACCGTTAATCAGCAACATACCCCCTTCAAGAAAGTGTCCAGCTGTGCTTCGTACCATTTTCCATCTGGTGGATATAGTGCTTGGATGCGGTGACCAGGTTTCTACCAAAATAAGCAAAACAATTTTAATAGCCCAAACAGATGTTATGCAGATTAAAAATTGATGGAAAAGATGCCTGATGTTTTTAGGTTTTTCAGCAAATCCGTGTCCATACCTCCCATTACTAAAATTCCATGAAGCAGTAATAATTTATCTCATGCGATATTCTTCTACAAAATTGAAACATAGATTTTAAAGCTTCAACAATTTAAAGGGTTTCATTTACTCCAGTCACTTACTTATGACTCAGCCTCTAGTTTAAATCCGTATCAAATTACAACTAAAATGCATCAACTTGTTAATTACAATGAAAATAATACATTATCATAACTTTATACTGCCCTAAGCAAGCAAAACGCCCTATCTGACAAGTTTTTCAAAATTCACTTTTTTGTGCTTTAATGTAATTTAGGTTGAGATCTAACATGTCTCGAAATTTCATATATCTGAAACCACCAGAAATAGCACTTTTCACAATGTGCAAAACGCCCTATCCACATTTACTACACATAAATTGGCAATCAAAGCGCTCTATCTGCAGATACAGCGTTTTGATTGGCCTGAACATACACAAAGTTGGATATTATGAACAGCATTATGTAATCAAAGAGTATATAAACAAAGGGAAGCAAAACTGAAGCATATATAATTGGTTGTTTTAATGCAGCTCATACAAGCTAGTGCACTTCTAAGTGCTCAATCTTATTGCTATATCTTTTATCATAATATATTTATTATGACAGGACGATATCTAAGTGACAAAAGTCTCGATTTAAAAATCCGACTCAGAGAGTTGATGAAAAATTTGTTTTAATTACATGTCCATTGGAAGGTTTTGCTTTTTTAAAATACTGACATTATTGCACTCAGTTGTTTGTTTTAAATTATTTTCAATAAAAGCGTTTGATCTTTTTTAAACTACTATTTTACTTATTCCTTTCATTTCATAACATCAGGTTTGAAGGATACCATGATCTTTGATCATCTCTGAACTTTTGAGCTGAATATGGCTATTACAGAGCTTTAATCCATGTGTTGACTGGATGAGTAATAGGAATTGCAACATATATCATTTTGTTGACTAATTGCGGATTAATATCAGAATTTAAACTTGTAATCCTTTGATAATCCAGTCATGGCAAATGGTCTTGTGGCAAACTAACAATGAGAAACCAGTCCAATTAAGCTATCAAAAGGCCCTATCTGCTGTGATAGGGCGTTTGATTGCCTAGTGCCAGCTTAGTAAATTGTCAATTTAAGCAAACAAAATGCCCTAAGTGAAATAACTCCTTTGATTTTAAAGTTTCATGAAAAAGTTTTTCGCTAAAGATTGTTGGATATCTCACCATAATAAATAAAAAACAACTAAAATACTGCTAATACTGATGCCAGGCTCGACCAAAACGCGTTTGTGCTTGTGCTGAACAATTTACAAATATCAAGATACGGCGTTTTGCTTGCTCAGGGCAGTATAGTATAGGCTACTAATAAGTCTGCCTGTTTGGTGCTATCAATCAGCTAACACTACTAATCAGAATAAAAAGCATCCATAATTATTTTAATGCTTTTTAAAAAGTTACAAAAGTTAGGAGCATCGACAGAGTCACAGATATTCATCAATTGCTGGCTACCATGCTATATGTTACCATAATTATTTTAATGTGTGTCGGTTAATCTCACAAAGCTACCTTCGTGTATAATTACAATGTTATCATTTTATGAAAATTAGTAATAATTTCATTCTTTTAGCATTATAAAGTTGGGGTTTCTTGACCTTTTTAACTTGACAATATTACGATCCTGCAATTAAGGCAGTAAAATCCAAATCGAAAATAGCTGCGAAAACCTATGCATTGTTGTTTGCCGTCTCAATTTGATGACATGAGTAAGTTGCTTAGAAATAGTATTTAAAGTGGCTCGCCCTAAATATCAAAATAGGCCACTACCGGTCTAACCTTTTGCATTGGTATTGAGGCGAAGTAAAATACTTTTCATGAGGACTTTTCACCATAATATGGTACAATTAATTCAGTGACAAAATTGGCAAAAGTAATATAAAACAATTGTGACAAACAAATATACCAATTGTGACATGCTTAGTCTGTTCTTCTGCTGCTGCAAAACCCTAAATGGCTAGACGCGTGAAAAAAGCAAAGGTTTTAGCAGCTACAATCTCGCTAGAAGGTTGAACTTATGTGATGAGTCTTTAGGTTGTGTAGGAATGAGAGGTTGACTGGTTTCTTACAATCTATTTAATCAATTGACTAGCATGCATGAAGGGGTAGCAAGCCATGCCACATTAGGAGAATGAGTCACTTTAAGCACAAACCACAATTGCATAAGTACATAGGTGATTTCTGCTAGTGAGAAGACCTTGGAGAATAAGACCACGTTATGCAATTCTGTGCAGATTTTATTACTGCAGTTATAATTGTGCTGCAATACTTCTAATAGAGTGAAAAGCAAATGAGCTGCCCAACCACAACCTCCTTCATTATAAAGTTACAAAGAATAGGAATAACAACAATAGCTTTCATTCGGAGGCTGAGGCTATTGAGAAGTAGAAAGTGAATTAGCTAAGCAGGCAATAGTAGAACACACATAATAAGAGCATAGGCATCATGATTGACGTGCATGCAGGCAATGAATTGATGTACAATTTCACTACCAAACTTTTTAGTAAAGCTAGACACCTTTGGCTAAAAAGTGCTAGATATAGGTCAAAACAAGCCAGTGACAAATTTCATGTTATGCATCCTTGTTTGGACACTTTATTTCTAAAGTGTTTAATGCATTGGCAGTTTAACATAAAAGTGTGCCAAGATTGCACAAAGAACATTGACAGCAATAACTGCATAGTACTGACAGCAATAACTGAATAGAACATGCTCTTTAATTAAAATGTAACATAAAAATAAACGTTTTAGTTTGTTTTGGTAAGCTTGCAGCAAAAATGTTTGTTGTGCACATAGAATATTGTTTTGCTCTAAATACTTTGCGAAACAAGTGATAATAACTTTATTGATGCAAGTGGTACTGAAATTATATTTGCTACGAGCACCGATGGAAGTCAAAATAAGTAATACAATTCTTACAGACCTTTTAAAAACAATGGCCTTTGCTGCTACAAAACAGTCAGTAGACCCATAGGAAGAGAAGTATATGTTCTTATACCGCTGAAACTACCTTTGGTTCAGAAATCAGATTTAAAAAGAGCAATGAATTATTATAAGCGTTGGCAAAATGTTTGTGATGGATAGGAAACAAAGCTGGGTATTGCACATGCTGGTAGTTTAGCTAATGTAAATAGATTTCCTACACTACCTAATTGAAAGCATCAATGCAAAATCTAAATACATTTAAATACTTACTAGCCATAGTACAGAGTGACCTTTTAATGTTTGCCAACATAACATCCATACCGCTTTGAGCATCTTGAAATTATATTAAAGTTGCTTTCATTATGAGCTCCCTTTGACATTTTAAAATATTAAAGTGGGCAAATACAAGTTGCATTTTCAGAGAACTCTTCAATTCAAGTCATATGCCACAAAAAATTCCTCTGCGTTGTTTGTAGTATATTCTAAAAGTGCTAACACTACATTTGTTTTAAATTTTAAAGTTGACACCAATAATTGAGCGAATTATGTAGCTTATTAGTAAAACTTTTGTTAACATCAGCAAACAAACTGCATACATGCTGCCCAATACCGAAGGCCAAAAATAATAATATATATTGCTATTTATATTTTTACCAATAGTTTTGCAGTTTTGTTTTTGTATAGCAAATTGTATAAAACCTACTGTATTTCAGGTTTGAGTAACTATGAGTTTTAGTAGTGTTCTGACCCTTCCTATTGCGTGTTTTCAACATTTTGAGGTAATAATTAATAGCCATGAGTTGAATTTCTAACAAACTATTAAAAGCAAGTCATTGCGCAACTTCAGCAGCATCTTATATATATATATTATTCGCCAAACTCATTGTCTTGAATCATCAAAGTTCACTAAATCATTCAAAAGGAAATACATACATTTGTATCTCGAATTCTTCTATAGCTTTACCCTTTTACTGCCACCCATGTACAAATTAAGCTACCGGCCTACAGCCAGCCATTTCACCGAAAATTGCCAATTTAGCTTCATGATATGTATACAATTTTGTTTCAACTTCAAAGTTTATCTAGAAACTTTTTGTAATATATTTTATTTTGCTGAAATGTTAACATATTTCAATGCTAGTAGCTATTATAGTGCTATGCAAAAATCAATGTACCTTCACTTTGTGCATTGCTAAAGCTATGTGAAGCTATGATCGCTACGAAGCTAAAACGATCCTCTACAATGTCCCTTACACTTACAAAACTATTACTTTCACTATCATCACAGTCACTGCTGCTACTTTAATTATCTGTGTAATCACAAAAATCTGAATTTGAATTGGCTATAATGTCATCAACATAAGTAATTATCTGTTTTCTGACTTGCGCGATACTTAACAAAACTTACACAAAAAATGTCCATTTCTATTTTGAAAATTCCCAAAAAAAAATTTGAAACTTCTTGGTTATCTTAGACTAATCTTTTGGAGAAATCTTTGGACCACACTGACAATACCATAAAAGTTTTTAAATCATTGGTTATGTTTTCAGCAGATAATAAAATTAGGTGACCACGCAATTGTTGGAAAATTTGCATAAATGTGCATACGGCAGTCACTGATAGATTTAGCATAAATTCGCATACGATAGGGTAAGAGTAAAAACAAACAAAATATTTGTCAATCTCCTTCCCCTAAACGTGATAACTCAAATCTTATAATTACTCTCAGTGTTGGCTGAGTAACTAAAAGTGGTAATGGGTAACCATAGAAAACTATTCATTTTATATAATTATGCAATTGCTAAGCAATTACTACCATGACTCATAAAGACTAAGAAGAGTAATACTAAATCTCTATGCTATGCTACATTCCTTTGATTGGTTTGCACTATCTGTATTATGTAATCTGCCAATAATAGATGAATAGAACACAAAAGTGGCATAATGGTTTATGTAAGCGTTTGAAATAATACAATGCCTATAAAAATTGACAACTTTTTTTACTGAAGCTATGGCTATATCAAATTATCACACAAATTTTTGGCTCGCATGTATAATGTGCTAGTTTACAGCAACTTATTGCAATATCGCATACCTTTAATTTGATGTCTGCAAATCAGTCTTTGGTGTGGGCCATCAATGCTTCTCATCCAGCAGTTATCTATAACTAAAGCGTCATTGATTATTTGCAACTATACAAAGAAAAACTACTTTTGGGCATGCTGTTACATTCTTACGTCAGGTATACATTTGCTAGTTACAGTAAAACTTTGTACAGTATATTTTGTGTTGGTGAATTTAAAGTTTTGCTTATCATAGTAACTTTGCCAAAACGTCAACCATTACTACATTTCAAAATACAACCTTACTGATATAATGTTTTATAGTTTTTAATCTATAATTATGTATATGTTCAAAAATATTATAAAATTTGGTAGATGAAACCTTGATTATTTTGACATATTTTTTATGCAAACCAACGTGTAATTAGCAACATACCATTTCTAGAAAAGAACATCCAACTTTGTCTAATACTCTCTGCCATCTGATGAATATACTGGCAATAATGCTTACCAAGTTTCTACAAAAAATGAAAAGATAATTCAAATAGCATAAACAGATATACAAACCAAAATGAATGCAAAATACACATTTTAGTTCACTGGTTAGATTTTTTTGGCAAACTTGAATATCTGCCTCCTACTACTGAAGCTCTATAAAACAGCTAAGCTCCTAATTACAACACAATTACTACACAAGATTCAAACTAAATACTAAAAGTTTTAAAATTCAAAGGCTGCATATACCCCACTTACTTGCTTATGCCTATGCATGTACTACTATTACTTACAAAATCATAACTGAAATACGCAAACTCTCACTATTCATGATAACAATAATACAATAACATAATGATCATGTTATTCTAATAACAGTTTTGACTGTTGGTAGAACCACATTAATAACTTTACTTATCATTATAAAAAAGCATCAAAAATTATTACAATAATAACTGAAAATAGATTAAAGTTGGAGACTTAACTGATTCACTAAAATAACTATTAATTGTCAGCTGGCGTGTCTGTGTTGATGTTACAAAACTGAACACTTGTGTAACAATGATAAAGTCCAAAATTTGGATTTTACAAAAATTTTTGATATTCTCCTTTATGGTATTATAATGCTGACCTTTCTTGACTTTTCTATGCAGAACAATATCAGCAGTTGGATGACATAAACGGGTGTAAAAATATATATCAAACGTGTTCTATGCTACATTCCTTAAAAGCTATAATAATTGAAACATACTTTTTTCACGCTAGTCCTATTTCAATATTAAATAAAATTTATACTGTTTTTCTACAACTGTATGTTTCAAGTAAATAAACTGTAAATTGATTAAAATAACATGATCAACTTACCAAATGTGACGTGCTCCCTTACATGTAGTTATTCTGCTGCTACCAAGCTCTAGTAGACTACATGGGTGAAGAGCTAATAGTCCTAACAGCCACAGCAACATTATAACAGCCACATCTCTCTAGCTGTTATATACTGTGGTTATACTTTTGCCACTTTACTTCAATAAATTTAAAAAATCAATTCTTCGACTAGAAAACCATCTCTCAGGTATTGCGTTCGGATGCAAAGTTTCAAAAAAAGATTTATTTTGTGGCTGGATGCAACGGCATCGAAAATATGAATTGTACTGATTATAGACTTATTTAAACTTTTACTACAGCTATGCTTAAACATCAGTTGAAACCATAATGTGCAATTATTGTGAATTTTCACAAAAAAGAGCAGATCAATGAGAAACCTTGCAAAAAAGGTAGTGCTTAAATGGCAGTCTTGAAAACCATAAAGAGGGTCAGCAAATAAATTGTAATGTATTGTAGTTTGTTAATATACAACTTTATTTCTCAAATCTAATAAAGCTATCATGAATATTAGCAAAACTGACTGTATCCGACATAGCTGCTAATTCCTTGTATTGGTTGATGCTTAGTCATAAGCTTATTGCAATGTGTTTTTAAATAGATTGTGCTATTAACTGAAACGATACCAAAACAATTAAAAGTAAGAATATTTTAAAATTGATATATGCCTCCTAGTTCCATATATAAGAGCCTCCTAGAGTTTATAATTTATTGATAGAAAATTACAAATTTTTGTTGGAGTTGTCTCCTCTTTTCTATATATATGAATATAGATATATAAGGCAATTATGGGAATCATGTTTAAAATACTTCTATAGGGTTGTTAAGCACTATAAACACTGCTAGAATTAGGAGGCTCCCTGGACGCCTCCTAATTTTTCAGAGCCTCCTAACATGGATTATATATTGATAGAAGCCTCCTAGTTGGGAAATATAGTTCTATATATATATATATATATATATATATGTATGAATACATATATATGTAATATATATACATATACATGTATATATATATTTATATATATGTATATATGTGTTTTCGTGTTGACAGAAGACAGAAAGACAATCATACTACATGCAAAAGAGACGGCTGGTCAAAGAAAGCACTAGGTAGTTTGGCATGACTATGGGTAGCCTTGAGGAGTGGAGACTTGTGAATTAGTAGGGACTGACATGCTGACTCATACTGGACTTGCATTATTGGACTATAATACATATATTATTAATTATTTATTATATTAAATAACAGAAAGTCCATAATAAATCCGAATATTTAGATACAGTTCTATCTAAAAAAACTCACCAAAAGTTGGTAATTGCTCTTTTCGTTTTCTATTTGGAACAAAGAATAATTGGCTGTTCTTGACTGACCTTCATGGTCTTCAAGCCATATACTCAGTTTCTGGTTTTTCTTCGTCAATTGATGAATATGTTCTAAGCCTTTAAATATACATCAATTTTATTAAAGGCATGTAAAACATACATGTACATAACTCTTATTCAAGAAAAAAAAACAAATACCTCCACCTTAAAAAGAGTAATGCAAACAATGCATGTAAACTGCTAGTAAATATATCTCCTGATTATCTATCCAGTACTCTCCTTGTAGATTGCCAAAACCACGAGCATATTCATTCAATCCTCTGTGGAAATCAATTATACTACCATCTAATCTATTCTGTATCAAGGTTCAACCAGATTAGTCATCAAACTGACAGACAGCTAACGCAGGTGCAGACTCAGGGTCAGTATAAAGGGTATACACAGCTCCACTCTTTCTTTCTCCATTATCAAATGCATCTTGGCAGTCTGATGTACAAACAGGTAACATATTTATGCAAATGAGCGTAGACCGTAGTCACAATATTAGCTCTATATTCAAATCCTATTTCATCTTAACAAACCATATAACATGTATGGCTTAAAAGGCTGGTACTATACGGAAGTTTTAAAACAACATACATGTAAACAAATTGTTCTAACCAGAGTAGGTAACATTAAATTATTTGTAGTAAACCCTTTGTTACGATCTCTATTACTGCTTTTATTTCATTTTGCAAACTAACCTTGATAGAGTTGTAGCAATGGAGCTGCATTACATGTAGAACTCTTTTCTGTACCACAAAATCCTGGCATCTACAATATTTGTATGTATCAGCAGATATGCAATACAAGAAGAAATTTCAAGCAAAAAGACCAAAATTCAAACACATTTGATTTAGTGTTTATTTAGTCTTAGCAGCACTACAGTGTATTACTCAGCGCTTAACTTTTTGAAGAAAAAAAATTACCAGTAACTGAATGAGGATATATAAACTCAACTGACAATAAATTATGAACAAGATTGGCTTTGATTGTAAAACTATCTTCATATATTTGTTCTGTGGACCTATCTATATTTGCTCCTCAAGTAAACAGCTGGCTCACACCCTTTTGGATAGTGTGTTTACTTAAACCAAGTATTTTACACAACATCTTGCAGAACACGTTCAATTACAATGTAAATGACATTTGTTTGTTTTATTATGGAGTAGATCATTTAGAAGGTTTGGTCTCAACAGAGGTTTATAGCAAAGTGTGAGGGTGCTCAAACCAGTCATTTGGTAGTAGGTAGTAGTTACAGTGCAAGAGTAACAGTACGTACGCACCTACATACATACGTACATATGAACATATGTATGTATGTATGTTTGTATATACATATGAATGTATGTACAAATGTATATACGTATGTACATATACAGTACTCACATATGTATGTACATACGTACATATGTACATATGTATGTATGTATGTACACATGTATATACATATGTAGGTATGTACGTATGTATATACATATGTATGTATGTTTGTACATACATATGTACATACATATGTACAAATGTACATACATACATATGTATGTATGAAGGTAATTATGTACATACGCATGTATGTACGTATATACGTGCATACGTATGTACGTATGTATGTTCATATGTAGATACATATGTATGTATGTACGTATGTATTTACATAGGTACACATGTACGTACGCATGTATGTATGTATGTATGTATGTATGTATGTATGTACGTATGTACGTATGTATGTATGTAAGTATGTACGTATGTATGTATGTATGTATGTATGTATGTATGTATGTATGTATGTATGTATGTATGTATGTATGTACGTATGTACGTACGTACGTACGTACGTACGTACGTATGTATGTATGTATGTATGTATGTATGTATGTATTTATGTATGTACATATGTATGTATGTATGTACGTACGTACGTATGTATGTATGTATGTATGTATGTATGTATGTATGTATGTATGTATGTATGTACGTATGTACGTACGTATGTATGTACGTATGTACATACGTAAGTACGTACATATGTACGTACGTATGTACATACGTATGTACGTACGTATGTATGTACGTATGTATGTACGTATGTACGTACGTACGTACTTATGTACGTATGTACATACGTACGTATGTAAGTACGTATGTACGTATGTATGTATGTACGTATGTACGTACGTACGCATGTATGTATGTATGCATGTACGTATGTACGTATGTATGTATGTATGTACGTATGTATGTATGTATGTATGTATGTACGTATGTATGTACATATGTACGTATGTATGTACGTATGTATTTATGTATGTGCATATGTATGTATGTATGTACGTACGTATATATGTATGTATGTATGTATGTATGTATGTATGTATGTATGTATGTATGTATGTATGTATGTATGTATGTACGTACGTACGTATGTATGTACGTACGTATGTATGTACATATGTACGTACGTGTGTACGTACGTATGCACGTACGTATGTATGTACGTATGTACGTACGTATGTATGTATGTACGTACGTATGTATGTACGTACGTATGTACGTACGTATGTACGTATGTACGTATGTATGTATGTATGTACGTATGTATGTATGTATGTATGTATGTATGTACGTATGTATGTACATATGTACGTATGTATGTACGTATGTATTTATGTATGTGCATATGTATGTATGTATGTATGTATGTATGTATGTATGTATGTATGTATGTATGTATGTATGTATGTATGTATGTATGTATGTATGTATGTACGTATGTATGTATGTATGTACGTACGTATGTACGTATGTATGTACGTACGTATGTACGTATGTATGTACGTACGTATGTACGTACGTATGTACGTACGTATGTACGTACGTATGTACGTACGTATGTACGTACGTATGTACGTACGTATGTACGTACGTATGTACGTACATATGTACGTACGTATGTATGTACGTATGTACGTATGTATGGACGTATGTATGTACGTATGTATGTACGTATGTATGTACGTACATATGTACGTATGTATGTACGTACGTATGTACGTATGAATGTACGTACGTATGTATGTACGTGTGTACGTACGTATGTATGTACATATGTATGTACGTATGTATGCACGTATGTATGTACGTATGTATGTACGTATGTATGTACGTATGTATGTATGTATGTATGTACGTATGTATGTATGTATGTACGTATGTATGTATGTACGTACGTACGTATGTATGTATGTATGTATGTACGTACGTATGTATGTATGTATGTATGTATGTATGTATGTATGTACGTATGAATGTACGTACGTAAGTACGTATGTATGTATGTACGTATGTACGTATGTATGTACGTACGTCTGTACGTACGTGTGTAAGTACGTATGCACGTACGTATGTATGTACGTATGTACGTACATATGTACGTACATACGTACAGACGTACACACGTACATTCATACGTACATGCATACGTACATACGTACGTACATACATATGTACATACGTACATACATACGTACGTACATGCGTACGTACATACATACGTACATACGTACGTACATACGTACGTACATACGTACGTACATACGTGTTTACATACGTACATACGTATGTATGTACGTACGTATGTACGTACGCATGTACGTCTGTATGTACGTACGTATGTACATATGTATGTACGTACGTATGTATGTACGTACGTATGTACATACATATGTACGTACGTATGTACATACGTATGTACGTATGTATGTACGTATGTATGTACGTATGTACGTACGTATGTACGTATGTACGTATGTATGTACATATGTACGTATGTACATATGTACGTATGTACGCATGTACCTATGCAAGTATGTACATATGTACGCATGTACGTATGTACGTATGTATCATGTACAAATGTATGTATGTATGTACGTATGTATGTATGTATGTACGTATGTATGTATGTACGTATGTATGTACGTATGTTTGTATGTATGTATGTACGTATGTACGTATGTATGTATGTACGTATGTATGTACGTATGTTCGTACGTATGTACATACGTATGTAGGTACATATGTACGTACGTGTGTACATACGTATGTACGTACGTATGTACGTACGTATGTACGTACGTATGTACGTACGTATGTGCGTACGTATGTACGTATGTATGTACGTATGTATGTACGTATGTATGCACGTATGTATGTACGTACGTATGTACGTATGTATGTACGTATGAATGTACGTATGTATGTATGTATGTACATACGTATGTACGTATGTATGTACCTATGTATGTACGTATGTACATACGTATGTACGTATGTACGTATGCATGTACGCTTGTACGTATGTATGTATATACGTATGTACGTATGTACGTATGTACGTATATACGTATGTAGGCATGTACCTATGCAAGTATGTACGTATGTACGCATGTACGTATGTACGTATGTATATATGTACATATGTATATATGTACATATATACGTATGTATGTATGTACATATGTACGTATGTACGTATGTATGTACATATGTATGTATGTACGTATATATGTATGTATGTACGTATGTATGTATGTACGTATGTATGTATGTATGTACGTACGTATGTATGTATGTATGTACGTATGTATGTATGTATGTATGTATGTATTTACGTATGTATGTTTGTATGTATGTACGTACGTATGTATGTATGTATGTACGTATGTATGTATGTACGTACGTATGTACGTATGTATGTATGTTTGTACGTATGTACGTATTTATGTACGTATGTATGTATGTATGTACGTATGTATGTATGTATGTATGTATGTATGTATGTACGTACGTACGTATGTATGTACGTATGTATGTATGTACGTATGTATGTACGTATATATGTACGTATGTATGTACGTATGTATGTACGTATGTACGTATGTATGTATGTACGTATGTACGTACGTATGTACGTACGTATGTACGTACGTATGTACGTACGTATGTACGTACGTATGTACGTACGTATGTACGTACGTATGTACGTACGTATGTACGTACGTATGTACGTACGTATGTACGTACGTATGTACGTACGTATGTATGTACGTATGTACGTACGTATGTACGTACGTATGTACGTACGTATGTACGTACGTATGTATGTATGTATGTACGTATGTATGTATGTATGTATGGATGTATGCATGCATGTATGTATGTATGTATGTATGTATGTATGTATGTATGTATGTATGTATGTATGTATGTATGTATGTATGTATGTATGTATGTATGTATGTATGTATGTATGTATGTATGTATGTATGTATGTATGTATGTATGTATGTATGCATGTATGCATGTATGTATGTATGTATGTATGTATGTATGTATGTATGTATGTATGTATGTATGTATGTATGTATGTACGTATGTATGTACGTATGTATGTACGTATGTATGTACGTACGTATGTACGTACGTATGTACGTACGTATGTATGTATGTATGTATGTATGTATGTATGTATGTATGTATGTATGTATGTATGTATGTATGTATGTATGTATGTATTTATGTATGTATGTATGTATGTATGTATTTATGTATGTATGTATGTATGTATGTATGTATGTATGTATGTATGTATGTATGTATGTATGTATGTATGTATGTATGTATGTATGTATGTATGTACATATGTACGCATGTACGATGTATGTATGTATGTACGTAGGTATGTACATATATACATACATATGTATGTACATACATATGTACGTACATATCTATGTACGTACATATGTAGGTATGTACGTATATGATAGCTCACTTGTAAAACTCACAATAAATTTAAATTTTCTCTTTATGTAAGTTTGTAGAAGGCAGTTTCTGTTTTAAGACACCCCAGTTTGAGAACAAAACTACCAAAGATGGCCACTTTGTGAATCATTGCCTAGAAAACAAATATATTCTCACTAAAACATCTAAAATAACTTCTTACGAATAGTTCTTACATCTTGAACTACAAGTGGTTAGTTATTGTTTAGGGTTTCTGTTAGATATCTTTAGGTTTTAAGTCTCAGTTATAAAAGTTTCATTCTATACAGGGTACAGACATGTAGTAGCTGGTGTCATTGCATGTCCATATGTACCTCTATTGTGCTCTTTGCCATATCAGAATTTCTCATTTTGATGTACGTCAGCCCATTTTTTGTATCGGCAGGAATTGCATGCAGGATTGGAGAGAATAACTTACCTTCTCCAGATGCACTGATTCTTACAGCTGACTGGCAAGTAGGGCTTGCGGTACACAAGTTCACACATATTGAGAGAGAAAAACTTTCTATATAAAATAAAAGCACCCAATTTATTTATGCCTCGGTATATCCTACTTTGTTTAATTTTATTTATATTTCTACTTAATCTAAGTACCCTACTACAAAAAGCTACTCGAGCTTAGTCTCAACCTGCATACACTGACTCTGTAGATAAACTACATGCAAACACTGATTGCTAAATTTAATTTTAGTCAAAAATAACGATCAGAGATGCAACATCTCTTAAAAGTTTTGGATAAATAGATACATAGGCAATGAAGTGGCAATATAGCAATGTGAAAATGTAACACGACAAATATACTTTTATATTTTTAATGTTATATTTGCATCAGTGTTAGAACACATCAGAGTTACTAAATTTCTAAGATCGTGAAAGTTACCTGCTGTCTCAAAACTAGTGTGGTTGGTGAGCAGATCTGGAGAAACATCTCTGATGATAATTATCATAGAGCTCATCCATCGCCACTGGAATACCGAATATTATGGTGATCAGTAGAATAAAGTTAGGATTGATTAAAAAAAACTTCATGCTGGCTCACTGGAAACAGCCCAAATGAGCTGTAGATACTCTGCATATAAGTTGCTGTTCCGTCAAACTTAGAAATCAATGGTAGTGCGTCAGTGACTTGCTTCATCTCTTGTAATTAAAACTTGCTTCTTACAACATTTACTTTGATGTTACAGCAGCCATATTTTGACAGGAAATATAAAATGTATTTCCAATATTTTTAATTTCAAGATGACAAGCCGTAATCAGTAATGTTTTTCACCGTGTCTGCGAAAAGCATAAAATATTGGAAATGTTTTTTACATTTATGGCTGGCATTAAAGTCTGTTGACAATATCATCAGTTGCTAGCAATAACCTTTTTTCTTAGTTTACTCTTTAAAATGAGTCTCTCAAACTGATTGCTAATGCTGTGGTTATAGCTTTATCCAACTCTAACTGCAAACACTAGAAGTCTTATTGATGTGTTTAGGATGTAGCATTAAAATATAATTTTTTAAGAAGTATTTACTATTAGACATTCATTTTAAATACTGAAATGCTCAGGTGCTTTATGGTGCAGAAGGGGTGTCAAACTCATTTTCACCGAGGACCACATCAGCATAGTGCCTGTCCTTAAAAGGTGGATTTAACTTATACTTGTAACAAATTGAAAATGAATAATGTTATATAAATTTAGTTATATTTGATGTTAAATAACTCTGATTTTAGTACTTCAAGTTGCAAACAGAACAGTTGCACAGCGAAACATGCAGAACCCTTTTTTTGGAAAAGGAACAGAAAAATTATGCAATACCTTATTACAATATTATTTGATGTAATTACGTTGTACTGTGTAATAATGGCCCTCGAATGATTGATATGAAAACATTTTTGCTAACTTTAAATGTCTTTCTTACGGACAAGTACATATTTATCGTAGGCTACAAATATTAACTCTTTATTCAGATTTCAGGCTATAGATTTTAATGATGTATCGACACGCTTACACACATCTGCTGATAACAAAAGGTGTCTAACTTTGTCTCTGCATTTATCAATCAAAGGAAAATATGGAGCTAGTTTTAGGCAATATAACTGAAAATTGAATGTTTATTGTGTACATACCCGATCAACTACCTAACTTTTGACCTAGTTTTGCTCTCTCGTTCATCACTAACAGAGCCATTTACCTTTTTGGATTCCTTGTTAATACATTTATAAACTCGATATTTGAGATTTGCTGTTTTGAAATTAAAGATCTCTATAAATAAGTCTTTGATAGATGATGATCATCATTTCTAGGCTAATGTGCAGTATTTACAATGATTAAAAAGGTTTCAAAGAAAGTTGTGGGAACATTTGCTACCTTGTTTAGATTTTCCCATGACTACTGATGTGTATATTTAGCAGTAGTCATGGACAGGGTTATCTTTCTAACACTCTCACCTACTTGTTATAATAATTGGTAATCATTTAGGAGCTGATTAAATTACACAAACAGTGTAAGTTTTAGTAAGTTTTTCAAATAAATATGTTTTTTTCTGCATGTTGCAATAACCTGTTTATTTCATACATTAGCCATACTAGAAGCTTTTCAATTTAAAATATCAGATTTTGTTTATGCTATTTGTGGCTTGATTGTGCAGAAGCAGGATTCTCTATTTGGGGGTGACAAGTTCCGAGGTTCAAATCTTGGTTTAAGATTGATTTAAAATAGTGGTTCTGCATAAGCGTTGTTATTGTTTGTAAGCATTACGAAAAATTCAAATATGGTTTAGATGATGATTGGCTTGATGGTCTACGACACAATTTTCGCTTTCGGGGAAAAGATTTGATTTACAAAACTGATTTATGGTATTTTCTGAAGCCAAGTTTGATCGCTTTCCTGGATTTAGACACATAGCTAGAAATACCTTGAAACCTGTTACTTTGTTGTACAATTACTTTTGTAACATGCTTTGCCATTTGCTAATGAAAGTTTAAACTAACTTACCTTACATATGAATTTTTACATGTAATTTTAAGCTTTTATCAGCTTCATTATTTCCTGTCAAAAATATTCCAAATTATTTGAAATATTTGCAAGTGGAATATTTCAAATTCCTTCAGTACCGAGTCAGTATCTTCTTGAATTTGACAGTGTATGTTTAAAAGTTTGTTTGATGAAACAAATATAAGAAGAGGTTTAACTGAATTTACTTTTGTCATTAGCAAGCTTTTGTAATGCTAACAAGGCTTAAACACGATGGGGCACATTTGTGGAAGAATCTATTGTTACAAATACTGCAGCCAGTGCTAGCATTAAATGCTCTCATGTTCAATCATCTTGGATATGTGTGTTGTTTGTATCCAACGACATGCAGGTATGTTTAATTACACTGTCAATAGGTTTAAGGAGATTTTATAATACATTTGCAAATGGTAAACTATTCATTATATTTAAAGCACTCAGATTCGATTGTTAAACTTTTAAAATTTTCTTACAAAAGATGATACTTTGCTGTACAAGACGGATAAGCATGGAATGCATAGTTAAAAACCATAGCTCAAGATCTTCAAAAACCGTGTAATGCTTTTTGCGCTGTCTTCATGCCAAATCAATATGTGTACACTGAAATGTTTTAATTAATCCATTCATGATTCAATTACAAAGCATTACCAGTGTCTATCAAGTATTGCTAAAAATAAAATGTATGAGATAAGTCCAAGTTTATGGATAAGGATTGACCTGAAGAAATGCTTATCCTACACCTGATTCCCTAATACAATCATTATTTTGCCGCGTTTTTTCAGATGATCCTTCTGGAATATACATAAAAGTACCTATATAAAATGAATTTAATTGCAAATTGGTTTGAAAAGTCAAATCCTAAAGACGAATATTTAAGCAATTTACAAAAAATTGTTTAAGTCAGTTATTCCTGGTTTGCTCAATATGTGAAATTGCTAATCATTCCAGACTAGAAACCTAAAAACTTAGTTATTTTTCTTTGCACTAATAAATAACAATATTTGTGTGCTTCATATCTAATTCAAATTGACACGAGAGAGTGCAAAAGACTGTTTTCGCTCTGTCACAAGCGGTTTTAGTAAGACGTCCAATTGGTATACATCTAAGTGCTGCACAATCCCCCGGCAGAAAAACATCTAAAAATAGCGAGTTTTTGTTAGCTGTAATTTAGTTTCTTTTTAGCGCTACAAACTGAAGACCTCAACGGAAGAACGATCCTTGTCACAATTGTTCTAACTTGAGATATACCCAATTTAAAGTTTACAAATTGTTTTTGAAAAGAGTTACAACATATCATAGAAACCTTTTAACTCTTGGTCAATGAGGATGTGACCTGGGATTGTGATCAACAAAGAAGCGGTAGACCTAATTTTGGGTGGCAAAACATGGCATAAGTTAAAACCACTACTCGGATATTGATCGATTTACTTTGGAAATCATTGACAACTCTCTACGCATTATGTTTTGTTAGGTGACAATGCTACAATGTTACATTATTCTAATTTTAACTGCTATATTGCCGTAAAACATGGAGTTTCTACCATCCAAATTTCAACCAAACAAAAATGAGCAGGTCACAATACTACAACAAAAACCGTTTTTACTGTGTCATTGAAAAACTGCAATATTTTGTTTTGCATTACACTACACGCTTTTGCACACACTTCTTTTTTGCTTATTGGTACTTTTCAGATATTTCCCTTCACTCCAACTGCCTCTGTTCATTGTATCAAGTTATTAACCCTTTCACTGCCATCCATGTACAAATTTAGCTACCGTCCTTCTGCCAGCCATTTTCCAGAAAATTGCAAATGTTGCTTCATGAGATGTATACAAATTTTCAACTTTAGCCTTTATCTAGAACATTTATGTTATGTATTTATTTTTGCACACTGGTCAACAAATAATGCCATGAAAAATTTCAACGTATCTACACTTTGTGCATTTTTAAAGCTATGTGAAGCTACGATCGCCACAAAGGTAAATCGACCCTTAACAATGTTCTCTATTCTTACATAATTATTAATTTCAGCACAATTAATGTCAGTGTTGCTACTTGAATTGTTTGTGAAATCAAAATATCTGAATCTGAATTAGCAATAGTGTCATCAACATACGTAAGTATCTGTTTGCTAACACGGGCGGTACTTACAAAAACTTACACAAAAAATGTTTGTTTTCAGGTTGAAAATTCTCAAACCAAAATTGGAAATTTCTTCACTGTTTTAGGGTAATTTGATAAAAAAATGTGACAAAATCTGCATAAGTAATTCTCTGCTTTGTAACTTGAAAGGTACTTACGAAAGCCATAATAACACTAAATAGTTCGAACGTCCAAAAGAAAAAACGATCGTTTTAAGTGGGAAATTCCCAAACAAGTACGCGTTGCTATTGGCTGAAAGTAATCACAGGACTAGAAAACGATTGTTGTTGCTGTGTAGCCCTTGGACATTGATCATTTTTGCAAATAGCTAGTTTATTTTAAGCAAGAACATCTCTGGACCTTGTTCGATTTTGCTGAAACTTCGTCACAGAGACTAAACTTTTTGGCCAGAACACTTTGAATAATAGAAAAAAAATAATTTTATAATGTTTTATTACTCATCTTAATGTGTTGACTGATGTTCTAAAAAAGAATCGAGGAGATTGACTGACCAGAAGCTGAGATACAGCCAGCCAATTGCAGGTCTACCTAATAACAAATCGGAGGAACAACCCTTCGAAAATCCCGAGAATTGTGACGTATGAAATGGACTTATTGGACTTGTGCCAGAGTTGCGCACCCTTACCGCCATACGTATACTGATTGTTTTAAGTTACGGGATGTGAAACACTTCTCACGATAATGAAGAATTTACAGACTACCTCTGGTTTCTCAGAAAAACCAAGCAAAGATTGTGTGGTAAAGGCAGTTGCCCACAACCCCTTGCAATGATTTTTAAAAAACATAAGAGCAGATTTGGACTATTGCGGCTCAAAATTTTACTCGATCTTCACGGAAGATCGAGTTCTGCTCCAAAGATCCTCTGTTCAATGAACGGTGTGTGTTAAGTCTATATTATACGATATCCGGGATTTGCAGTTTGTTTAGAATAGGAAATGGTAATGTGAGTTTGGGTTCATTCATCATCTTTCTACTGTGTACCTACTGCAGCATTAGAGTTGATTTTCATGATTATCGTCACTGTTAACAAACTGTCAGTTCATGACAGCCATAATTTTAAAAATAATAACTTGACCGTGCTGCTCTTTCTGTAAGAAAAGAAAACGATAACATGAAGATATAAATTACATCATTAATCTATATCTTTCTTAATATTTTTATGTCACTCTATTTTCTCTCTCTCCCTCTCCCTCTATCCTTCTCCCTCTCCCTCTCCCTCTCCCTCTCCCTCTCTCGGTTTCTCTCGGTCTCTTTCGGTCTCTCTCGGTCTCTCTCAGTCTCTCTCAGTCTCTCTCAATCTCTCTCCGTTTCTCTCAGTCTTTCTCTGTCTCTCTCGGACTCTCTCGGTCTCTCGGTCTCTCTCAAACTCTCTCGGTATCTCTCGGTTTCTCTCGGTCTCTGTCGGTCTCTCTTTGTCTTTTAAGATTCTACAAAACACAGTGATATTACTTGTAAATTACACACAAATGGAAATGTAGCCATCTACATTAGATAACCTATACGCATGTACTCGTGAATTTTGACAAAATTTCGGGTATATGCGAGTTCTATGAATTACATTACAATAAATGAATTGAGAGTAAAACTGTATGAAATAATTTATTGACACACTAAATGATAATTTAATTTTAGTCTAGTATAAAAGAAATGCTTTTTATCCACAAATCTTGATTGATAACCAAACTGTGGTTTTTGCTTTAATAAAACAATTGTTAGCCATTTTTCTTTGAAAGTAATAGCAATTCTGCCGATCCATGGGTTTTGTCTACAACTCTCAACTGAAAAATGATTTTTTAGTAGTAATTTCGAAGTAGTTATTTTTTCATTGACTCAAAGTATGCAACTGTCTTGTTATATATTACAACTTATAACACCCTCTGTGCTGTTATTGTAATATTTAAATTTTGGAGACAACAAATATTATATCATCCTAATTTACAACCCTTCAAATTATTAAACTAAAAATTTTGATCAATACTAGTAAACCTGCCAGCCCCGTGAGAGATCATAATTAATAATAAATATATGCATAATTTATTTGCAAAGTAGAAAAAAGTTAATTAATAATATTAATGTGAAAATATGACGCTTCACCTTATTCTTTCCGGTTGCCAGTAATGAACTTTATCTCCTGACATTGGTGAAGTGACCACCACGTTAGAAGTTTGTACACACGGCGCTACATAGTTGGGTAAATAATTCTTACTGCTATTGAAAATGATTTCTTATTTTACACACAATAAAACTTTGCTGCAACCAGCTTCAACCACTTTTGGAACCGTTCATTCCAAACTAAAAAATCAGTTTAGTGCAAAAAAGTTGACCAGCTGGTATTTATGGTTCACATAATCAACAACAATAATTAAACTAAGCAAGAATGCCCTAAAATATTTCATAGAGTTATTTTGTGCTTTGCTTTTTTGTACTTTATTTAAAGCCACTGGTAGCTCTACTATTTTTTACTTTTATGTAGTTTGTTCTATGTAGGTAATAAGAAAACAAATATAGCAGAGGAAGCTGAGCTAAGAAAAAAAGAGGTAGTATGTTATCTAAACAACCACATGCTCTGAATATTGCTACATTGGTGTCAAAGCAAATTTTGAGTGCGGCAGTTGAGTTGATGCTTGCTGTTTCTGCAGAAATCCTGTCTCTGATACGCTGACAATGTGACATTCAACAAGGGTGCTGATGTACAAAAACCTTGGCAATGAGACGCAGCTAGTCATTTAATAAGGCATTCAATTGATGATCGTTTAAGTGTTGTTCTTTTCCCACTGGTTTGTTTTTCAAAATTGATCTCTTTTGGTACTTTATTTCACATGCTGCGATAATAAAGTTGATGCAGCAACACATTAACACAAAATACCCTAAAATGTACATATTCATATAGAATACTATTATACATTATAATAAGGTAATACAGTATCATGAAGGATAATCTTCTGCAATAAAATATAATGCTATGTATTATAATGCTTTAGTATAAAACAATGTGTACAACATTGGATTTCATTACATATGAAAATATACATTTAGTTATATCAAACACGAGCTTGTTTTTAATTTAAATGTGAGGTGGTGTATTGTAGAGGAGGTGTTCAAGCTTACTTTAAAAATAATATTTGCTTCGATAAATAGTGTACTAAATGGTAATAAAACACAACATCCTGTATATAACATAACCACATACTATATAAGATAAAAACATTGATTTATGAGAAAAAGTAATGTATTTATGATTCAATGCCTATGCACGTAGTAGCAGGGTGGTTCAAGCAAAAGAGGTGCTTTCATAATTATTCTTTGGTCATGCAGAGTTGGATTTTTATTATTTGCTTCTTCCAGTACCTCGGAATGCCGACACACTTTTTGATCAATATAATGTACCTCCTCTCCTCCTTTCTCCCTCTCTCCCCTCTTTCTCCCTTTCATCTCTTCTCCCCCTCTCCCTTTCTTTCCATCTCCCACTTTCCCTCTCTCTCCCTCACTCCCTCTCTCTCTCCCCTTCTATATCTCTCCTTTTGCATCTTCCTCTCACTCTCACTTGCCCATGCCTTTTTCTTCACCCTCACTTTCTTCCATCCTTCTTCATCTCTTACTCTCTGTCCCTCTCCCTGTCCTACTAGCCAACTTTCCCCCTTGCCCCATCTCCCTCTCTTCTTCTCTCTCCCTATCTGCTTCTCCTTCTCCTTTTCATTTTTTCTCTCCCTCTCCTTATCTCTCTCTCCTTCTGCCTCTCCCTTTGCCTCTCTCTCTTCCACTCCCACTTAAACTCCCACTTCCACTTTCACTCCCACGGTTACTACCTCTCCCTCTTCTTCCTCTCCCTATCACACTTAGCCTCTCTATTACTCACCCTCTTCCTCTCAATGTTCCTCTCACTCTTCTCCTCACACGCCCTTGCTCTCTCATTCACCCTCTCCCTCTCTCCCCCTCTCCCTCTCTCTCCCCCTCTCCCACTCACTCTCCCTCTCCTTGTCCTTCTCCCACTTCCTCCTCTTTTCACTTTCCCTCTCCCTTTCCCTCTCCCTCTCCCTCTCCCTCTCCCTCTCCGTTTCTCTGTTCATCTCCTCCTTCTCTCTCTCACTCTTTTTTTTCCCTTCTTCTTTCCCTTTCTCTTTTCCTTTCACTCTCCTTCTCACTCCTTCTCTCCTTTTCTTTCCCGCCCTATTTTTTTGTTTTTTCTTTGTCTCTCTCATTTTCTCTTTTTGTCGCTTTTGTATTCAGTTAAAAATTTTCGGTTCACAAAATACATGTTTATGCATTTTCTGTTGTTAGAGAGAGAGAGAGAGTGCTTTATAAATATGCTGTTTTTTATATAGCTTCCAGTATTTTTTCAATTAGCTTGTGATTGATGCAGTTTCATGCAAACTTATTAGGTTAATGTGATGCAGTGTTTCAAGTGCTGGTTTATTTTATCACATCCAAAAGCTATATATTATTGTGTTTAATAAAAGACAACACCCACTTTTTTATTCACTATCATACTTTGCCATCATAGATATATAAAAAAACAAAAGGCGTTTAAACGCGAGTGTTAAATCATTTGATGCTGACCTTAATATTGGTGAAAACATAAACGAAGTCAGCTACCAAACATGCAAAAATTGCTGACTCACTTCTGGTCTTATTATTTATTTAGAAAACAGTTTACCGTCTCAACCATCTTTTACATCTCAAGCAAGCGTTAACAACAGATTAGCATTAGGTAACACAACACATTTCTGACTTAACTTGAGCAAATGCAACAAACATTTGGTCACTGTTGCAAATGCTGCACATAGCTGAAGATATCAGAAAACCATGTCAGTGAGTGATAAATTGCAAAAGTTATTTTTACAATGCAGCGTACACTTCAAGCTCATACCAGCTCATTTCATCTGTGACCATGAGCTGAATCTGAACGAGCTGACCGTTAACAGGTGACATACATTTAATCACGGTGTAATATCTTTCTAGTTCCCCATTATGGCTGCCACAGAAATTTACAGCTGTTTCTGAGCTAAAGAATATATTCCTAGCATCGTCAGCAACCGTGACAGCTGCATTAGCTGTGCGCTGCTAAAGTTCAAAGCCTGAAATTAGATAAGCATTCAGAATGTGAGAAAAATTTTAATAGAAGTTTGGTTGTTGCACTGTCTGCGAAATTAGAAATGGTAAATGAGTGTATCTTTCTATTAAACTGCCGTGTATACTAAACTTTCATTTTGGTAGAATTGGTCAAAGATTTTTCCTATTTTATGGGTGCTTATCTACATTGTTACTAATGCACTGTTTAATCAACCCTTTTATTATGGCTGATCAGACTATCAGCTACCATTTTGGCTAAACACTACGAAAAGGTCAAGTGAGATCAGAAACCATCAATGTATCTACATACTAAGCTGTAATGTTTGTTACCCCAAGTAAGAAAGCATCGGCTGGCAAAGACTATGCCTCAATTTCCTAAAGAATTAAAAAACAAACTAACCCAAATTTTAATTACAAATAATCAGAAGTTATCAATATCTTTTTATAGTTTTCGATCGCTATTAATGTTTGAGATGATCTGACGGCCGGAACGTTTCAAAAAGACAATAGCCAAAGCTTGCGAAAGTGTTTGGCAGAAAGAAAGGCTATCCGTCTCTTTTATTATAT
This sequence comes from Watersipora subatra, assembly GCF_963576615.1. Taxonomy (NCBI): domain Eukaryota; kingdom Metazoa; phylum Bryozoa; class Gymnolaemata; order Cheilostomatida; family Watersiporidae; genus Watersipora; species Watersipora subatra. The sequence continues at coordinate 39,852,650 of NC_088713.1, forward strand.
ATGTTGATTTCCAAGAAGCAGCCTTTCAAACACCCAACTGATTAGAAACACTAAAATGTAATCACATGTACGAAGGACAATTATCATCAACAAACACTTTCATGGATTGTTATTGTGAAAGCGGTGCAGTAATTTAAGTTGAAGGCCCATGAAAATGTTGCTAGCCATCTGATTATAAAATTAAAAAAGTTCTGTACATTGCCGCACTAAATTTATAGGTATATAAATTTGCCTGATGCGCTGTGCTTCAATAACTCACAAATTAGAGCCTACCTGCAGGTTGTCCACGTCATAGAAACGACATAAATTCGTAAGCTAACCAAGTTTTGCGATCAGCAACATTTTGACAATTCAATCATGCTTGCAAATCATAGAAACGGCACTTGCAAATTATGCACATTAGAATATTGAGGCTATTATAATCTAAACATTGTCATGCTTTGGTCATTTTTAATTTGAATTCAGGAGTCTCAACGCACCAATGTTCCCAACGAATGCTGTTAAGCTTACATGCCTGCAACAGCTAATCATAGAGTCATTAATTAGGCTAATACTAAATCTATTGAATCAAGCGCTGGCATTAAGGGTCCAAATGCAGGTGGTTATTCAAACGCTTAGTTGCAAAGTAGCTCAAAATGCGCACAGCCTCAAATGCGAACCATGCGTATTATGAGAGTCATGGAAACATAGTGATAGTGATTTGTTTTCAGGTACTAATCAAAAGTTACTATATAATAAAATGTCCAAAACATCATTCCTATCAACTAAATAAGAATAGCATATGCTCTCAGATGAAATATTTTAAATAACACAAATTTTACTACAAAAACCGCTTAAACATGTCAGAGTTACACTCCAACAACTACCAAGTCATATATTTCTTCAATACTATTTTTTCAGTCTTATTGAATAATGTGTCTGTCACTATAATTCTAAAATCTACTTTTGAAATACTATTGCTACAAATAAAAGTGTATAATATTTGTAACATTGTTCGATTAGACTCGAGACCTGTGTGGGTTTAGTAAGATCTAGTTCAGTTAACCCTTTAGCGACCGCGAGGTTACGATGGAAAAACCACTAGCGTACCAGCCAATAACTGGCGCGATTTGAGCTTTCGACATGACCGCATAGAAACTGCAGTAACTTACATCAAAATTGTGGCAGTTACATAAATTGACATGCATAGGAAAGCTGAGAAATTTATCTACAAGCTGATGCTTCTTCTATGTAGATAGCTTGCAAATATTTACCAAAAGAAGTCTCAATTTGCTGAAGCAATGATTTTTTTATTTTTGTACGTCATTTCTAATTGTATTTTTCTATTTGATAAAGGCAATTGACAGTGTTGTCTAAATAATTCTTGCATAGATTCATATCTTCACAACAATTTGCAAAAAAACTGGACGTCAAAGAGCATTGATAGTGTAGATATGAGCTCCGTTACAATGCAGGAGCGCCTTTCCAGATTTTCACCGCGTGACCCTAACAACCTGCGAAAATCGAGGCTTGACATGGCCGACTAAAATTGGCAATAACTCGCATGCAAATTAGCATGGAGCTATAAATGAATATGCATTTGAAAGCTTAGAAATTTCTCAACGGACAGCCATTTATTCCCTGCAAATCAGCTGTGCACACTTTAGTCAAAAATCTGATTTAACGAAGTTGTCACCTCTCTATCATGAAATATCGATTACAAATATATTTTTAAAAGCAATATCTCTGCCAAAACTGGTTTATGATAAACATATGCACGGTGTCATATGTTTACAAGAGTTTGCAAAAAAATTGGGTTATTCAAGCACATCAAAAGTTGAGTTAGGTGCTTCTGTGCATTGCGGGAGCAGACCTTCGAAATGCTCATATCGCAATGGCGATAAGCAGTGCAACTGTTACCCGACATGGCTTCTCAAACTCTGCTATAACTCTCGTGCAAATTGGCATAAGACTGCAAATGAATATGCATCTGAAAGCTGAGACATTTTCCTTCTAGCAGCTTGTCGAGACTGCAACTTGAGATGAATATATTCACAGATATGATTTTTTACTGGCAGATTTATGTGCATTTCTTGAAATTATAGATTCAAGTAACAATTTTGCATATAAACTCATTGCACGGATTCAGGTGTGATGCAGCTAAGATCAATGTGTGCTGCAGCAAGGATTAACTGGTTGTGCACAAGAATTGAGTGGTGAGCCTGTATTCACACACTTTGTGAAACAGCAAAAGACAGGAAGCAATATTTATTATGAGCAGTTACAGCAAATGATGGAGAAATCATTCTGCTAGATGGCAAAGCAATATGAGAACTTAACTCTTTTGATAAGGTGGGTGATAAGGGCAATGGGCATCAAATACAACATATCAATACACAACAAATACAATAGATAATGACATTTCAGCGAACGTATGTACAAAAGCTAGCAATACAAAGCGAGGAAGCATTTGCAGAAACTAAATAAAATACAATTTGTAAATAAATTTATTTTGCATGGTCGGGATCAAAATATGACTCGCATAGAGATATTCCACAAGAGAATCTGCTGTCGGTACCTTCAGCTTTACTTGCTCATCACCCATGTAGACAGACAACTTGTGCACATAGCCAGAGACAGCATCGGAGAGCAAATAACTTTGATCCATATCTGTTAGATGGAATACACTGTCTGAAGTTGAGCCGTCCTTTCCATGCCAGCAAGCTTTCATCTATAGATAGAAATTTATCAGGCAGCAAAACAGAATATAACCAGTCACATATCATGGCAAAAACATTTTTCAACTTGAACAATTTATTGCCAGCAGGGTCTTCAAAATTGTCTGTAAAAGGTAAACTTGCTTCTATTTTTCTTTCTACTTTCAATTTTATTAAAAATCCGCGTAGATGATGAAGGATTGTGGACCAGTAAGACAACAGAGTATGCTTTTTGAGAATACCTATATGCAAAACTAAACCAACAACTCGTCACATATATTTATCATCAACAGGCTCCGCAGCATCGCGATGGTTTTGAAAGCCATATTTATTCGTTTCGTTAAATATTACATTTATCATGGCCAATGTTATAAAAAGCTTCAAATAATAAAAAATACTTACCTGTTTAAGTATTCGAACTTATCTCCTGCCATGCTGTCATCAAAATGTAATTATTTTGGTTTTAAATCAGCTCCTCTTTGATATCCGTCATTATTCACTGTTTCAACGCCGGCCGTTTCAATCCCACTTTCGCAATCCAATTCACTCTGACGATCTTCTTTTTCACTTTCATCGTCTTCCCCACATTCTTCTGACCTGAAATCCTCTTCTTCACTTTCGAACCAGTCGATATCATCCTCTAAACAAATTTTTTAGCCGAGCTCAAATAATTACGAACGTCCATGTTGATCAGCTTTCCATAAAGAAAGATCAAATCTTTACAACGTGTTCTTTTTGCACATGCGCATAAAATTTATTATTTATAACCTCAAAACAGTAGTAAAAAACTTACTGAAATTGCTCAAATTTTTAGTTTTAATTTTTAGCGTTGTTTTTAAAATAAATACAACGTTTTAAAAAAGGTCTATCGAAAACGGCAAAAATGTCGGGTTTGTCGGTTTTGGTACGCTGAGACATTGCTCGTAAACCGACAAAGGTCGGTCTTGGTACGCATAGGGTTAAAGACTCATTGTAATTCACCCTGCAAGCTTACTTCTATTTAGGATGTTGATACCCCAAACGCAATATCGTTTCAGCAAATCTACTCGCCACCAGGGATTTGTTGCTCTTTGTGTATTAAGAAGGGAAGATTTTCCATCTCCTGGTGGAATGTATATTCCGTCTACTCCTTTCTCAGCTTCAAAGTTTGAGCTGTATGCACTAATCATTTTTGCTGGTTTTTCTGCAAAATTTACTCTTAGCACATCAACCAAACAAATTTAGTCCACTTGTCTACAGGATAATTAGACATGTCTGTAAGTAAGACTATGCTGATGGGTAATGAACATGAGCTAACTCTGGACAAATAAGTATGTTTCTTTCCAAAAGTAATTGTATCAATAAAGTAGTTACTTTGCTTAAAGAAACTTACAACAGATTATTTCAAACCAAAGAATATAATTTGATGACAGTGAAAAATCCATAAATTAAAAATTGTACCCCGACTTTCCGAGAAAATTAAACAACCTCTAATTAATTGTCCAATTAATTTGGTTATTGAATTGCTTTAAAAAGCTGAGCGCTGACACATGGTTAGTTTTCATTTGAGTTATATAAAGCATTTTTAAATGTCTGAAAAACCTTCAGTATTCATATGGAAAAGCTATAAATATTGTAAATGAATATATTTTGTTGAGCAGACCTTAGTCATCCTTATAAAAAGTGTTTCACAGTTGGAACCACAATCATTCAATGAATAAGAAAGTGTTGCCGTGTGGTGTCACAATTGGAAAACCCAAAAGTATATAAAGAAGAGTTGAACCCATAATGTTGAGGTATACATCTTATTTATTTTATTTTATTTTCTGTTTACGAAAGATTACATAAATTAGCAATACATTTTTTTTTAGTAAAAAATAAAATCATCAGTCAGTGGATGTTCAGTACTTAAAAATGAAACGTATCAGCAGTATATGCATAATTTACATAGCCTTACCGTATTCTGTATCCAAAAATATTAGTAAAAAAATTATATATATCTTGCAGTAGGAGAACTTCAAATCTTCTAAACAGAAATTTAGATGGCAAAAGCTTAGGTACACATGAGTTTTATAAATGAAATGACAATTAATGAATTGGAGGTAAAACATCTAAAAAATGTAATGGAAACACCAAAGGATGGTTCAATATTAACTCAAATATGAAAGACGCGCTTTGTCTCCACAACTCTAGATTGATAAACAAAACTGTATTTTTGCTAGCATAAACTAGTTGTTGATCACTTTTGTTTGTAAATAATATAATTTCTACTCTTTTTTAGATTTTTTAATTTTTTCACTTGGTAACCACATTTTAATGGCAATATCAATGTAGTTATCTTCTCATCAACTTGAAGCGTGTTGACAGCTCGCTACATATTACGCACTATGACACCATCAGTATTGCTAATGTATTGTTTGAAATTTTGAGACCACAAATATCATATCATTTTGTTTCACATCGTTTCAAAATATTAAATGAACAATTTGGATCAATACTTTTAAACTTAGCAGCCCATGAGAGATCGTAATACGTCATCATCTTATGCATAATTAATTTGTGAAACGATAACAAATTTATTATGCATATAATTTGTAAAGATGAGGTTTCACCATATTCTTTATGGTTGTCAGTACAGAGTTTTGTCTGCTGCCATTTTATTCTGCTGCTTGACCACTTTTATTGCTTGAAGTGATCACGCAATAGAAACTTGTGACGTCAGATATAACTGTTACAATAGCCTGTGTATTTGCTATTGTAAACGAGGGAGGGAAGAAAAGCTAATAAAGTTATCAAAATTATCAAAAGAAGGATTGCATATGCTTATATGATTAGGCAAGTTAGCAAACAATATGAAATTCAGAAGTCTTACTATCTTGGTATTTCAAGCTATAATCAGTTGGCAGTTATGACGAAACACTTTCATAACTGTTTGTATAAGAGATACCAGGTTAAATATATCATCAATACTTCATAAAAAGGTTTATAAGCTGTAAATCTTCTTCACTCTGAATACTTCAGCAGCAATTTCTCTTTTCAAGTTTTCAGCCTGCATTTATGCCAAATAGCTTTCCAGATGACTTAGTCAATAAGGTTTGGCCAATCACGCGGGTGTGTAGACAATTCTTAATGCCATTGAAAATGACTTATTACATGACACGTAAAAAACACTTCCTTGCAATTAGCTCATTTGCAAGAATCAAAATAGTATCAGCCACTTTTGGTATTGTTCATTAAAGATGGCAGATCAGATAGGTACTGTAATAGTTGACAAACAACTAACTACATGTATATTGTCCTTGATCAATGGCATTAATCACACCAAGGAAAAGTGAGCTAAAATATTTCATAGAGCCATTTTGTGTTTTTTGCTCTCGTTTGTACTTTATATAAAATTGCTTGTAGCTTTTCTCAATTAGCTTTCATGCAGTTTTTTTATATAGATAATAGAAAGGCAAATATGGCAGATGGAAATGATCAAAGAAAATATGAGGTAGCATGCTATCAAAATTTGCATACTTTTACCTCTTGCTACACTGGTGCCGACATGAATTACATAGGCTTCATTTGAGTCGATGTCTGCTGCTTCTGCCAGAAATCCTCTCTCTGATGTGCTGATAAAGTAACAACCCGAGGAGACATTGTGTACAAAACCCTGGCAATGAGATGCAGCCTGGCATTCAATAGCGCATTCAATGGATCGTCTAATGGCTGGTCTCTCTTCCATTGGTGTGCTTTTCAAGATGGCTGTCCTTTGGTATCTTACTTCACATGCTGAACTTCTCAAGATGATGCAGCAACACAGGAACACTAAACACCATGCAGTAGATAGGGTAATATGAAATGCTGAACTTCTAATAAGGCAATATAATATTGTGATTGGTAATATTCTGCAATAAAATATAAAACAATGTGTTATAATGTAAGTGCATAAAACAATGTGTACATTGATAGGGTTTATTGTATATACATATATACATATAGTAGTATATTTATATAGCATCTATAACACAAAACTGTCATTAATTGAGATTTGAAGTGGTGCCTCATAAGGAAGTTGTTCCGACTTACTTTACATATTAAAGTTTGATATAACACGTAATATAATGTAAAGTTATTTATTACTAGATTTATATTTTAACAAAATACTGTACAATGTAATTAAATTACAATAAAAATCAATATAGTTATAAATTAATATAATAGCAAGTAGGTCAAGTAAAGGAAGTGCCTCCACAAATCTTCTTTTTCTATGCCGAGTTTGATTTTCCTGGTTTCCTAGTTCTACTGCTTTCGAATGCTGAAACGCTTGTAGGCAATCATGACAGATGCAATGTTGTAGATGAGGTGGTCAATCTCTAAGGTTTAGCTAGGGAATTAGGCTTGTTCGGACTTGTTAGTGCAGTCGCATTTCATTAGCCAGTTTCTGGGAATGTTCTGAATGACCTTTATAAATATTGTGTTATCTTGAATTCAAGTTGAATAAACTATCATATACTTATGGTACATTTAATATAAAACTCTGAGCTGTCTTGCCAAACATTGGTATATAAAACTGTTAAATCATTTGCCATAAATTGGAGTAGATTTGAAATTTAAAGTGGACAGACTCTTTACTGTCCTTTTGTAAAATTAAATAAAAATATGTTTAGTCAAAAAATAAATGTCCATTCTTTACTATGTTTTATCATCGTACTTTATTGAGATAGTGAACCTTTTAATTTACGCAGTTATTAAAATAATAATTCGTGAAATCTAAATATTAATGTGCAAAATAATCGTTTATTTCAATGTACCATTTTACTTAACACAATAAATATATTAAAACTATGTGAGCTGTTGAAATTACAGGCAAAAAAAAAATTAGTTGATAAGCGGATGACTCATAGAAACATCGATATCAGTAATTTATTTAGCTGTATTTTAGATCAAAAGGTTAGAGGGAATGCACAGTAAGTTATAATAGCAAGTTAAAAGAGCTAAAGAGCTATACATTAAAATATTGAATTCACCTTGTAGAACAGCTGTTGTAGGTTGAAGCAGCATTTCCGTTTTATAAACATTAAGTGATATAGCAATTAAAATTGTCGGTCTCTATGCTTGTTCAACCGATTCAACTTGATTGCAGTCTCCAACTGTTTGAATAGAAAGCAATTATTCCTACACCGCATATTGCTTGCGTTGCTAGGAAGTTATTGATGAAATGAATTCAAAAGGACATTCAGTAAAATCCCGTCATACGAGCTTAATGCATTTTGGCACCGAGCTTGTATGTCAATGTGCTCAAATGTGAAAACATATATATATTTAATATAATATATATAATAATATAATATAACATATTAATATACATATATATACATAGTACATACATAATACATATATTTTTTTTTAATACACCCTACAGGATGAAAATGTCCGATGAATAAAATAGCTCGCGATTTTGCAGACAGTCAATTCCGCAAATTATTAATTTCTGTGAATAATTATTTCTATTTTTAAACACAAGAGAGAACATCTACTGCATCAAATTAAAAATTAGTTGCTAGGCAGAAGTACTAAATGTAGCGAGTTCTAAAACTTTTTTAAAATTATCACCGGAGCTTTGAGATAACCCCATTGCTAATGCATCACAATTCTTTACAACACTATTCAAGGTTTTTACAAGTTATGCATAATGGCATCAGCGCAAAAATAGCTGCTAGGCAGAAGTAATAAACGTAGCCAAGTTCCAATTTTTTTTAAAAGCATTGCTGAGCTTTGAGTTGACCTCATTGCTAATGCATCACAATTATTTACAGAATTATTCAATGCTGCCACGTTTTATGCAGAATGGCTTCGCAAAAATCTATATTACAGTTTTTGACGTTAAAATCGACTGCATCAACTTCTGAAACTGAAGTTGATGACTCTAGTGATTCTGATCTGGATATCATGGAATGTATTTGATTTTCAGAATCGTTTTACCATTTTTTTCCACAAACACCTAAATGCGTTAGTTCATTTTCTTGTTTAAAACCAATCGCTTTTATTCGATACTTCAGCTATTGTTTCTGTACCTCTTGTACACTTGTTAATATTTTTCTCTTTGTGTTTATTGCAGATTAAGAATGAAACGGCATCTCTTCCTGTCACAAAAATTAGGGACAAATATTCCAACTACACCGATAGTGAATGCCTTACCGTTTGCCAACATGCATATACCTATGGCACAGCATCTACTTTGCGAAGATTTCTAAAAACCAAAAACGAATCGACTGTACGAACATGGCTGAAAATCTACAAGGACAAAGTTGACGCATTAAAAAATAAATTCAAAGAAGATTATGATCTCAAAATCCATGTGATGTCATGTTTATATGGCAAGTTTGATGATAAGCGCAGACGCCCTTAAAAAATTAGGAAACAAAATTAACAATCTTGTTATAACAAACTTGAAGAAATGCACACAGCTGGTGGCGTGATTAATCGGTGGATAGCTCAGTGCGTGGCAAAAGCAGTTATTAGCAAAGAAAACCCAGGTCTTCTTAAGGAAAACGAAGGTAGCATTGAGCTGACTGAGGGCTTGGCAAAGTCGCTATTCAAGAGAATGGGACACACACAAAGGAAGGCCACTACTGTAAAATGTAAGCTCCCTACGGACTACATAGAATAAATGTCGCTAACTTTTACGCGTGAGATTTCCCAGCACGTGATGGCAAAATACATTATTTTGTGTCTGATATTTAATTGGGACCAAACACCACTCAAGTATGTGCCAGCCTCAGATAAAACCATTGCCCCCAAGGGCTCGAAAAAGGTAGCCATTAACGGCCTTAGCGACAAAAGAGGGGTTACTGTTGTATTAGCTGTGTCTATGGACGGTACGATGCTTTCATATCAGGTTATTTACCCAAAACTGCTAAAAGTTTGTCACAGCACAAAATGTGTTTATAGGCTTTGATTTACATGTACAAGCAAACCCTAGCCACTGGGCCAATGAGGAGACAATGAGCAAATATGTGGAGAAAGTCATTCGGCCATACTTAGATGAAACGATGACTCGACTTTGCAAACCAGATACGCCAGCTCTTTTCTTTATGACGCTTTTCGAGCACACAATACTGATAATTTCGAAAGAAAACTCAGCTCCATGAATGTGATCTGCGTGCAAGTAAGCCTAGATTTTAAATTGATACTTTCCTAAACTTGTGTATCAGTTTTATGACATAGCCAAATCCTGTTCTTCGTTTCATGGTTTGCAGGTCATAGTTATATATATATATTTACATATATATATATATATGTAAATATATATATATATATATATGAGTATATGCTCCCTCACTTCGGTTTGGTTGAGCACTCTGTGAGAGGTGCGGCACTACTAGCCTTTGTGCAAAGCTCATCACTTTTGTGATTTGAGCACTCTGGTGCCAGCACATTGACTTTCTTAAAGTCTGTGAGGCAACCTAGTTGTTTCATGGCAGGAAGTCAACTCTCATTGGTAATGGGATTTGTGTCCCTTGCCAAAGCTCTGAGCTGCACTGATGAGGCTTCAATAGCCGAAACAGTACTGTCTGTAGCATGAGTATATATATATATATATATATATATATATATATATATATATATATATATATATATATATATATATATATATATATATATATATATATATATATATATTACATATATATGTATATATAAATATATATATATATATATTTACATATATATATATGTGTATATAAATATATATATATATATATATGTATATATATATATATATATATATATTAGGGTATCCCTTTTGAGGTACCCCTAATGTGTATATATATATATATAATATATATATATATATATACACATTCAAGTATATATATATTTACATATATATACATATATATATGTATATATATATATACATTAGGGATACCTCAAAAGCAGTTTCCCTATTTAGACTGTGATAAAAAATGTCTATAGTAATACACAAACAATATTTGGCCTTAGTAGATTGTCATAAAAAGGCCACTAATAATTCCCAATAAACGGCTGAAGTTGAAAAAATGTAATAAAAACCCATGATACCCAAGAAAAAGTGCACCTTGAAAAATTGTGATAAACCACACCCATCATGATAAGCAAAAACTTGTTGACTTATATAAAAGGTCAGGAAGTAATTTGTTTTTCTTTCATTGCTTGCTCACTCATGACTATCCGCATATTTGACCAAGAACTTTTAACATCAGCAACAAATTTCCATGGATTTTTATCAAATGGCTTCAGTTTTTTATCCACAAGGCCCTTCAATAATTGATATGGAAGACAAATGACATAAATGCAAGTTAGCGTTGGTAAATGTCCCTTGTCTGTATAGCTCCAAAATATTAATCTATCAGAAGTTGTCAGAACATGTGTTAGTGATTTTCACACTGGTCATTTACTCTGTGAATGATAATACATGCTAGTTGATTTATAGACAACTTCCTAGTTTATAACCTTTTTGAGATAAGCACATGCTACTATTTTTATAAGAGAGCAGGTGTCACGCTGGCTATTGAGAAGGATAAAGTGTCAATCCGTTGGGCTGACTATCTGTATATGACACATTTTTAAGGAAGTTATATAACAAGTGACTATATTCTTGTCAAATATAGTCACTTGTTCACCCTGTTCACACACTCAAAACTCAGAGTCCACAAAAGTTGGATAAACAGAAATAGAAGATAATTCTTGAAAAGCCAGTCAGACAGTTTAGATCAATATTTAGAGATATGATAGGAAAGTGCAACAATAAACAGAGTTTTCATGAAGTTTTCGCTCATTGCAAACCGCTGGGCATCTCAGATTTACAATATGTTACAGTAACCAAGTTTTTAAATTAATTGTGGAAATTTTAAAAGCTTTTGAAAAAGTCACAATAGCAGTTATCTCACCATGAATGAAATATTAAAACTGCATCCAGGTTTTCAAAAAGTTACTCGAATTCATAAATTTAACTCTGTTGTGATAAACCCACTAGGCAAAAGTTCTGTGTTATTATCTACAGTATGTTTACAATGGAACTAATCTTGGTGTGGTAGTTTTAAAGGTAGTTTTAATATCATGGTGCACCTAGAATAAACCCATCATATTAACGAGATGTTATTTTTTATTTTCTTTATGCAAAAAGCTGAGTGTTGAATACCCATGCATGACAATATTGTTTCCAACGCTTTTGGAATTAGTTCAGACAAATTGATGCACTCAGCATTCGTTATTGCAAAATAAAGTTCTTCGCAGCAAAAAACAAAATACTAGCACATTTAATTTGGCTAAACAAACCTCACCCAGTCATCTAAATAATTATTTTTAAATTAGGGCTGTTAATGGATTTTTAAAGTGAAAGTGTGTGTAGCGGCTATGAACGATGAATAAACTGGGTTCTATTTATGCGGATTAAATTCACAACTTTGACAAAAATTGACGAAAAATGATCGCAATTTAAAACTCACAAGAAAAATATGTGCCAAGATAGCCTCACTAATTCCAAGACTGCCTATTTCCATTCCAGCCTATGATCAATTATCCTATGGAGGCCATGTTGTACCTTTTAGTTTCCGCACTATGAACGACTTCCTATTTGTATGCTAAACTCACCATAATAGGCAGCAATGATGACCTACAGGGTAATAGTTTATTTTAATTCAGAGTTTTAGTCACAGCCCATGTATCTATTAACAAATATTTCTTGTTTAAAAAAGTTATAATTTTGAGTTATCAGTCTTATCAGAATTATTGGCCCTTAAAAGATTGACCATTTGGAGTTGTTTACTCTATAAGTTTTTTTCCTGGATTTAGTTTTTAAATCAATTCTTCTTTTGCTAAGTATCAGGTCATGAGTACATAACCAATTTGCAGGCTTCTGAGAGTGTTTCATTGTGACAAAATATATTTACTGTTTTTGTATCTGATGCCTAGTTTGGGATCGTTGAAAAAAAGTGAAAAAGTTTTAAAGAAAGTAAAAGAAACATTAGCTCATTTAACTAGACCTGGTGATGACTACTGCAACTGGAATTATGCTTTGAACAATTCAATTTTAGCAGTAGCTGCATTTTTGCCGAATTCAATCATTCAGCATTTTATTATGCTAGTATTTTGTTAAAAATCATGGTTGTTTTTAGCCATAGAGCTAGGTGATGAGAGCATTTATCAACGATTTACATAATAAGTTTTGGTTAAAAAAGATTCGTTGCCGCTTTGAAAACACAACCAAAATGTTGTTCACAAAGCACAATATAACTGGCTTGATGGTCTAGGGGTATGATTCTTGCTTGGGGTGTGAGAAGTCCCGGGTTCAAATCCCGGTCAAGCCCATTAGCATTTTTAAGAATGATCCAAAAATGCATTTTTAAAAAGTTTAATTGAAATTATGAGCCTAATTATTCATGGAACTGAAATCATATGTGATTTTTTTGTATCTCAAAGCAATATTTCTTATATGAAATTAAAAATAAAACTTAATCTGTTTCACTGTTTCACTTAATCTGCACATAAAAAAGGATATTATGATAGAATGTATTTTAATTGTTCGAATTCACTACTAGTGCTCCCAAGATAGCGCTAGTAGTGAAAGTAGCGGTTAGTAGGTAAAATTCATTTAGGTTAAATTTAAAGCTTATGTTATGTTACATAGCACAAAAGAAGTTTAGCGTACCAAATGTATTGTTGTGAAACCTGTTTTACACCAGTGTTATCCACTCTGTCTGTCTCGAAGGTATAAGAACTCCATACATTATTGTGCATAATTATGTTACACCCTACAATAACATGGGCATAAAAGAGGCTTCACATTAACACATTTAGTACGCTACACTTTAGTTGCGCTATGTAACATAACATAACCGTTACATTGAACCTATATAAATTTTACTTACTAAACTCACACCTGAAATGAGTGTTGATTTCAAGTGTGTGTTTTAGAATTAACACTTAAACTAAGTGTTAATTCTATTTTGTCTTCACTTGAATTTTTTTTTTCTTTGCACTTTTTGCCTCGCTTTCACTACTGCTTTTAGCTTTTTAAAACTTTTTCAACTAAGTCTAACCATCACAAAGAGTCTGATGATATAGATATATTATTCTTGTTTTGGGTGTAAAATGTGTGTGAGTTCAAATCCCGGTGAAGCCAAAAAGATTTTCAGAACAAACAGAAAACTCGCAAACATCACATTACAGTTTGTCTGCAGTCTGCAGTCTTCAGTTTTTTTTAGATTGAATGGTGTTAAAAATTGAATTTTGATTAGATGCTACATGGCTTAGTCATCCATCTAAATAAAGATTTTATCTGTGAGGAAGTTATGTACATTGATATGCAGGTTTGGCATTAATTATCAGTAGCGAGTATGCGTTTTCTTCTTTTTGAAGTTTAACAAAGCATTGTCATGAGTAGATAACTCCTTGATTTGGAATAGCTGATTAAAAATCAGAACAAATCGAACTTTTTTTGAACATGAAAAATGTGCGCTCCCAGTTACTGGCAGGTACAAACATATACTGTACAAATAACACAGACTTTAGTAATACTGATGGGTTATTAGTTGTTATTTTATGAAACAGTTTCATGTTGGTTGATTAGAGTTCACTTCTCTGTAAAATAAGCTGCTAAAGCAGTTTTACTTACGCAGTATTGCCGATTCCATAAATTTAAAAAACTGGACATTCTGTGCCATGCTAAACATACATCTTGTGTCATGCGAAAAAAGTATAGAGTTTTCTTATGCTTTTTTGTGTATGCCAGCTTTTTGACAAAGCAAACTGATGAGTTGTAACTGAAATATGTTATGCATATCTTTAATTATCTGAGTCAGCCATCTCGTCTGACGATATTGTCTTTTTGAAAAAATTATACCTACAGTCTCTTTGGAATGCACTTTATATGGTTTAGTCTGCTTCACAACACAAGCACCAACAATAGCTTTATAACAGTACTGTTGGTAATAACAACACCTGAAAATGAAACATATGCTTTATATAAATATATGTAAAATACTACATTAGAAAAACTAGATTTTGTATGCAAAACTATATCGATAACCTGATATCCAGCAGAAACATATTTTATTTGTAATCAAACCTAATGAGTGAAGGCCAAGAGGTGAAGGTCATGATAGAGACACATGTCATGTATCAGCCTGTGTGATTTCACTTTGTAATAGGTTTTTTTAAAATCAATTCACTTATTTGTAAATTTGCATTTTAACAACTAATTATCGGCTTCAGTGTTTACAGTAAGACCTGTACTTCTATTTTAAGGCTAACATTTTAAAGCTTTCACGCATATGCAAACTGTACGCAGGGTTTAAAGTTTTGCTCTGGTAAAACCTATTTGGATGCTTATATCGACTAACTCAGAAGGCAAAAGAAGAGTTGATGTGGGAAGAGATACTGTGAAAAAAATCGAACAGTCAGAAAAAAACTGAAACATGTTTCAATGAAGGCAACAATCAGTATGCAATTGGAAAAGCAAATTAACAAATCACAGAATGAGAATTAACACTTAAAATAAATGTTAATTCTAATTTGTCTTCACTTAATTTTTTTATTATTTTTTTCTTTGCGCTTTTTGCCTCGCTTTCACTATTGCTTTTAGCCTTTTTAAATTTTTTCACACAAATCTAACCATCACACAGAGCTTGATGATATAGATCTATGATTCTTGTTTCGCTGTAAAATGTGTGTGGGTTCAAATCCTGGTGAAGCCAAAAAAAGATTTTCAGAACAAACTGAAAACTTTCTAACATCACAATACAGTTTGTCTGCAGTCTTCAGTTCAGTTTTGTTTATAGATTGGATGATGTTAAAAATTGAATTTTGATCAGATGCTACATGGCTTAGTCATCTATCTAAATAAATACATGTATTTTATCTGTGAGGAAGTTATGTACATTGATATGCAGGTTTGGCATTAATTATCAGTAGGGAGTATGCGTTTTCTTCTTTTTGAAGATCAAACAAGTTTTGTCATAAGTAGATAACTCCTTGATTTGGAAAAGCTGATTAAAAATCAAAACAAATCGAACTTTTTTTGAACATGAAAAATGTGTGCTCACAGTTACTGACAGGTATGAACATATACTGTACATATAATACAGACTTTAGTAATACTGATGGGTTATTAATTGCTATTTTATGAAACAGTTCCATGTTGTTTGATTAGAGTTCACTTTTCTGTAAAATCAGGTTTTAAAGGAACTTTATTTCCGCAGTAGTGCCGATTCCGTAAATTTAGAAAATTGGACATTCTGTTCCGTTCATTTATGCCCTTTTTGAAAAAAATTATATCTGCAGTCTCTTTGGAATGCACTTTATAGGGTTTAGTTGATAAAATCATATTCAGTGAGTGAATGACCTAACCTAATGAGTGAAGGCCAAGAGGTGAAGGTCATGATAGAGACACATGTGTCCTAACTTACTCTGACATATACTAGTAAATATTTAAACTAACCTAGCAGATATACCAACTTATTACTTCTGTATTTTTTGTGAGCTAGTATGCTCACAGTCCCGAGAGAGAGATCATCATGTGCAATCAGTATGTGCACAATTATTCCATAGTACTGCAAGGGAGCTCGGTGGTGACAGTAGTTGGGAGTGTGCGTGTCTGCAAAGCCTGATATACATGTATAAGTTCATCTGTACATTTCGTCTTTTTCTAACGCTCCATTCTTTAAGCAGATGGAATGACAAACACGGCTCCTATTATAGTAAAGATTGTTGCCAGTTTCATTAATTTTGTTCACAGATATGTTCAAACACGTTGTAGTTGGCATTAGCAATGATATACAGCCCATAAAGGATAGGCGCCGGCTATCATATGGGTGGGGTTAACTAATCGTTCTCTGTTGGGATTGTGCTAGCCTGGGTTTTGGAGCTAATACAACTCTCGCAGGGCAGTCGCGTTGCCTTGTTAGGTATTGTAAAACACAACTCGCTGTTATCATTTCATTAGCTCATTCAGTCAGTAGACCCTGTGGTTCACAATAGCAAACCTTAAACTTCTACAATGTAGGGGTAATACCTAACCAAAATAATGGATCCATGCAAAATAAAATATTTCAAATTATCTACTTTTACTAGTTTTAAAATTGGTTAAAGTCGTAGTATATGCTTATAGTTAAATATAATTTACCCAAAATTACCAGACCAACGGCTTTTTTTCCTCGTTTTTGATTAATATTTTGCCACCCCTAATCTAAAATGACAAAGTCTTTCATTGATGTCACATATTTTTACCTGGCCCATATGATGGGACAGCAGGCAAAGCTGTGCAGTGTAGTTTTCCTTCTCAAAATCTAAACATAAAACCTAATTTGGGCTATTTTACGATTGTAAATGGTGACTGGCTGATCATAGTGGTGACAATATTGGGATATTATATTTATTTGACAACAAAAGGAATTCAACAGATCTGTAAAATGACCGCTTTAAAACTTTATGTTGGTAAATTTCCAGGGGGCTTTATACAGCATATTAGTTTGTTCGGGTGCCGTGTTGGCGTTCATGCCAACAGAGATTGTTCATTAAACCTCACCCATATGATGCCCATTGCCTCTCCTTGGGAGGCTGCGTATCAATGGCGTTAGGGAATTTTTTTAAACTTGTTAATGTGACACCTACACATAGTATATCTAGTTAAAGGATCTCAATTAAAAAATATGTAAATAATTCGAAAATCTATCGTTTTTTTAAGCCATCATCCTGCTTGCACATGCGCTCGTCTGCAAAAAAGCCGCCATATTTGTTGAAAGCGATTGTCATTCTCTTGATCAATACTATTTTTCGATGTTGTTTTGATACTAAATTAAAAAATTTGCAACAAATGCATTGCTTGCCACAATTAATGGCAGAAGCTTTGTGTTTTTAACGATGAAAGTTGTTCATAAAGATGGCAGTATATGTTTTAAGATTATATATCTATAACAATCTAAAGATGGCAGGCAATATATCTTCTAACTCAGTGTTTTCAAAACTGAGAGAAAAAATTGTTGTTTTTAAGTTAGAAATTCTCAAACAAAGTATTATATCTAAGTTTTAAGCTAATTTTATTGATAAATCTTTGGACAACAATGTCGCTACCATAAAAGTCTTAAAGATCGTTGGTTCTGTTATCAACGAATAATAAAATTCAGTTGCTAACAATTGCGAGGAAAATTGCAAAAATGTGTCTATGGCGGTCGATCATAGAAAACGCATGAATGAAAGGGTGAAAACGTTGGATTGGCCACTGTTTGTGGTAGTAAACATGTTTATTTCCTTCTGCAGCTGAGTTACTTTTAATTTTTTCCAGCTACAAGTACTACAGAACAACAGCTACTACAGAACTTGCCCGGGCACTCCGAGCGTTGCGATAGGCGACGGTGAGAAGAAAGCGAGCAGCGTATATTACAAAAAAGCACAACATCTCATTTACTCTTAAAAACACTTGAAGCAATACAATGCCTCCTAAATAGCCTACTGCTCCATCGGAAGAACAGATTGATTCCCGTAGAGATAGAGACTGAATTCGCAAAGCAGCAGCTAGACGAGCAAAAACTGCAGAGCAAACACAGCTACGCCCACAAAGAAACAGAGCTGCTACTGAAGCTTCTAGAAGTGCAGACTCCTCAGAGCAAACACAGCTATGCCTACATAGAAACAGAGCTGCTATTGAAGCTCCTAGAACTGCAGACTCTGCAGAGCAAAAACAGCTACACCCACAATGAAGCAGACTAGCTACAGCATCTGCTGGAAACTGCAAAGCATCTGCTAAAAGTGCAAAAACTGCAAAGCAAACACAGCTACGCCTACAACATCAGCTGCTAGAAGAGCAGAGGCCGCTGAATAAACACAGGTACATTGCGAGTGGGTCAGAATAGATGCTGCAGCTGCTAAAAGTTCAGAAACTGCTGAGCCGACCCAGCAGCGACTCAAACGGCTCAGAGCAGCCGCTACATTGCCTAGACGAGCATAACCCTCCGAGCAGATGCAGCAGCTACAAGAACATGATGCACTAGCTACAACAGCTGCTCAGCGAGCTGAATTTTCAGAGCAGATTAGACGGCGACCATAGCAAAATGTACCAACTTTGGCAGCTGCTACCAGGCACACTATATGGGCAGAAAACTTTGCACTCGACTACAGTCCTGCAACATAGTATAGTGCCAAATTTTTCTATGGGGCAAATGTCCAAAAATGCTCTAGATGTAATGCCTTTCGTTGAAAAGGCAAAATGCCATATATGTAGTTTTTTAGTAGTTTTGTTGATAATAAATTTTATCAACACAGCGACATTACTGCAGCACAGTTTGTATATACCATGTGAAAACCCCGGGTATCAACGAATAACTGGTGAGTCATAACTAGGGTTTTAAGCATGTAGAAATCTCAATTCAAAAGATGCTGGCGATCGCTTAGCAGTGCATTAGGAAAATATTTTCTAGAAGCTTTTTAAATATGTAAAATTTTTCAATACCGCCAGTTTGAAGGACTTCGGTTTGCCTAGCAATGTCAATTTCATTAACGGTTCTTGGTACAAAATTAGAACAACTCCGATTTGAGTGGTTTGAGACTGATGCATTGTAGACTAGCTGTTAAACACATTGCATATTTCCATGGATCTCTTCAACATTATTGACTCATACGACTGTATATGTGTGTGCAGTCTTATCAGCACAAAAATTTCAGTAGATTGCACATTTGGAGTTGTTTTATAGTATGAAAGACAACTCTCAATAAAACTATTGCTTTACATAATTCTGTCCCCGAACACGGGTAATGCAGCTAGTTGACAAAAAAAATATTTTCTCATAGCTGGACATGTTTAGGTCAAGTGGCAAAGGAAGTGTGTTGAGTAATGCCTAGTTTCAGAGAACAGTTCAAGGTTAAGCACCATATTTGTTACTCCTAGTGATCTCTTCTACATGTAGGAATTGAATCCCAGCTTCACAGGTCAGGCACTCTAGACCATGAGACCACAGCTACAGTATGTTAGATGGTGAAACAAGTGCTCTCAGGTCATCCTGGGCCTAGTCTTGCTACCAATAAAATATTTTCTATTCCCTACACTTGTTGTATCAAAATAAAAGCAGATTTCAGTATATATTATATATCTCCAAAAGATTTACACAGGTTAAACCTTTTAGGATTATGGCACAATTGCAAAACATGTTTAAATGGTAAAGCAATGATTAGTTAGCAAATTTCTAGTGACTAATGATGATCAGAGTGCAGTATCAGAATTACCAAAAACGTGTTGTTTTTTTCTGCTTAAAGTTAATGGCAGGCAAATTGGGAGACATATTGCATGCTAATCGCAAGGGTCACTTAATATAGTGAATTGGCATATAAACATATTTCTGTTATGAACAGAGGCTTTCATATCTTTTGACTTTTTCCACATGCAATGACGCACAATTTTGCTACAGAGTAAGCAGATCTTTGATAGCTGTTTTATACCTGAAACATAGACCTATTTAAATCAGCTTTTTAAAATGTCACTCGCAGCAATCTTAACCTCCTCATCACTATAAAAGTATGCTTCTTTTAATAAATCTTTAACAGACCCAAACATATAGATGTCAGATGACGCAAGATCAGGACTTGAATGAGGATGAACTAGCTGAGACCAATGAATATTGTTGATTGATTCTAATGTTTTGGCAGGGTTAATGATGCTTCTTTTGTTGTAGCTTCACCGCTTTCTGTAGAGTGCCAATTTTATCTTTTAAATCTGTAAGAGCTTATCAAAATTTACAGAAAATTCTATACACAACTACTGCAATACAACGTTAATCAGCTTTGGCAGTAGCTTTGTAAAAAAAAACGAGAGTTGTAAAGAGGGTTGTGATTGATCACCCCTACTCATCTCTGTACTTTGACAATTCAGCTTTCATCAAGTCATCATCACACTAAAAGTCATTAAATACTCTGTGTAAGAGAGTGTTTGCGCGAAAAGACCTCGAATAAACTATTTTTATCTGTAGCATTTCATATTCTGGTAAAAAAATTGTAATGGTTAAAATAAGTGTTTGAATTCTAAAGAAAAATAGGCAAAAATTAAGAGTTAGGAAGCAAAATGTTTTTTCTCAGCTTCGCAAAGCAATGCGATTTCAATGCCCTTTAACCTCCAGCAAAACTTTTTTATGTCAAGTTTTTGTTGGTAGTTACAAAAAAAAGAACAGAATAGCTCGTAGCAAAAAAAATAGTAAAACTAATAACTTTATATTGTTACAAAATAAAACAAACTAAAGGGTGTTGAGCTACATTGCTTTGCTTGGACAGTGAGAATAGCTCTAAGTTAATGAACCACTTTGTTTAAAATTTAATAGTGGCTTGGGTAATGTAAATTTTATATAGGAAGGGTTACAGTTAGTGATTTGGTGGTTTTGGTTTTGTTCACATTAGAAAGTAAAAACTGCATAATTTGGAATTTTAAGAAAAATGTTACATACAAAATGAAAATGTCGATGAAACTTGAGCTGTAGATTGAAACAAATACCTTATGCATAAAATATTCCTCATTTTTTGTGCCATGATACTACCCTGGCCCTTTATGGCATTTATACGTATTTTTCCTATTGTTATGTATTCAGAAACAGGTGATACTATAACCATTACACTGACATATAGAAGAGACTGTGCATATTTTTATGAATGACCCATAACATGTTGTTTAATATGTTGATTTCATTAACTATTTACATGTAAATCTTACTGTGTAATAGCTTCAAACTGAATTCCAAGTTTTTTTCTTAATAATAGCATTGTCTGTCTGTCCAAAGCCATTGTTGGAGGTTGTGAAAAAAGATTGCATGGCTTGATATTCGAACATACAAGATAAAATATTCATCACTTGAAAGAATGTTGTTGCTATTGATATAGTACTAGAAACGAACATGCAGTAATAGCAAGAATTCTTAGGCAGCAGTTGAAAGTTAAACTTTGAGTATTTACCAAAGGTCATTAAGAACAATGATTTAATAACCACTTAGACAAACAGAAGTATTCTCCATTCTTTCAATAATGACTGGCTCCATATATCGCTGACCACTATCTTTGTAACATCATTGGGGAGTGAACGAAACTACCATTTAATGTAAAGGGGAGTAAACTTAATTTTACAGCAGGAGGAAGGGAAGATAGTAGGGGTTTATCTAGGATTAGTTGAGCCTGACAACTTAAGGTTGTCAACTCAAGAAGATGTATCGCAAGCAACACAGTCTCACAAAGCAAAACATATGGTTGGTAAAATTATGTATTGACTTATTAGCACACCAATATTTTGACTGACGCCTGTTAAATTTCTGGTTAGATTGGTCTGTCTCTACAATTGTCTGTTTAGCCTGAGTATTTTAACAAGTTTTGTCCTGATTTGCATTTTTGGCACTCCAACATATTTCTTCACTTTTGGCAGGTTTCATTTGTTTTAAATTATTCAATAACCAATCAGATGATATTCAGTTTGGCTCTTCAGCTGTTTTTCTCAGTAGTGAACTCTGACCATACATGGCTGTTTAAACGATGATATTCATTTGTACTTTAGCAGTCCTGTGTTTTAGTATTGAATTTTCTATTCCCAATGTGGAAAAGCTTTGATGTGATGCAGATAGTAGCATGCCTGTTTGGGAATCAAAATATCCGGGTTCAATCCCCGTCTAGTTTGATTCCCCTCGTTTGATTTGTTAGTACAAAACCATGTCACTAGCATAGGCATGTGTGGTAACAGCTGCGATCACTTTTTAAGACAGCAGACATATTTTGGCAAAATTTACATCGATTGCGTAGTAAGTGAATATTAATTATTCGTGAACCCATAACCAAGAGAGTGTTGTCTAAATATTACTCTGAAAATTAGTTTATGTTTGAGAAGCAAACTATAGTCTTTGATCAAGATATTCCAAGTCAAAATCAAACTTTTTTTTACGATCAAACTCTTTAGTTAGAGTGTAGCCCTCATGCACCTTCTGTGTTAGAACATCAAAAGCTATGGTTGAGGAACGTATAATCAATTTTAATTCAGATGAAAGTCACACCACTAATTCTGATGACGGTAAAAGTAATGGATTTGTAGAAGTAATGAACATTGTAGAAGATTGTTTTAGCTTTACAGCAATTTAAGCTTCACATAGCTTTAGTAATGCACATACTATGAATACAATGCTTTTGTGCGTAGATCTGTAAAGAAGATAGATAAAGTATATTAAAAATAATGTTCTAGATAGGATTTGAAATTGAAAAAAATGTATACATATCATGAAGCAAAATTGTCAGTTTTCTGTGAAATGGCTGGCAGTAGGCTAAAAAGCTAAAGTTGCACATGGATGGCAGTGGAAAAGTCTTAAGCACAAATTTTGCTAAAGACAAACTCGTAAATGATTAAGATTAGGCACAAAGTCTCAGTTCTACAAAAGTGGGAGCAAAGCTGTCTTATACAGTAATATCTTTATATTTGAGTCATGTTATATTCTTACTTTCCCAAACAAAATTGAGAGTTATACCCTTTATCAAAAGATAACTGACAATAATTCTGCAATAACACTACTTTTCCCGCTGTGAGCTACAACCATTGTTTCAAAAGGTATATTAAACAACCATTCAAACAATTCCTAGCTAGAAATAACGCTCCATACGCTGTACCCACTGAATCGACTTCTACCAAACCAGCACTGCTTTGTATGGACAATGGTGAAACTGCTTTAATTTTCTGAGCAACAATTAATATCGGAATATGTTTAATTATGTCGTGGTTGTTAGAGCATTTGTATGCCATCACTTACAATTCTAAGGAGAATTTTAAAAATCAGGTTTTTCAATAAAGATTTTGTGGACATGTTCTGGTGGTTTATAGTATAACAGATATGTTTAGCTGACTTGAGGTATGAGCAATTGCATAAGCAACACAGCTTTAGATTTTCACTTAATTTTTTTACTTTTTCATGTTTACTTATCTTTTTTAAAATTGCTTGTTGCCAATATTAAATTTGTTGTCACATTTGAGAGGAACAGGTATGCATCTTGAGCAATTATAATTCCTGCAATTGTGATCTTTCTGCTCACATGTATGAATGTGACATCTGGCGCCTAAATAATCTGTACTTTTCATACATTTGGGGGTAATGATGAATTGTGATAATTTTCACTATATTAAAGGAAATTTAATCGTACACTACCTATTACAGGTGTATTACCAGATGTGTCTTAGAACAAGTGACTTCGAGGAGATATAACTACAATTCTTACCTTCTTTTCAGTTGGAGTGACTAAAAACATTTTTAATTGTAAAAGTTGCCATAAGTTATTGGGTTGTCAGGGTTCAGTCCTATTGCTTCACAAGTCTCAAGAGCGGTTGTATTTTGAAAATTTCAGCCTTTCCTAGCAATGTTTTTGTATCTTTGTTGAGCCATATCACAAGCAAATTAAACTGGCTACTCTCACACACATGTAATTCGAGTTTTCAACCAATACTAAACTTTTTTGTAATTTAATTTTGCTGATTGCTTTGTTTTTTTAAGATTTGTCATTTAGTGTATTTGACAAGAAAATGTTGGTTTCTACAGTGTACATGCTCAATAAAAAAGAGTTTCTTATATTTCAAAGTTAAACCCAATAAGAACATGAATACTCACAATGTTTTTTCTTAAAATATACTGGTTTAATCCTTTCAAATATAAATGTAAATATATATTGTACTCTAGTGTCTGTAGGCAAATTTAAACTATTCACAACTGTTTTAGCAAACAACGATTAATGCATTATTATGGTTCATCCTTCTTCATTTAATATAAATATATCGCCATATCCTTTAATATAAATCAACTTTAGAGATCATGATAATTACCACATAATCAAATACTTTTAAGATTTAGTGCTACAAAGGTAGTTTACAAGTGTGTAATGAAAATATTATTCGCAACACTCTAAACTGACAAACTCAGCACACCAGACCATCAAATTGTTTGAGTCTACTTGATCAAGTTAAAAAATAGTAAGAAAACAAGGCTTATCCATGTTTATAAAGTCGGTACAAAATATTGATTGTCAGTAATTTAAATACCATTTTGCAAGACTAGCAACAGATCTAAATGTCTCAAAACAAGGCTTGCAATATAGTTATAACAGAAGCTACATTATAGCTATATAGAGTAGCGGTATTTAAAAAAATTACATTTTAACTTACAACAAACTTACGCAATGGTCGGTATCAAGTATGTAAGTAACAATGATA
Organism: Watersipora subatra; assembly: GCF_963576615.1. Taxonomy (NCBI): domain Eukaryota; kingdom Metazoa; phylum Bryozoa; class Gymnolaemata; order Cheilostomatida; family Watersiporidae; genus Watersipora; species Watersipora subatra. The sequence goes on from NC_088713.1 coordinate 39,877,550, forward strand.
AAAAGGACGACTACGCAACAAAAACCTCAACACATTGTTGTGTCGTTGTTACGTGTTCAAAAGTTACATGTTTGTGATCTAACCTTGTATTTGGCACCAAAATTGTAGCAGAATCATGGGTCTCTGTTTCTTCGTTGTTATAACCTTAACACGCGTTGTTCTGTAGCCGATTGAAAGGCATCATAAAGCACATACCGAAGCCTCAGTTGTATATGGCCTATGATGAAATGGAAGCCCGAGCTGTACAGCCTCACTCCATCTAACATACTTTGGCTATGATGTACTACTGTTGTTAGTTTTTGTAATCTATTGTTATGTATTTCTAGTACTTGTATTATTTATCAATAGTTATTGATAACATTTTTAATTGTAAATTTTATTGGTTAGAAGTCAATTATTAACTAGCTGGTCAATTAGCTTTAATTCCAATAATAGCCTGTGTCCTTTTTTGTTAAGTTGTAACAACTAAAATTGTAGCCCGTGTAACATCTGCTCATTTACGCACAGTCAATAAAAAGTAGATTGCTGAAAATCATAACTAATAGTCATGCTAACACTTGATACAAGTAGCTAATCAAATTAAGAGACTGGTGCATATTTAAGCCACTGCGGTAGGACTACAGATTACAATTTATATAAATCAAAGGAAAACCCCAGGCTGAGATCAATTAACCACAAAGAGTATGAAGTGTGAGTTGTCATTAGATTTAATTTTTACAGCCAAGGCTAAAGGCATTTAATATTTATCTAACACCAATGAGACGCAATACTAGATTTTGGAAACATTTTGTATTCTTTGAAATTGACCTACTTTTTAAAATGGAATGCAAACCATCATGTTAGATTTAGATTAGATATTTAGTAAAATTCTAATGAGTAGCGTACCACCAAATCTCTAATGAGCAACACCTTTATTTTAATCACATCTATATCTGAGTGCCACTATTTAACATTCTTAATATTTACGAACTCGGAATAGAAAGTGATCAATAAAAAATTTCCACAAAAGCGAATTAATAATGACTCAACTACATTGATAAAAATTAATTTGTTTGTTGTTTTTGTTTGTATCAAAGTCCGTCTTCCTACTCAAGGTCTCTACAGTTTTTTTCGTTAAAACTCTGAATGCAGCATCACAGAAGAAATTAGTACTGTATCAGACAAATAGTAGTTTATTTTTAATGTAGTTTTGATAGTTTAATGCAGGTAGAAAAAACCTTTTGCATTTACGATTAAATTTTTCTACTTTATAATTTGAAGCTCAAATTTTGAGGCAGTTTTGATTACACGCGGTTTCTCTTCAGTTGCTCCAGAAGTTCATACAAGTACATAGCATAGATTTTGGTTCTGCAAAAATTGTTTCTATGCTGATATCAGTTAACTCAGCTGTGCAGAAAAGGAGTTGAGGTCAGAGAATGTGTACGAGGTATTAAGCAGGCAGAAGAATATAAGATGGTTCCAAATAGAGGCAACAAGTAGAACAAAACTGGCTGATCAAATCTTGCTTGATCAATCTGTTGCCAATCTTTGCTTTAAAGGGTCAAATTTTGTTTTTGAATGTATTATGAATATTGTTTGTTTATTTATGTCAATTGTTCTTGAGTATGTTTGTGTAGAATGTTAAAATACTATTATATAATTTATAAATTTGCAGATTTATAACATATTACTTGATAGCACAACTGCGGTAATTCAACCTTGGCTTGCAATGGATAGACACTCATAACCCATTTTATATACACTGTAGCACATACAAAGCTAATTTTGGCTGAAATCTGTAGAGAACCTACCATGAGTGCAACAAGCTTTTATGCAACCTTGTTAAATATAATGACAAAATGAAAATATCTTCGTCCTCAAAATATTATCATTTATTCACCGTGAACCACGGTCAGATTTTGTCATTACAAATTATGATGTTATATTATTATCAGTTATTACTTCTTATGTTGCATGGCGAGATGAATCGATTGACCAGAATATATTTTTTCACCAAATCAAGATGTACTAGACACTTGGTTTGGCTTAGATATTTTTTCTTTTGCTGTGTTTGGTTGGCCTGACAACACCTCAAATTTACAAGATTATCCGTCTTTTTTTGACATCATCAAGTCGATTGCACATGCGCTCGTTCACGAAAAAGTTGTCATATTTGTAGAAAACGATCGTCTTGTTTTAGTTAACGGTACTTTTGGGTGTTGTTTTAGTACTATAATAAAAAAATTGCAAACAAAAGCAGTGTTTTCAAAAATCCAGTGCAAAAGCATCGTGTGTTTAACGATAAAATTGTCTATAAAGATGGCCGACAATGATAAAATGACGTCCTGAAAAAACGAAGGTACCCTGTGAGAAACTAAACATGACACCGTACTCTTCTAGTTTGCCAGAATACTAATGATAGGTTCCACCTACATTTACAAGCTACCTTCTATGGAGGTCAGTGTCTTCTCACATCAAGTATTGTATCGAGTTGTGTTCTCTTTGTTTCATGCTTAGGGATGGCCGCGCACTCGTTGCTTAGCCAAAAAGTAAAGTAATGAGAGGTGCCGGATTTTTAGACTGAAATGAATAAAGATTTCTGTTAATAATTTGCTGGTAGTTGTTTTTGACTAGATTTGTTCAATTATAGTTGTAGTTGCTATTTTTGGTCAATGATTTATGTTGCTTTAACCCGTTCAACACTAACAGCCAATTTTCGGGCCTCGCGTAGGGTGTGTCAGAATCCCTCACGGCAGGTTTTCCGGCATTCACATAGATTTTGTTGACAAAAGCCGTTTCTAAATAACAGCGTAAATCAATCAAATTGATTTTTCCACAAGATGTTAGACCAAAAGTTTTACTTCCATTTGTAACAGTTTACAAATAATTTTAACTACTTCCTTCGTTTTAATAACCAATTTGGTTAGAATATCCCGAAAAAAACTGTACCACTTGTTTGTTGGTAGGTTATAAATTATTTTAATGCAAATGCAAAAATTTATGATACTAGTTGTTATTTACCAGTATATTTTCAGACATGAAATGATGATGAACAAGTGCTACATGTTTATGCTGCTCGCGTAAATCTGTCAAGAGTTTTGTAAAATGGTATGAACTTTTATAATTTAGCTCAAATAATGATACAAGTACTTTTTTTCTGTTTGATGACATTTGCGATGGGTTGCCCAACATTTTTACTAGGGTTTTATCAAACAGCATTGTATTATGAGCACGTTTAGATATAATTAATAGAAGTTTAAAGACTTCGGATCGTTTGACAGACTGCCCAGAGTTACTGACAGGCGTTGACCAAAATGGCCAGGGTTAAAAGGATTAAAAATTAATATATTGTACTGAGTCTCCATAACTTTTCTTTGGGTAACAAACAGCCCAATTTGGTATTTCTGCGTGCGAATAGCAATAAAAGTACCACCATGCTCTACCAGTTACACTGAGTCTAGATGTATGGCTTTTACCAACCTACTCTCAAATTTATCTTGCATAGCTGGATGTCCTTATTTTTATAGTATCCAGAAGACGTGCTGATGATTTTTAATCTAAACATAGATGTTATTAGTAATGGCACAGTTTAAACCCAGACCATTTAACCATTATTATAAAATGGTGCATGTTAGGCTGTAATAGTGATGTTCGAACTCAAGTTCGAATAAACTCCAGTAATACGAAGCAGCCTTTTTGGGCTATAAACAGTCATAGTGTGAATACACGCTTCTTGATCATCTCTTAATCTACTACATTTGTCTTCTATTATCTCACATACTTGAATGCCCATGTTACTAGAGCCTGCTCTAACACAGCTGCTGTATGTGTCACAGGTGTTCCTAAATGCAATTATCGGAGATGCACAAGAAAGGATAATGTCTAAGACCTTAAACGGTGTTGCTGACCCTGTTGATGTCCTCAACAGAATCAGTCGGGAAGGCCTACCAAAAACACCCCAATGTGGCAGCCTCGATCTCAAAGAGATCGCAAAGGCCGAGGCTAGTCATATAGTGTCTCCTACTACTTGTTGCCTCTGAGCATATGTAGCTACTGATTGAGTGTCTTTGTTTCAATGTCAACTGTATGCATAAAAACATATTTTTATCACGTTTCTTTAAATATCAGCTGGAGTTAGAATGTTTTTAAGTTTGGGGCGTTCTCAAAATGCCCACAAAACTTTTGGCCAACTTTATTACTGCACTTTTTGCCTTGTTTAAACCTGCGGAAGAAAAAACTTAAAATATTTCAGTTTCAACATATTTTCTGTACTAATCATAGAGATAGGACAACTCCAAAAGGATCTAATAGTGCACAACATACAGTATGATCTTTAAGCTGCTATGCGCACCTACACAGCTCAGGAACTCTACAATCATATTGATGAATGTATAACTATAATTATGGTTGCTTTGCAACTGCGTTAAATTTATTCAATTTAGCTTTGCGCTTTCCTTGACTTTACTTAAGTGTTCTTTAGGTGTTCTGTTACATCCAATAATACAAATCAATAATACCATCAATATTGTACAGTCATAATGTTTTTAATTGTGGAAGTCTACCATGGCAGTAAAACACTGGGGATTCTCAAAACTTGTTTGTTGTTCAACTAAAGTTGTTGCAATCTTATTTCCTGTGAGCTTATCGATTTGTTTTAGAGTTTGCTTCTCCACTGAAATTCATAGAGCCATGACAGTAACTTGAGTGTATCCTCAGAGAGTAATTATCCTCTCTTGTCAGTAGTAATGGGATAAGTCCTACAAAGTGTTGATTACCCTCGAAATATGCAAACTGCACATGCACCGGCAGTAAAGTCAGAAATGAGTTATCTTCTTCTTTTAGTAGGGATGAGATAACTCTGAGGAATTATTGCTAATTCATGGAATTTGAAAAAATTCACATCACATCAATCATCACTGGCGATGGAATGGCAAAATTATATTTGTTTTTGTGTCATTGCTAGCAAATGAAGTATGTTTAAATCAAAAATGATTCGATTTTTGGTCAAATGGTTTAAAAAGAAATTGGAAATTGTTCTTTTAGAATCAGTATCTGGAACCCATCTTTCTAAACTATTTTATTATAAAAAAATACATGTGACTTTGAGAGTATAGATAAGTCTCTCATAATGATCTAGAGAAAGGTGTGTAAAGGATTTTGTGTATAATAGGAACTTATATGCATACAAAACAGTGGCGACTGTTGGATTGGTACAGAAAGCCTGAACAATATGATACAATTAGTGCAAGGTAAAACAACTGCATGACATAGAACTGATACCAAACATTATTGAGACAAATAAAATAGTAGAAGTTACACATTGCGCAGATTCATATCATATCAGAAAACCCACACACTGATGATATTCATTTCAAATTTTATGAACTACAAGATTTAGAATGCATGAACTACACAGAGTAAACTCAGATATGATGCCATCTGGTTCTTCAACATTATTGACATAAACCAGAGTAACATATTATAAGCAGTCTAATGAGAATGTCTTTATATGAATACCACAAAATAAAAATATAATATGGTAGATAGAGTTTTTATGTTTGACAAGCCATCTCTCGGAGCAGTAATATCATAAGGGATCAAAACGGCTATAAGGCCTGTCACTACCTTGAAATTTGTCTTTCAATTGGTCACGAAACGCTACAGTTGCCAATAGACCCGAAGACTGGCAGGGCAGAAAAGAGTTAGCAGGCGATTAATCAGGGTCAGGGGGGTTGTATCCAGGAAACAAGAAGAGTTTCTTTTGAAGAGTACAACTCATATCTGGTTGTTGACCATTTCCATAGCGTATGCTTTGTTTTCTCACTTTCTCCCTAATCTATTGTAGCAGAAGACAGTGACAGTCAGTATACATTGGTAATGGTTCCATGAATATAGAGACACCAATACATAAGATACTTTTTTACAATTATCTGTGAAGGCAAATTGAACACTTCAGCTAAAACCATTTTCCATAACCATAAAACTATCAGGTGTTAACGTAAGATCACCTGAAAATGCAGTTTCTTGTGCATTTCAGTAAAAGATTTGTCACAACGTGTTAACTAATTTCCAACAAACTATGGCTGAAGTTTTTTTTAAACATCTCAAATAAGTAGATACATGTTTACAGTTTTCATTCAAATAGTTTGATTCTATGTTGCTCTAGCAGTATTTAACATAGTTTCATGCATAAATTTATTCCAGTTTTAAAATAAAGGACCTCAGTAGACCTGTAGTTAAAGTCGAAAAGAAAAATGGCAGAAAATTTTGTTTAGAATTGAAGCAATTACTAGGAAAAGATGAGTAAATATCTGAAGATCATTTTTTTTAAATCTCGGAAAAGGTTTAGAAGTTATCACAAAATAGCTCTTTTGTATTTTCTATTTACACCCTGGAAAATTACACATGACGAAATGTAAAAAAATGTTTATCATCGGATATGGTGCAGTAACCCCTCTCCACTTGGAAGCCCACCTTTTGTTCTTTGTGAATAAACAATATTTATTAAAAACTGAAAATAAAGCTAATTTAATTATCTATATGTAAAAAATTAATATAAATAAATCCCTTTCCTATTCTGACCTAATGAGATTCTCCTGTAAGCATTGGTGTGCTAGCATAAGTCAAAACTCACTGTTCTCATGCTGTGCTATGTTTTTTTAGGTTTAAAAGCAAAATTTACTTGCTGCACTATTAAACATGCCTTTAAAATGTTCACTACTCTCCAAACTGTGTGATGAGCTTAAGATGAAAAAAGAAAACTCATGCAATTTAAGAAAATGTATCTGTATTCGTTATGATAAATTTTGTTTTAAAAGTTATACTTTCTCCCATGTTTACAATTATGTGACTTTCTCACAGCAACCTCAATTAGACACAAGTCTGAAGTTTAAACTAATTTTTAACCAACTATGTTCGAAGCTTTGTGAAACATCTTGAATAATTACATACATGTTCACAGTTTCTCTTCATAAAGTTGGGTTCAATGTTGCTTTAATAAACTTTGACAGTTTATTATTTATACGTTTCCTTCAATGTTAAAACTGTGGACTTCAAACAGGAATGGCAATATAAGTGAAAAATGTAAATGGCAATGTTCTTGTTGAGGACTAGGACAAATACTTGCAAAATATGAGTAAATTTTTTCAGATTAGATATTTCAGAAAAATATCTGGTGAGCTCTTGTGGCTATCACAAGCAAAATGACTCTTTTGAATTATCTACCATGTAAAATCACTCATGACAAAATGTCAAAAAAGCATCTATCATGGAATCTGGTATAGTAACTCCTTGTTAATTCACTATTCACTTTCCTGATCTCAGTACTTTGCAGTTAAAAATGTTCAATAAAAAATAAAAACCTTAAAAAATTAATTAAAATCAAACATAAGTTAAAATGCAAAAATACATATACAAAGAATACATAAAGTCTCTTTAATAGCCACACATGAAAAACCGGCATAAGCATCAGCGTGCCAGCAGCAGTCAGCATTTGCTATTTTAATGCTGTGCTATGCTTTTCAAGTGTGCAAGTGAAACGTTCTTGTGACACCATTCAGTGGGCCTCTCAAGTGTTTACTACTTTCAAAATCATGTAATGAACTTAAAACAAAGATAAATGCTTACAAGTCAATAATAAATATGTGTTTACTAGGCCTATATATGATAAAGGTAGTAAAAAGTTATACCCCCTCTCGTGTTTACAATCATGTGATTTCCTTATCACAATGAACACAGTTAATTACAACTACAAATATTTAAACTAGAAAAAGCCCAACCTATGCCCCTGCTACATACATGTAAATGCATTTTTGAGCTTAAAATACTGGAAATGAAAGTGAAATATGAACTGAAAACCAATGAAGATAATTTCAATTTACTTACTCATTGTATAAATAATAAACATATGTTTAGCCCTTCCGCTACCAAAAACGTATTTATGTGTTTTCTAGGGTCGGGTGCCACAGAGGCATAATTTCGATTTTTCCAGCAATTGCGTAGCAACTTCATTTTCTTATTAATTGACAACATAACCCATATATGCATATATGTATAGATATATAAATAGATATATATATATAAATATATATATATATATATACTTGTATATATATACATGTATATATATACTTGTATACAGTAGATGCAGTATGAACAGTCTCTTGCATGAAAGTGCTCAATATTAAAATATTAAAATAGAGCGATGTAAGTGCTCAATATTAAAATAGAGCGATGTAAATATATAACCCATATATGCATATATATATACTTGTATATATATATGCATATATGGGTTATGTTGTCAACAAATAAGAAAATGAAGTTACTACGCAATTGCTGGATATATATACAGATACATATATATATATATATATATATATATATGTATATATATGTATATATACATGTATATATATATATATATATATATATATAAATATATATATATATATATATATATATATATATATATATATATATATATATATATAGGCTTATGGTGGATTGAACTTGAGTTCAGGGCTTTTACTTTATCTCGATTTTCAAAGTTTTGAGAAACACTTACAAAGTTGCTGCAACACTGCAGTGAAACGAGTTCTGTTGGGCCTATTTTGGTTTTTTCATCGCTATCAATGAAATACTTGCCTTAGCTGTCTAAAATTTCTTTATAGTCAATCCAAATATATTTTTCCATTAAATATTTAGGTTCCGTAGATATTTTTAAACATATTATGCTCATTCACCAGTCAATAAGTTTCATAGACTCCGAGCCACTTTTTTTATCTGAACCTCCCCAGATTCTGGCACTTGGATCGTGTAAGCGTTTGCACAAAAGTGCCAAAATGGCACCCAAAGAGCCAATAAGTCATGCAGTGGCTTATGCTGATCAGTCATAAAACATGCTGTTAATACATGTCAACTGAAAATTAACAAATAACCAAAATTGGTTATTTTATATCATTGTCAACCTCAACCAAGAGAATTGCAACCATATTCCTGCCAAACTGTAAGGAATGCGATATAAGTGTATGAATCCTGCCAAAAGCTGTTGTTAGATTTTATAAACTTTATTTGGTCGATGTAAAAAGTCTTTTTTCTCATTACTACACTTTTGTCAGTTGGATTGGGGCGAACATCGGCATATTATTAATAAACCAATGCTTAATACGTAAAATAGAGTTAGAAGACAAAATTTTCATTATAAATAGGTTACTCTTACCTGTCTCTCAAACAGAGTCTTGAGGTCTCGATGGCAGGAATGTTTGAAAAGGGACTCAACAACAGCATTAATAAACCAGGAGCCGAATTGCGGGTGTCTATATGCCGAGTGACCTGTCACATTGGAATAGAGTTTGAGCGCTCAACTAGCTATGGAGGTAGGTCAAGACAATCCTTTAGCATAGCATGTACTTGATACTAAGTAGGTTTACCTTTACAAGCTCACAAGAGCCAACAAGATCTAAAGAAATAGTTAAAATAAATGTTCAAAGAAATATGTTAATGAACAGCAAATGTATTCTCAATCATTCTAATTTTAAAAATTTTTATTTGAAGCTGTAGTTAGTCATGGCATTTACCAGAAAAACTCACTTTCCAGATTAGCAGGTCATCAGTGCTCAAAACTGCATGAGACCCCAGTGGGTCCATAAGATCAGAGGATGTGCTTGACCCTGAAGGTGTTGATAGGGATGCAGCTGAAGAAAGAGGAACTGTACTTGTAGATAAACCAGAAACCGATGGAGGAGAAGAACTTGGATGAGATGATGAAGCAGTAGGTTGATGGTCATTCACTACTCTGTCTTGCAGTCCTACAATAATAAAAATGCTATTGTTATTTGAGACATGTCATATATATTGTTTGTCGGAGGTTTAGTATTTTTAGTAACCAATTATAGGAAAAGTTAGAATAAAAGCATTTTGCCTTACAATATATAAACCATCGAGTAGATAACATGACTAGACTCTTACCAATATATGTAGGTTTCACGCTGATTGTGAGCCTTTTTCAAACCTGCCCATTATATTCCAATTGTCAAAAAGGTTTAGTCAAGAATTGCTTGGTGTTAATATAACAGTCGAGCCCAAAACCAATTTTACACAGAAATAAATTTTGTCAGACAATGGTCAGTCTGGGGACAATTTTAAACAGATTATAAATTTGGGTACCTTAAGCAGTTACTCCTCACAGCGAATCACATTTCCAATTAAAGTAAACACTTAATTTGTTTATACATTTATGCATCTTTTTTGTTATGGTTGCAAACACAAGTAATAATTTTTTGACAGAGAATGTGCTTCAAAAAATGGTAGAGGTAATTTTAAGCTGTTTCCTTTTAGGCCTGTAAATAGGGAAGGTGCTCCAAACACTTATTTATCGGATACGCGGCTGTTTACACTTACACTTACATAAGTCAAATGAAAATAAAAAATTACAAAAAGTTAAGTTAGCAAAAAGCTGGAAGATAATTGCTATAATTGAACTAGAATATTCTAAGTGCTTATTATAATAATTAAAATGTTTCTATAATAATTGACACTGGAGCTGTCTGCAAAACTTGCTCTGCCTAAATATAACACTGTTGGCACATCAGCTGGCGGGAATGCAGTTTAAAAGTAACAAAAAGCAGCAGAAACCAAGTAACTCACTTCCAGAGCATGCCTGAATAATCACTAGTTTTGGTTTCCTGGCCATCGCTGGAAAATTCTGAGCATTTAAAGCTTAATTTATTTCTTTTCTTTTCACAATTCTTTCATCAGTGCCATATACGCCTGTCTCAGAACCATGACTAAGGATGACCAACACAAACATCCCATAGTTTACATGTTCAGGCCTTCTTGTCTCATTTCTGATCATCTCCCACATGCGCTGAAAAGCAACAATTAAAAGCTTTTAATCTGGAAATTTGGTTAAATAATTGTATTTACAAATAGATTTGTGACACCTATACAGAATCAATACATTGTTGAGTCTAATTTTTAGGTTCAATTAAACTGTCAAAAGTGCTTGGCAGAAATATCTTAGAAAAATACCAACTATTTTACACTATGGTAAAATTTAACAAAACTTGTATCTTTTTTATTTACGTTGCTACCATACTCAGCCTTGGTTGGGGTTTCATTCATTTTAATCATATAGCCAACAGCACACGGCCTACAGACTCTTGCGTGCTCATTTGTAATGCTAGTTTCTAGAATGTCTTCCTAATAAAAATCCAAGAACGTGCTTATAGATGGCGGTGGTCGCTAATGCATGTAAATGCATCCACAGCAATCCACAGAGAATTAACTACAGCATCATTTCTATCGACATGTAAATTTAATAAAAACTATTTGTCAACAGCAACCCATAAATTCATTTACCAAACGCTAAGTTTCAAGTTCAAACTTTACACACATGTACAAAATGTTGCTACATGTACATGTACCTGTTTTCAGGCCTTCAATGAACACATTGGTAGGCCGCCTAAGTAGTATGACTGTAAGTATTCGAATGTAAATATCAAATGATTACTCTAGTTATCTCCTATTTCAGACTGCGCTCTGTTAACGCGTATATAACACATGTAACTCAATTTACTATACATTGATTTCTACTAAAGTTTTCACTAATTACATACCGTAACAAATATTTAACACAAAGATTAACTGCTCGGTTATCAAAAATACAACAAATGGCTGCATGTAAATAGTTTAATCATTTAGAAGAACTTACAATTATAACTATGAATGAAAAGAAAGCAGATCACAGAAGTGCACCAGCAGTCGGTAGCATATGCTAGTGCTTCTAATCTCTCACTGCTACAATAGCATTTATGCATAAAAACACATACATGTACACATGCAATTAAATAATTTATGTTTGCTGAAACAAAGCCATAGCAATTGCAAAATATACATAGTTTGACTAAAATTTCTTAGTTTACAAGTTACATACATACAGTGATGTAGTGCTATCCTAACTCTCCCTAACTAAGTTATGGTTAAAAAGATTTGTGCGTTGTATAAGTAAAACTATAGATAGGGTTAAACAATTTTAGACTGCCAATTCTCAAGGTATATTATAGCTCTATTTCGATATTATTTTCTCAACTTATTTATTACTACAGATGTGCTCATTTCTCTTATCATATACATGTACATTAGTTTCATGCCCTGTAGGCTTTGGCCGCCAGGGCTTTGCCCCGGACCCTACTGGGGGGCTTACATCGCCCCCCCCCAGGCCCCCAGTGATTCCAACCGCCACTACGTGGCTGTGGAGTTGCCTTGGTCGCCTACCTCCACTAATCTCAACTTTAGAGTTATGGTAAAAAGAAGGTTAGCACTACATCACTGCATAGATACATTACACAGTTATGAATAATATTTATACATATAAAATTAGTCATCAACATGAAAATCTAATTTCAAACTGTTCCTTGCTGACTATCATCCTTCAAACAAAAACATAGCAAATCTACATGTCAATATAACTTAAATAGATTGTCATAAACATGTTTTAAATAATAAAAATATGTTCTATATCTCTGTTTTTGACATTTGAGATTTCAGAGACCATTTCAAGAATCAATATGATCCTGTTAAAGTTTAACGAGAAATTTAGCCTGACTGTGACATAAAGCCTGAAAAGTGCATTTTTATTCTAGCATAAAAATTCAAAGGGGTAAAATTAAAAAGTAATAAAAAACTTTGAAACATTAACAATAACGTTTTAATTTGATGTATGTAGTCTTTACCTGTCTTATCACTTTTGTGAATCTGCATAATTACTTCTGGAGTTGAAAACAAAGGAACACGAACAATAAAATCTTTAGTCGCCATGAGGACTTCTGGTTTAGGTAGATGTCGATATGGGTGTGATATTTTGGTTATAACTTTTGCCAGAGACCTTGTTGTGGCATATTTGTACATTTTTCTGGTAGGCAAAAAATATTATTTTTAACTAATCAAAGATTTTCCTCTATGACTTAAAAATGACGATGCCAGGAGTAGGAAAATTTCATATGCGAGATAGCTCGCGTTGGGTGCCTGGCAAAGCTATAAATACCCGAGTAACCTCGAGTCGGGTGCAAATGAGCTAAAAGGTCACTATTGCTAACTTAACCTTGTCATCACTAAGTCTGTTCCTCTCAGAAACTCCTTAGTCGACCCAAACTGATAGATGCCAGATGATGCCAGTTCAGGACAGGAAGGAGGATGTAATAGCAAGTGCTGATGATCATTGTTGATTGTTCCTATTGTTTTGGCAGGTTTAATAAAGATTCTATAGTAGTAGCTTTAATATTTTCTGTACAATGCTAATTTTATCTCTTGAAATTGTAAGAGCTCATCAAAAACCTACAGCAAAGTCTGTGCACAAATTCTGCAAGTCAAAGTTGATTAAAATTTTGTCTAGCTTGGTGAAAATACCATTAGTTGTAGAAAGGGTTGTGCTTGAGCACTTCCAACATTTCTATACTTTGAAAAATTTAGTTTTCATCAAGCCATCATTACACTGATTTGTATATTTGCTGTATGTAAGAGCATGTTTGGGTCAACAGACTTCAAATATACATATTTTACCCAATACACTTATTATTCTGATAAACAAATTATAATGATTACAATGAGGGTTCAAATTGCAAACAAAAATTGTCAAAAAAATTTTACATGGGGTTCAAACTTGTAAGGAATAATAGTCATGACTGGAAAAAAGATATTTGTTGCTATTGATGTAGCACTAGAAAAACACGCTGCAATAACAGGAACGCCGGAGCAGGAAGGAAAAGCCTTGATTTTTTGCCAAAGGTCATTAAGGAAAGCAATCTAAGAGGTGCCTAGACAAACATAAGTATTATTCATTCTTTCAATAAGGACTGGCTCCGTATACCACTGACAACCATTTTTGCAAAATCAACTGGGACTAATTTAGATCACCTTGTAATGTAAAGGTCAGTAAACCTAGTTCAAGAGCAACAGGATGTGCAGATAGAAGGGGTGTTAGATCTAAAGTTAATTGAGCTGACAACTTAAGGTTTTCAACTCAGGATGATGTACCGCAAGCAACACGATCTCACAAGGCAAAATATGTGGTTGGTGGAATTATGTATTGACCTATCAGCACACCAGTCTTTATACCGGGGTCTGTTAAAACGCCGGGAGAATCGATGTGTCTCCTCATCCTGTTTGTTTAGCGTAAGTACTTAAATTTAAGTTTAAATGTGGATGAGGTGCTTGATAAATGCAAAAAAATGAGTAGAAAACATTTTGTTTTTGCAAAAAATATTTAGTTTAGTATGTCGGCAGAATTATCTAATTAGCGGCATGAACATTAGATTATTTTCTAGCCTTACTATAAATTTGTTGGAAGTTATAAAATATATGTGGCTGCAAAACAAAAGTGAAAAAAATTAATTTATATTAACAATCAAGGTCTATGCTCCCCTTATATATAAATTCATGTAAATGGTTGCAGGGGCTCCCATCCAAAAGTAATAATTTTTTTGCTAGCAGTAATGAGATAACTCCTAAGTAACACTGGCAGTTGCTACAAGTGGCAATATATGCATTCACCAACTTTGGGTGTGGGATGGTTCAAAATAGTACCCTCAACTGGAAAACCTAATGATTGTCATAATCAAATATAAAATTTTTTATTGCACTCAATTGCAATCAATTTTTATTAATTAGTTTTGGAAACTACTAGTTTCCCACAGAAATACATTCACTAACAATTGCTAAGACGATAGTTCAAAATTTATCTTTCAAAAAGCAGTCATCTTCCCTTGTCAGTAGTAATGAGATAACTGCCAAGAATGGTTGGTAATCCTTGAAATTTTAAAATGCACATCAATTATCACGGGTGAAAGAAACGTTCAAATATCTGTGTTTCCCTAGACTGCCCTAATATCTATGATCAAGGAGTTGAAAGATTTTGGTGGCCTGACTAAAAATTTAGTATCTCTCCATGAGTATATATGCTGATAAATGCATCATTAATGTCTATTAACACTTGTTCTGCATTTATTAATTAATATAATAATTGTTTACAGAGTAGAGTCACACAATCTCATCAGAAAAATCAAAGTAATACTAATACGAAAAAGAATTATATTTCCAGTTGAGACAACAAACTGTTTTTATTTACTTTCAAAACTCAATAAATTTTTATGCTGTCTTTTAGTCACAGTCAACAAACTTTAATAACCAGCCTCCTAAATAACTTTGTCTTTGATGAAATGTTTTATAATGATATTTTACACATTCTGTACATAGGATAAAACATGGCAAAAACTTTGTCAGTGTTCCAAGGGCAAAAAGCTCATTTTATTTGTTAGCAATACAAAACTATTGCTTTTAGTTTAAAATATCTTGGCTTATTTTTATTAATGAAAGGAATTTCAAAAACATATCGAGATAATTTTACTTAAGCACACTGAGAATTCTGTAACATATCGTTTACAGTCAAACACTTTAAAAACTTGGTTTTTTCCATTATTTCAAGTCAGTCATTTAAGGATTGATAATTTCAAATTCAAGTCTGTCTATACTAACTATGACTAACGTTATAGAATTTACGGCACTTGATAGCCGTCAATTATCAATTCATTTTAGAAATTGCAAGTTTCTCACAAAAATATTTACATGCACAATTGTTATGATAACAGCTCAAGAAGCCTGTCCAAAAGCAGTTATCTTCTCTTGTCAGTAGAAATGACATGACATCTAAGAATAGTTAAAAATCTTTAAAACCTAGAAAATCATAACTGGTGATTGAATTTATATCATTATTTTTAAAATGCTTTTGATAACATAGAAATGGTTTTGACTCAACGACTGTTTTATTTTGGTTCGAATGGTTTACAAAGGTAATACAAGTCGTTCGTGCAGAATCAGAATATGGAACCAATCACTCTTAACTATTTTATTATAATTAAATCTTCTGTGGTCGTGAAAGTACATGTACAGATGACTTCTCACAAAGATCAAGAGAAGTGTGTGTAAAAAGCTTTGTATGTAATAAAAAGTGATGCGCATCCAAAATTGCAACAATTGTTTGATTGGTACAGAAAACGCATACAATATGTCAAAAAAGTGCAAAATAAATTAGTCTCATGGCATAGAACTAATACCAAACATTGGTACAAAACATAACGTCAAGCAAGTCACATTCTGATCTTATTCTAAACTTATGGACTTATTGGTTCAGAATGTATGAAATACACCAAGTAACCTTTTCACAAAAATTATCCTGTTCTTCAATATTGACAAAGTAAATCAGAATAACATGATATAATATATATAATATGAATATGCTAATGTAATATGACAATGTAAGATTAAAATATGAGAGAGTTTCCATGTTTGACAAGTCATTCCTCAAAGCAGCGTCAAAGGGGATAAAAAAGGATGAAAGACTTGTCACTACCATAAATTTGTTTTTCATTTGGTCAGTAAACACGACGACTGTCTATAGATATGAAGAGGGGTAATCCAGCAGAGGATTAGCAGGTGATTAATCAGGGTCAGGTGGGTTGTATCCAGGGAACAAGAAGAGCTTTTTTTGAAGCGTGCTGATCATAATTGGATTTTGACCACCTTGATGATGTATGCTTCGGTTTCTTACTTTCTTCTGAATCTATTGTAGTAGAAAACAAGGCCAGTCAGTAAAAATTGGCAACAGTTCAATGAATATGAAGTCTTTGCAATATGTAGGGTAATTATTTACAATTTTCTGTAAATAAAAATTGAACATGTCAGCTATAACCACTTTTCATTGTACAAAAACATATTACGATCACCCAAACATAACAAATCTTTGGATATACGAAAACTCAGCAAGATTTGTTTTGATATGTGAACAAATTTTTAATTAACAAAATCTGAATCTTTCTGAAACATCTCAAACAAGTAGATACACGTTCACATTTTTTATTCATATAGTTGGATTCTTTGTTGGCCGGAGATTATTTAAAAATTGTCATATTTTTGCTTCTTTCACAAGTTTATCTTAGACCATACAGATGAATGATCTAAGATTGACTGGTTGCTGTCTTTCTCAAAATCTTTGGAACAATTATTTAATATTTATTACAAAAAGGGCTTTCTTAATTTTCTTATTTAAGCATATGATAAAATGCCAAACAATCTAGCTTGAAATATAGCGCATTGCAAGTATTCGCTTATTCCTACATGCATCTAGACACTTGAAGTTATTTCCTCAACGTAACTTTCACTGATGATCAGTTATGAACAAATGAATCCAATAAGGCATTTTATTGTGTGTTGAACTTGCTTATTATAAGGTAAGTATTTGCAAATCTTATGAGCAAACACTGTTAATTAGCATTATCAAACACTTTAGCATAAAAACATTAAAACGTTTATTAAGATCTCACACCACTGCTTTCAAAATGCATTCCTATGGTTGCTCTTATTTGGTATTGAAGGATATTATGGTATCGGCAGACCCGACTCAGTTTGAGTATTGTGGATCTTGGTGAAACCCAACCTAAGCAAATCTACAGTAACTATCCAAAAACTGTGAAGAGTATAGATGAGAATAAGATTCATTGAGAAATTATTGGATGAGATAAGCTTCTCATGTCCAATTTTGACTGTTTTTGGCTCATATTGGTACTTTTGTAATTTCATAAACAAATAAACCTGTAAATAACTAATATAAACACAAAAGACCTTCATCAAGGGCATCTGCATAAAATATCAACTGTATTACCCTTTACGAACAGCGCTAATCAAGAGAACTTACTTGCAAAATTTAAAACATCATACCATCAAAATACCGCCCTGATTCATTCCTGCATATAAACTATAATAATTGTGATGTGCGTAAACACGTTGTCAATAAACTAGCACTCGATTCCAAAATAAAGAAAAGATTTAGCTAGAACATGTAGTTATTATTATAAGCACTGAGTGTGTTCACCTCTTACCTGTTTGTCAAAGAGAGTCTTGAGATCTCGATGGCAGGCATGTTTAGAAAGGGACTCAACAACAGCATTAACAAACCAGGAACCGTATCTGGTATGTCTATGTGCCACGTGACCTGTCAGAGTTTAAATGTATAACTAGTTACAGTATGTTGGATGATTAAAATCATGCTTAAACTGAAAATGTACTGAATACTAACAATGTTCACCTTTAAATGTCTTCTTGAGTACATTGGTCAGGTTATTAAAATATGCAATGAAATATATTGATGACCATTAATATTATGAATTAATTGTTTGAATTTGAAAATTATTAGGTTTACCAGGAAAACTGGCTTGCCAGATTATCAGGTCATCAGTGTCTAAGACTGCAGGAGACATGGGCATAAGCATTGGATCAGAGACTGTGTTTGGCTCTGGAGGTGTTGTCAGGGTTGTGGCTGAGCTAGAAGGAAATCCAATTGTAGGTGAATTTGTAATTGATGACAGGGGAAAACTTGGATGAAGTGATGAAGTGGAAGGTTGAGGGTCAGTCACCACTCTATCACGCAAGACTACAAAAAAGCAATTCATAATGTTTACCTTAAACATGTTAAAATATTGTAGATTGAGGTTTAATCATTGATTGTAGGTTCACTAAAATTAGTAACCAATAACAACGAAACAATATGCCTTACAATATATAAGATTAACAGTGCTTAGCTGGTCAAACGCCTATTAATAGAAATTATGTTTACTTTTGATGTGCAAAAATAATGTAAGATGGAGTTCTATTTATGAATAGCTTCAAGAAATATGTAACTCACCTCCAGTGCATGCCTGAATAATAAGTAATTTTGGTTTTCCGGCCATTGCTCGAAAGTTCTGAGCGTATAAAGCGTTATTTATTTCTGTTCTCTGCACCGTCATTCCATCAGTTCCGGATATCCCTGTCTCAGAACCATGACTAAGGATGACCAACACAAACATCCCATAGTTTGCATGCTCAGGCCTTCTTGTCTCATTTCTGATCACCTCCAACATGTGCTGTAAGGCAACCATTAGAAGCTTTCAATTAAGAAATTGGGTTGACTAATTGTATTTACAAATAGATTTGTGACACCAATACTGAATCAAAACATTGTTGAGTTTAATTTCTAAATTCCAGTAAAATGTTGGAAGTGGTTTGCAGCAATATCTCAGAAAAATATCAACTATTTTACAATGTGGTAACATTTAACAAAATTTGTTGTATTTTATTTACATTGCTATCATACTCAGCCTTGGTTGGGGTTTCATTCATTTTAATCAAATAGCCAACAGCACACAGCCTACGGACTGCTGTGTGTTGATTTGCAATGCAAGTTTCTAGAATGCCTTCATAACAAAATTCCAAGAACGTGCTGATAGATAGCGGTGGTCCCTAATGCATGCAGCGGGTGAGCTTGAGAGGCTGGTGCCCAGGAACCGGGTAGAGTTTTGAAGTCAGATAATTTTATTGAACTGACAGAAAACACGTAACAAATGCGTGTGAAGTTTGAATAAATTCAGCTAAAATATGCAGAAGCATAGCAGTTGCAGTCAGCAAAGTGTTGTTGTGGTTTTACAAAATTATTCTAGATAAACTTGATAGCCGTAAAACTACAATACAGAGAATTAACTACAGCATCATTTCTATCGACAATTAAATTTAATAAAAACCATTTGTCAACAGCAACCCATGAATTTAATTAACAGACGCTAAGTTTCACGTTCAAACATTACAAAAATATACAAAATGTTGCTACATGTACATGTACATGTTTTCAGGCCTTCAATTAACACATTGGTATGCCGCCTAAGTAGTATGACTGCAAGTTATCAAATGCAAATATCAAATGATTACGCTAGTAATCTCCTATTTCAGACCGCGCTCTGTTAAGGCATATATTATACCTGTAACTCAATCTACTTATTATAGACTGATTTCTACTAAAGTTGTCACAAATTACATACCATCAAAAATATTTAATATAAAAAATTACCTGTTTGGTTATCAAAAATACAATAGATGGCTGCATGTAAATTGTTTAGTCATTTAAAAGAACATAGAATTATAATTATGAATGAATAGAAAACGGATTACAAAAGTGCCCCAGCAGTCGATAACAAGTGCTAGCGCTTCTAATTCCTCACTGCTACAATAGCATTTATTAATACACACACACATACATGTACACATGTTCAAGCACACAAACACACCCAAACATGAGCACGCACAAATGCGCTCACTCACACAAATGCAAGCTTGCGAATGGCACAAGAAATACACACAAACTCACAAACACATGAACACACTAACATCCATACCGATGCGCACACTGCAGTAACACAAGCACCAATACTAGCACTAACGCATGCACTAACTTGAGCACTAGTACTCTAATACACACAAACATAATAGCAATGTGAAAATTTTTAACATAAATTACATTGCATGCAGTAACATTAAAATGGTTATAGCTCATTTGAGATATCACAGCATTAAAAGGCTTTGATATCCTAATAGTTAAAACATGCAAAAACGAAAGTTCAAATGTAATATTCAGTTTTTACAAACCCAAATTTTTAAATATCAGAGCTTATTTATCGAGTTTAAATAAAGTTTTCAATAATAAATTTCTCTTGAACTATAGTTAAAATAATGAAAGCAGATTTCACTACAAACCTGACCAGAAAGATTTTCCTCCCTAAAGCAACAAAATCCAAGTTTATCAAAAAGACACAAGATCCTCTGACCATCTCGAGTAGAACCTTGTCTGTCATCTGAATGTATGAAATTTATGTTGTTAATAAGAAGGCAGTGTCCTCTTATTGTGCTCATTCTGTACACCTGTGTTAACAAAAGGTACAAATAATGACTTAGTTCAGTTCATATAAAGTTGGTTACAGCTAATATTAACTACATGGAATGACCTTTACATTGCTTAGCATGCATTTAACTAGTTACTATTAAACTGTTTATTATTCTACAGGGCTAAAAAGGGCTCACATCATCTGTGAAAAAGAGATCTTTGACATAAGATTTAGAACATGGTTTAACAGTCAGTTCCTCAGAAGCCTGGTCTGAAGTATCAGAGAGCTCACTGTCACTTGACTCTTCATCTTGTTGTGGTTGAACAGCATTTGTAAGCCTTTCTGGTTGTTGTTGAACAGGTACCACATCCTGCTCTGTGGCTGTAAAATTAGGTGCTAGTCATAAAATCATAAAATTATGTACTATGATGTCATGATGATGTGTTTATAAAAAAAACTAGTAGAACAAAGTATCAAATTGTAATAAATCATTATTATAGAACTTACAAACAACAATAAACTATTTACTGCAATGCTATGTTATATGTTTTCGCAGCCAGTGCAACATATTTTAGTAATTTTGTTAAGACCTATGGGTGTTTTAGATAGTTTAAAATTGTCTGATTTTGATAATGGTTTTTGTTAGTGGGTAAAAAAGTTATATAAACTGATATCAGTATTTAAATACAAATAAATATGACGTGTATTGCTTATTGTATTTTTTAAATACTAAAAACATTAAGAACTTATCAAACATTTTATCTGCTTCACAAAGAATTATTGGTCTAAATCATATTCAGTTGTATTGCAAGCAGTTTTTTAAATAAAGAGAAATTAAAAATAGATACAAACTAACGAAAATTCTGGAAAATTAGGCTAAATTATTATGCTGACGTATCATTTTTTTAACATAACTGTTATATTCTTGCCTCAAAAAAGGATTGTAAGCTAGCCATAGTAATTCATTATTAATTCTCTACTATTGAATCAATTAAACTTTAAGGATTTTATAGGCAGTATATGGACATTTAGTAAAATGCATGACAAGTCATTGATAGTCAGTCTCGCATAGTGTTTCAAAGTTTAGGTTATTTATTTCGAGATTTACTTAGCCACAATTTAAGTCATTGGTTTGCTATAATTGAAATAAAATACTGTTTAAACTGCGGATCAGCGACCAAGTCTTATTAGAGCTGTAAAATATATCTGTTGGAATAGTATATCAAAATTTTTTAAATAGGCATGTGTACCTGTGGGTGTCACAGAGAGAGTGTCTAGATAGTCTTGTATGGTCCGTTTCTTCTCTTCATCAAGCTGATGACCTACATATAGATTGGTAAAACATTAATGAGGCATAATAAACATGTTAGTAGAGAATAAACCACTTTAGTAAATGGCATTTGTTGACATTATAACTTACAAGGCCTTATGAGGGCTGATGGTACAGTTGGCCTTTCAATTCCAGTTTGCTCTGCATATTTTTCACAAGTCAGCTTTTCGACCCCCGAATATCGTTTGACTATGAGTGCATCACCTTCGGGACAAAACCAATCTGGATCAACAAAATCTTCTGGGTTTGAATCTCTTAAAAAAAGGCAATGACCACAGAAAATGCGAATATATGGTTCACTTGCAATCCAAGCAGTTGAAAGCAGCTTCAAGATGCAATTGGTTGCGTTTTCGAGCTGTTTCCACATATCTCCAAAATGAGGTTTGTCAGAACCAGCTTGCAGAGTAACTTTTTGACCATGGACATCATGTACGAAATTCACTTGCCACTCATTATGATAGACCACAGCACCATTTTCAGCAATCCTCTGTGTGTTTATGTCATTTGAAAACTCGTTTAGCACAGCAACTGTCATTAGCTGGAACCCATAGTTGGGAAGGGGAAGTCCTCTCAGGTTGATGTGTAGCTGTAGCTTAAATCTGCTTTCTTCCCCCCAAAGCTTGACTCTTTTTGAGGCAAAATATGGTATAGCATATCCGTATTTATGCTTTTCAGCATTCAACACTATGGGGCCTTGTACAATCCAAAAACTTTTTAACAACTCAACGCTGATGTCAGGCTGAAATTTTGATTCCTTAGCAAGGAGATGGTGCAATAGTGCCTCATCAAGGATGCCATTTCGGGTGAAGTTTTTGACAAACTGCTGATACAAAGCAAAACCGATGGATTTCCCCTTAAAATTAAACTCATGAAATTTCTGTGCTCTGTCTTTCCAAAGGCTGTCTGACCGGTGATGGAAGAGAATGGAAATCATTTCAGTCATTGCTGGGATGTCACGGAATATGTAAGTTTTTAAAGACTCTACTGACTGAAACCACAGAATGTCACCTATGTTATGCATGTAACGCAAAATTTGCAATGACTTCTTTCTAGGATAGCTAGCCTGGACTTCTGAAACAGTGACAACAGGTTCTGTCAAACCATTTTCAACAAAGTTGCACATATCATTCCATTCCTGTGGTAAAAAAACCTTGTGCTTCATGCAACGAAAATCAAGAGCTTTTCTGAGTTCTTCTATTTGATGTGACTCTTTGCCAAACACGAATGTACTCTGTTCATTGAACACATCAGCTCCCTTGTTGGATAAAAATATGATTTTATGGAGAACCTGCTTTTTTGCTCTACTTGGTAGTTGCTCAACACCTAGCATCTCATCTCGCAGTTCCTTAGAATGATTGAACAGACACTCTTTGTAACTCTGTAGTTCTGAATCTGAAACTTTATCAGAGTGAGTCAGAACTAAAATAGGAGACTCTACTAACAAGGGACATGCAAGATAGATGTGAGACATCCATTTCCAGCAGAGTTCCTCAGTTGCTGCTTTTTCCCCTTCATTTTGGGCCAAAGATTTAAACTCATTCAAATTGACCACGATCATAGGAATGTTGCGTTCCTTTAAGATGTACCGATAGGTAATATGATATATTTCATGTCCTCCGTGATCAATCATCTTGGCGTATGAA
The DNA here is from genome assembly GCF_963576615.1 of Watersipora subatra. NCBI lineage: Eukaryota > Metazoa > Bryozoa > Gymnolaemata > Cheilostomatida > Watersiporidae > Watersipora > Watersipora subatra. The sequence goes on from NC_088713.1 coordinate 39,901,243, forward strand.
TGATCTAGCTGCACTCCTTGTATTTGAAATACCTTTGTTGTTTCATCTAGCATGTTGGTGTCAAAACGGTTTGTGAGTACGCGGCTTCTTGAGTGCAGAGATCTAATCAGGCTTGTTTTTCCTGACATTGAATGCCCAACGACCGAAACAGGAACAATTGTAAGTTCGATTTGTTTTTGTGATGCAAGGTCTTCCAAAAATGATTTTATTGCAGCTAAACCTTGTTTAGCTACTGCATAAGGAGGCGAAACTAAATTAAAGCAGCGATCACATTCAAAAATATTGAGATGTTTGAGGTTCAGAATCTTCTCATCTATCTTTGTTAAATTTTGGATGCCAAAGAGGCTCATATAACGTAAGTTTTGCATTTTGAACACACAAGATGGAATTTCTGTTAGCTTGTTGTCACTGGAGTTTGACTCTTCCAACTGATTCTGTTGATGCAGCCTGCAATCAGACAAGATGTATAAAAAGGATTAGCATTATTTAAGTTCAATCTGTGTGTGGAAACTTGTACCTTGTTTATCAGACAAAAACACTTCAATTTTACTCTTACATGCCAATGTAGTGTAATTCAAATATATAAACTAATAGATTCTTTCTATATCAACCTTGCCTTTTGAATAAAATAAAACTTAACCTTATTTTTATTGAAGTCAACAGCAGTTAATACCAAATCAGTGCAAAAACAAATCTTCGAAAGAGATACTGCTTAGCAACAAAATCCTACCATAACAAATTAGCTCAGTTGGGGTATGATATTCAGAACATTGCTTAATCACTCATATTACAAACAAAGCAAATCAAGGAAACTTCTCTTTTCTCAGCTATATACCAATATGTTAAAAATTGACTACTGTAGGTACTGCGAAATGTTCAGCAGTGAGTTTATTCAAATTTTAAAGTTTTGATATTGCAACATATATTATATAAAGGAAACACTTAATTGTCTCTATAATTTGTTAAGTTTGTTTGCATACATTTGTTTGCATACTTAACATACTTTGTTGTTACAGGCAGTTAATTAAAAATTCATTTAAAACTTTGAAAGATAAACCAAATTAAGCTAGCGCAGGAACAAAACCGGTGTTATTCATCACAGCCCCTCGCCGAACTGATTAGAAATAAAACACCCTTACTGATCGGGTGTATATTAGTGTTTGCTAAATCTATTTTGTCAGTAAACTAAGTTATTGTGAAATAGAAAGCAAACTATTAATTTAAAGAAATTATTCAGTTCAACCAACATTATATTTTTAGCTTTTATTTGATGCTTCAATTAAATACAATTTTTCAGCTTATAGTGCTACTATCCATAACTACATGTAATATCATATAAACTGAGATGACTAGCTAATAATCTGTTGGTGTATTTGTTGTTGTTAATTATTATTTTCTATGAATCATTATAAATAAATATAAGGAATTAAATATAAATTCTAAATATAAGCATAGGATGTAGTTGAAGAAAAAGCTGTTGTTTATTAAGTTTGAATATTCAGTTTGTTGACAGAAAATTTATTAGCTGAGTTCATTTTGACAGTAGAGAACAAAAGTGAGAGCTTTATATGAAATAACTATGGGGACCAATAAGCAACAAGCTTTCAGAAAGCACAATGAGAAAAGCACAATAAAAAGCACAATTACAACCATGAAACTGCATGGTATTATAGCAACATGAATTTAATCTTTCTTATGAATTTCTGTCCTATAGTGTAATGCAAAAAATTGGCTGTTTTGAGTTCAATACTTGATTTAGTAAACATTTTAAGATTAGGGTATTATAAAGTCTAATTATTAAAATATTAGTATTCTTCTGACAATATTTAAGAAATAAAATGAAGCTATTAAAAAGATTTTTAACGGACACATTTGCCAATTTTGAACTGTTATATTTTGCATATTAACTATTGTATAATAACTTTGTCGGTGTAAAATTAAATTTTGGCGACCAAATTGCATTCATTTTGAATACAATTAGGAGTTACAAATTTATGTAGAAGATAAAAAGATAATATAACCTGCAAGTTCATGACAAGCTCAAGTAGGCCTTTAAGAAAATTACTTACATCAGCTTTCTTCTACAACCTTCGGTAGTGTGCTGTGTAGTGCAAGCCAGACTTGATTGCCACATGTGGTTTTCTCGACAAACATATACAATTTAGTTCATTGGCTGAATTTTTCAGTAACAACACGAAAATAGTTCACAAAAAAATGGTTCAATGATTTAATATGACATTAATCAAGGTCAAAAATAATGTAAACGGCTACAATGAAATCCTATAATAACTTGTAAATATAGTTAATATTCCACCTTATAAGAGGTCCGCAAAACAGTATTTTAATTAAAATTTAATTTAGTTTTTGAGATTTTAGCAAACCTTGTTGGTAATTATTAAAACAAGAAATAAATAAGATGACACTTTAAAAATTTGTACTCAATTTGTAGGGAGATGTTAAAGAGCTAAAAAATAACAATTGTCTTTTGTTTCAGCAGTTCGAAATACTCCATTACTGCGTGAATGAGCACTAAAAATGAGCACAGGCTCCATGGCTAAATTCAGTGGTGCAAAAATAGTTTATTTAGGTTTTAGTGATTAGCTTATGACTTATGACACTAACTCTTAAGATATTCAATGTGATTAGAATTTATTTTTACTTGTTTAAATTTTTAACTTTTTACAAAGTCTGATTTTATCCTAAATTTGAGCTTTTTATTTCACTGTTATATTGTAACTAGATAAAAGTATGATACTACGATTCTTTAAATAAAATGCAAAGTTACAAACACAATCGTTTATGCGCTTAGCATATTTCAGACAAATAAGCTACCAGTCGGCACAATGGATGTTACTTGAATAAATTTTTTTCAACTGAATACCAGTTACTAAAAAAAATATGAGGGTTTTTGGAATGAAACAATATTATTTGCAAATATGTTAGTTGTAACAGCCAAACCATGCCCAAGCGTTTCTTTTTCTCAAAGAGTAATGGTCTTTGGTGACATTTAGTTTCAGTAACCACTGTGGTTTTGTAAATTAGGTGATTTTAGCTGCTAGTTATGGCTATATCGTTTATTGATAATTTGGCAGAAAATATATTTTCATATATTTCTTACTGGCTAGATTTTGATAATGTTGTGGAAGTCAGCGCTGACTAGCGCAAGTGGGTTCTGCATACAAGTTGTTACACCGAATGAGTAATAGCTCTCATGCACAACTGTAATTGTTGCAAACAAAGTGTCTGATGAATAATGGATTTTATTCACGCAAGCTCGCACTGTTCTTAATGCAGATTAAGAACGGAGCTCTCAGTCTTTAGTTCTGTCGTTTGTAGCCTGTATCGCTAGCTCTGTGCTCTTTGTTCCCCGTCTTAACACTGAAGCACCTTTGCTTATATAGCAAGGGCTGAGTGTTAATCAACGGGCTTTCCACGTAAGCTGGCTTTTAAATTATAGGGCTTATCTGAGAATAGCTGAATGCTTATGGCAATTAAAGCAGCTCAGCTTAGTAAATCCATCACAATAATTCGCAAAACAACACTTACAAGATGATGACAAATAGTAACAGCCAAAAAATTCTTGTAACATACCAGTGAAGATTAGTAAACATAAAAATGAACAATCATTACAACCAATCTTTGCTATCACTTTTTAGTAAATATTTAATAACCTAATTTAACATATTTTTTTAGAAGCAACACAAATTTAAGTCAAGAAAAATGCCGCAAGAATAATTGTGACATTATTTAAGGACAGAATTAATGTAACCAGCTGCAATGACATTCTATAATAACTTGTAGATGCAGTTAATCTTTTTCTTTATACTAGGGTTGTAACGCAGTATTTACAGTACAATAAGCATTAGTTCATGAGATTTTAGCAAAGTTTATAGCAGAGGATTAAATAAGTAATTTAATAGGTTGGCAACTAGACCTAACCTCACAGAGTTGTAAAACTGGTTTATTTAGGCAGTGATTAGCTTATGACACTACTCTTTAAGTTCTTAGATGTGATTGAAGTTTAATATTTATTGCTTAAGACTTTCAGTCTGATTTATTAAAAAAATAAGTTTTTTGTTTTAATGTTCTAGTGTGATTGTATAAAAGTATGACATTACAATTTTATAAATAAAACACAACAATTTCCATAATAATCTGCAAGTAGGATCAATGATGGAAATTTACTAATTACACAATCTTTTATGTGCTTATCAGTGTTTGGGACAAATAAGCTACCAGTCAATGTTATTCGAGTAAACTTTACTCAAATGAAAGCTACTGTTTTTCAAAAGAAATTGGAATAACTTATTGCATGAAACACGTTTAATAAAAAATCATTTTTTGTAGCAACAAAACCATGTTACAACAATTTCTTGCATTTGTATAGAACTATCATCTAGAGTGATCATTGACAGTTTACTTTTAACAACAACTGATTTTGTAAATTATCCGTTTCACTGTGGTATGCGCGTGTATGCAAAATCTATGGCCAACTTCCGTATGCACATTTCTTTGCAAATTTTCCGATCTTTAGGACTTTTATGGTATTGAGAGGGATGTCCAAAGATTTCTCTATAAAATTAACCTAAAATAATGAAGCAACTTTGAATTTCTGTTAGGGAATTTCCAGCTTGAAAATGAACATTTTTGTCTTTCTGATGTTCAAGCCAAATAGTGTGACTATGGCGTTCATAAGTAGCTCCCGAGTTGGAAAATAGAGAATTACTTATTTTGATGACATCATAGCCTAATCATTTTCAGATTTCTGTGATTATACAAATAGTTAAAGTAGCGCCATTGGCTCTGATAGTGATGAAAGTAATAGTTTTGTAAGAGTAATAAACATTATGGAGGATCGTTTTAGCTTCGCATCGATCGTGGCTTCACATTTCTTTATCATCGCACAAGGTATAGATTAATTGATTTTTTGCATAGCAATGTTAGTTAACCCTTTCACTGCCAACCATGTACAAATTCAAGTATCTGTCGAGTAATAGTTTTGTAAGAATAAGGAACATTGTAGAATATCGTTTTAGCTTTGTGGTGATCGTATAGCTACAAAGCTTCACATAGCTTTATCAATGCATCAAAGAATAGACGCAGTAAAAATTTTGTATAGCAGTGTTTGTTAACATGTTAGTAAGTAAAATATCTAACTAAAATATTCTAGATTGAGTTTGAAGTTGAAAAATAATGTATACGTTTTTTTAAGCAAAAATGACAATCTTGGGTAAAATAGCTGGCATTAGGCTGATAGCTTCCTTTGTACATAAAAGGCAGTGAGAGGATTAAATGACATTAATTTTCTGTTGAGTGCTTAAATTATAATGGGGAATTTGTTTCTTATAATTGAGTGTAGTTTGCTAATTCCAGAAACACCAATAAATAGGATGCTGAATGATAAGAACTTAAAGTTAGCAGCAGAGACATGTTTGTAACAGACCAGTAAAGGTCAGTAAGTATAATAATATAAAGATCATTACAACCATTTTACTGTTAATACAATGATAGTAAAAATTCTAAAGAATCGTCATTGATATCGATCAGTGACAATTTTATTTCAGTAACCGCTGTGGTTAGTACACCAACTGGCTTTATTTGCTAGTTAGAGGTAAGTTTTTTATATTGTTTTTAAATCAGCAGGCTAAATTAGTTTGTGTTTGTTCTTATTAAAATAGACGGCTTATAAATTTTTTACATGTTGGGTTTTGCTAATCCACAAAAGAGTACTTAAAAGGTGTTGACAGATAAGAACTTAGAATTATTAGCAGAAACATTTTTGTAACAAACAAGCATTTTAAATTTAAAAACAATTATTACAAACATTTTACTGTAGATAGAAATATAGCTAGGTGTATTTTCAGTCTTCAGACTTTACTCACTCTTCAAGTCGATCTGTTTCATTCCATTCCTCAAACCACTGAGCCATATCTGGTTTAGCCTGTGGGGAGATATTTGCGTTGCAGAGTGCAAGGTCTTTTAGTTGAGTAAGCTTTGACAGACTGTAATGCATAAATAAAGGAAAAAAACTAAGGCATATAAAAGCTACAGACAATATTTGAACATTTTGATTGTTGGATATAAAGTAGCAATACATTGCAACCCACTTCAACTAGATTTATTATCAGTTAATTTATCAAGTGACTGTTAGCTTTTTTGGACAGGTTTACTAATAAAACTAAATCCCTTTATGTGAGAACCTAAAATGGTTAATGCAAGTGTAATGTTGTAACAATTCTTATAAAAAATGTTGTTGGTTAGGAACAAATAACTCCTTGTAAATTTCAGCTTAGTTTTTTCATGAAGCTTTTTAGTCATAAAATTATTATCATAATAAACATAACAAATGATGCCTACTATCCATCACTACATTTAATGTCATAAAGACATTGTTTCAGGTTTGTTACAAGTAATAGTATTATTTCTGCTTAGACTGCCAAGCCAAGCTTTTCATCAAAAGCTGTGAGATTTATTTATGACTTCAGCTAATATAAGCAGTTTATTGTCAAACAATGTTCATTAGCTAGTTCGTGAGGATCACTTGAGATTTTACAAGTTTTCAAGTTTTTAACCTAAGGAAGCTCCGAATTAACACTAAGTTTATTTTTTCTACTACATGTAATTTTGAATTTTTAATGACTTTTCGTACACGCGCTAAAATTAGCTTAATTGTTATTTTCCAGCAACAGCTAGTTATCTATCACAACAGCTAATATATCTCACCTTCTGGGGCAAGTTATACTAGTATTTGGAGCGAATCTCCCAACTATTGCGAGTTTTGGTACCATACATGTATGTTCAATTCAACTAAAGCATTTGCCTTTTTTTATTAAACACCCTCTATATTTTTTCTCAACAATTGTGCACATCTTTTTTCTGTTTATAATTATGCATGATTTACTTTAGACGGGGCACAATTAAATGAATAACACAAATCTCAACTGACGAGAGCACCTATTCATTGTCGCCATCCATACGTTCCAAACCAGATAGTAGAACAAACATATTACATGTGTATTTTATGTTGTTATGTAGTTCTTGTTGGTCATACTCACTGTTCATATTTGAAAATATTATTACTGATTTTAACTATAAACACTGCATCTGACTTAATTGGTAAGTAAACTTGATATAAACTTCTGCTAAAATAAATAAAACAAAACCACGTACAGACTTTGCACAATTTGCTAACTGAATATATTGTTATTGGGTAGTTATTTAGACACATAATCAACTTGTAAAAAATTTTCTCATGATATTTAAACAAGGTAACCATTGTCGTTAAATTGTTATCAGAGATATGCATTTGTCATTTATTAACTGTTATTTTTGTGCAAATAAATCATGGTGAAATACCCCGTTGCTCTTAAAAACAAATCTCGGCTACTGCCACGTTTCAAGTACTTTGAAACCGCTATTCGAATGCCACATTTATTTAAACGCCACATCTATTAACACGCCACTATAGCAAAAATTTTGAAAAAAACACTGCGACCCTTTATTTGAATACCGCTTCTAACAAAATGCTACTATAATAAACCCTAGATGTTTCAACAAATTGTAAATAAGTTTATCTACAAATATTAATTTAAACATCTTTTTATTTATATAATAATTTATGATTTAAAACAAATTGTAAATTGTTAAAAGATTTTACTTATAATTAAACGCGTAAATTTTGAAAATAAAATTTAACTTCGGCCAAGATTTGAGCATTTTGGTCCATTTCAAATAATTATAAAAACTAAAGAAATAATATAAAATACAACTGACTGGTCATCCTTTAAAACCCTGTGGGAAAAAATGTTTTATCAAAGTTTTATATCTTTAATAGTGTGCTGCATTGTACAAGGTATAGTCAACTGCTTCATGGATCATGTTTCCAAAATATACAAGTTAGTTCTTATACTAAATTATCTATCAACAGCAAGAGTTCAGTCTTAAATAAATTGTGTAAGAAAAGATTGTGAAATTGAGTAAATATAAAAATAATAAAACTAACTGCAATTGCATTATATAATACAAACAATTTTATTAATCTTTCACACAATAAGAAGCCTGCAAAACAATGTTTACAATACAATCAACATTGTTCTAGGAGGTTGTAGCAAATTTTATGAGCAAATAGGGGAGAGGATTAAAAAAGAAATAGAGTAAACTGACAAACTAGAAAACCTATGATCTAACTTAATTTGCCAGAAAGTGTTACAACAGACAAAACATTAACTTTGTGTTTACTTCTTCTAGGTATTACAGCACAAAACGCATGAAAACTTTAAACTAACACTGTCTTTCCAAACTTACAGTTACACAGTCTGTAAAACTGGTATAGTAATAAGTAATGGGTGGATGATGCTAACAATTAAGATCTTATACATGTTTGTATTTTACTATTTATCGTTTACATTTTTGGTTTTGCACAAAGTCCGAACACATCCAACAATTGAACATTTATTTCCAATACTCTGGAGTAACTCCATGAAATTTAGTCAATTTATTTCCTTAGTAGAAAAACATAATTTATTGATCATAAAATGTTATTTCATTCAAGGATGACAACTCAACTATTACATCTTTTTTAGGCACTTGCAGATGTTTTGGAAAAAAGTTAGCAATTTTTTGGCATACTGATCTTGTATCATTGAATACTTTTTGAATAGAAACTTTATTTTACAGGAAAAAAAAGCTCTTTCCCGGTTGAAACAAGTTTGTTAGCAGTCCCATTTTGTGTTCCAGCAAACCATGCCATAACAACTTTTTTTCATTTTTACAGATTATGCTAATCGTCAAATGATGGACATTATTTTCAGCAGCTGCTGCAGTTTTGTATGCCCACTTATTTTAGCTGCTAATAACATTTAATCTTTTTACAGAGTACTTATGCAATCAAACTACATTACTTAGGATAGATAGTTTTGTGTTAAAATATAATTTCACACACCTCCTTCTGGTTATATTCTGGTAAATCGGAAACAAAGCTTAACAAGTTTCTGTCAAATAAGAACTTGAAAAACTGGCAGCAAGAACATGTTTGTAACAAACTGGTAGAAGTAAAAAAGCATAATGTAATGAACACTCACTACAACTTCCATCACTCAAGCTTTTTTAGTTGCGTCAGCTTTGAGAAGCTGTAAACCGTTAACAGTAAACAAAAGCTATAAAATATGGATTCTTCTAGGAAACAGTATGGCATGGCAATTGTTGGAGCAAAGAAATAACAATGAGTTTTGCTTTAATCAGAAATTTATATACATGTATGTCAAGATAATTTTAAAACATTATAAGTATCTCAGTATATAATATCAAAGTCTATCTTTTACAAAAAAGGTTTGTTGGTAGTTGGCACCAGACAACTATTTTCGAAGTATTTACATATTAACATATAACTTTTAGTTTTTTAGTAATGAATGAGTCGTACAAATTAAAAAACTTTTGTATAAAACATCACAGTTGCAAAGACAAAGTTCAAATACCCGTGAATTAAGTTACTGATAAGGAATTGTTATGAATACAATTATAGCCAATAGTAAATGATGTGGTGCTGAAATTGTTCGACCATTTTAAAAACATACCATGTAGATTGTACAAACTAGATGGTTGATGCGAACAAAAAAATTAAAAAGAGATGTAACTTCCATATAAATGAACTAAACTAAAAAGAACATAATTTATGTTGTGTTATTAACAGAGGTCTTAAATTACAACTGGCCATAAAGTTTCTAGCTTACTTGTTTTTTATAATTGTAGTTGCCGACAGCAACAAGGTATCAGCAAAAATTTTGTTTTAGTAACCACTGCAATTTTGCAAACCAATTGACTTTAGTTGCTAGTTATAGTTAACTTTCTATCAAGCACTTGTAACATCACTTTTTACAAGCTGAAGTTTTGTAACAAATTATACAACCCTCACAAAAGAATCCATCAAATACAACCTTGAAAGGTAAGCAGCAGGAACATGTTTGTAACAAACCGGTAACGGTCAGTAAGCATAATTTAGTTAATACTTACTACAACTTCTTTCATTGTTGATAGAATATTAGCAAGAAGCATTGCCAGTCTGTAGATGCTACTCACCTTTCTGGTAGAGAGACTAACTTGCATCGCTGGAGGGTCAGACATTTTAAATGACCAAGACCACCAAACACATCTGGTAGTCCACCAGAAAAGTTATTTTGAGAAAGATCAAGCTCTTCGAGTTGAGTTGATTTGGAGAAGCTGTGAATCATAAATAAGTACAAGAAAAAAAAGTCGAACTCACCATGGTGCAGTTTGTTACAATGATTGTTGGATCCAGAAAGTAGAAATGAGTTGTGCTTCACACAAGCAAGTACATACATTAGTAAATACATGTATTTAAAGATAAATTTAAAACGTTACATCTTAATGTATACAATCACAACTTGTAATTTTTGCAAAACATTTTTAGTAGTTAGCACCAGGCGACTCTTTTCAAAGTAAAAGTGATATTAATAAATGACCTTTAGTAATAAATGTCTTCTGCAAATATAAAAAACTTTGTATAAAGCATCGCAGTAGCAAATACGACAAAATGCACTTATGCCAGATTCTTGTTACTGATAAGGAGTTGTTACAAATACAACTATAGCTAATAGTGAGGCTTTTGATCTTTAAGTTATTTGAAAAATTAAAAAAAAACGTGCTGAGAGGATTGTTGAAAAAACTGTTGAAAAGATCATTGAAAGGAAAAAAATTATAAAAAAATGAAAATTCAATATAAATGAATTAAACTAAAAACAACATAATTAACCTTGGATTAGTAACAGCGGTCTTAAGTTAAAACAAACCAAAGAGTTTCTAATTTATTTGTTTTCTATAACTGTTCTTGCCGATAGTGACCAGGCACCAGCAACAATTTTGTTTCAGCAGTTGCTGTGATTTTGTGAACCAGTTGATGTAAGTTGCTAATTTTAGTTAAGTTTCTAACAGGCACTTGTAATATCAAACTGAATTTCTTGGTGATAGTTCTGAGTGAAATAAATTTTGGTACATTTTTTACAAGCTGAACTTTGGTAATTTGCAAAACAGCCCTTGTAAAAGAATCCATCAAATATGACTATAAAAGGTAAGCAGCAGAAAAATGTTTGTAACAAACCAGTTCCGGTCAGTAAGCATAATTTAGTTAATACTTACTACAATTTCTTTTACTGCCGACATAATGATATTTTGAAGCATCATCAGTCTGTAGATGTTACTCACCTTTTTGGTAGAGATGTTAGCTCGCATCTCTTAAGTGTCAGATTTCTTAAATTGCCAAGACCACCAAACACTTCTGATAGTCCACCAGAAAAGTCATTTTCTGAAAGGTCAAGCTCTTCTAGTTGAGTCAACTTTGAGAAGCTGTAAATCATAAATAAGGAAAAAATTAACAAAGTATCGAACCATTTAGGGAACAGTTTGGCATGGTGATTGTTGGAGCCAAAAAGTGCATTGTACTTCACTCAAACAACCATATACATGCACTTGTACTTGTATATGCGTGATGCACATACATGCACATGTACATGTATGTAAAGATGAATTTGAAATGTGATAAGTATCTCAATTATCAAGGTTGGTAATTTTACATAAAGGTTTATTGGTAGTTATCACAAGTCGACTCTTTTCAAAATAATAATAATAATAACTACATACTTTTAATCCCTCAAGAATAAATATTTTCAGTAAATGTAGAAAACTTTGTATAGAACATCACAGGAGTAAAGACGAATACAAAATGAAAATAAACATAATTCAAGATACTGATAAGGAATTATAATAAGGAACTTTTATGAATACAGTTATAGTTAATAGTGAAAGTTGAGGGGATTAATTTGTTTGACATATTTAAAAACGTGCCGAGAGAATTGTGAAAAATATATCTGCCAGGAAAAATATCAATAAAGAAAATATGTAAAATCTTTACAAATGAATTAAATTGAAGCAGAATTATCTACATTGGATTATAGACCGAGGTCCTAAATTATAACATACCAACAAGTTATTAATTTATATGGTTTTTATAATGGTCCTTGCCGACAGCGACCAGGCGTCGGCACCCAATTTGCTTCAGCAGCCGCTGTGAATTTTCACACCAATTGACTTTAGTTGCTAGCTATATTGGAGTTTCTATCAAGCGCTTGTAATAGCAAGCTGAATTTTTTGTGAAAATTCTGAGTTACAAAGATTTCCAGACATTTTTCACAAGCTGAAGATTGGTAATACATAAAACAGCCCTTAAAAATATTCCATCAAATAAGACCTTGGAAAGCTAGCAGCAGGAACACATTTGTAACAAAGTGGTGAAGGTCAGTAAGCATAATATGATGAACACTTAATACAACTTGTTTTACTGTTGATTTAAATATAGTTGGATGCATTATCAGTCTGTAGATGTTACGCACCTTTCTGGTAGAGAAGTTAGCTTGCATCCCGTAATTGTCAGCGTTCTTAATATGCCAAGACCATCAAACGCATCTGGTAGTCCACAAGAAAGGTTATTCTTGGAAAAGTTCAACTCTTCTAATTGAGTCAACTTTAAAATGCTGTAAATCACAAATAGGGAAAAAACTAAGATATAGCGAACCATCCCTGAAACAGTTTGGCATGCTGACTGTTTGAACCATGAAGTAACAATAAGTCCTGTTTCACTTGAACAGGTATATACATGTACTTGATGTACATACATTTACATGTACATATCTTTACATACATTTACATGTATGCAAAGATAAATTTAAAATGATTTAAGTATCAAAATGTGAATCACTTATGTTTGTGTTTTTTTATAAATGTTTTTGGATAGTTAGCATCAGCCAACTATTTTCAAAGTAATAATAATAATGTTTAGCTTAGTCATCTAGTCTTTCATTAATGAAGATCTTCTGAAAACATGGAAAACATATAAAACATCGCAGTAGTAAAGACGAAGACAAAATGTTAGTACACTTTTATCCCGTTACTGATATGGAATTGTTATGAGTACCACAATAGCCCATATGGAAGGTTGTGATGCTTAAATTGTTTACCAAATTTAAAATCGTGCCGAGATGTTTGTGTTAAATAGATGATTGATAAAAAAAATTGATGCAAAGAATACAGTGTAGGTAAAATCCATGTTAATTAATTAAGTTAAAAGACAACCTTATTTACCTTGGAATAGTTAAACAAGTCTTAAATTATAACATATCAAAAGGTTTCTCAAGTGTTTGTTTTTTGCAACTGCCATTGCCGAGAGTGACCAGGTATCAGGAACAATTTCATTTAAGTAACCGTGGTACCATTGCACACCAATTGAATTTACTTGCTAGTTATAGTTAAGTTTGTATCAAGATCTTGCAGTATCAACCCGCATTTTTGGTGATAATTCTTAGTGAAAAAAACTTCCATACACTTTTTTACAAAATGAAACTTGCTAATATACGAAACAACCTATACAAACAATCCATCAAATAAGACCATGAAAAACTAGCAGCATGAACATTTTTGTAACAAAGCGGTAATGGTTAGTAAGCATAATTTAGTTTATACTTGCTACAAGTCCTTTTACTGTTGATTTAATGATAGTTGGAAGCATCTAAAGTCTATAGAGGTTACTCACCTTTCAGGTAGAGAGATTAGCCCACATCCCAGTAGCATCAGCTTTCTTAAATTGCCAAAATGACCAAACACTTTTGATAGTCCACCAGAAAAGATATTTCCAGAAAGGTCAAGCTCTTCCAGTCGAATCAACTTTGAGAAGCTGTAAATCATAAATAAAGACAAAAACTAAAAAAATATCGAACCCTTCCAGAAATCACTTGTAATATCAAGCTGAGTTTTTGTGATATGAGTAAAATATATTTTCATACAATTTTTACAAGCTGAAGTTTGGTAATGCTTGAGCCCGACTTTACAAGATATTCCATCATACCTTGAAAAGTTTACAGCAAAAACATATTTTTAACAAAGCAGTAAAGGTCAGTAAGCATAATATACTGAACACTGACTAAAACTCATTTTACTCTTGATAGAATGATAGCTGGAATCGTCATCAGTCTGTAGATGTTACTCACGTTTTTGGTAGAGAGGCTAGGCCGCATCCACCAATACTCAGCTTTTTTAAGTTCCCAATACCACCACACACACCTGGTAGTCCACCAGAAAATGTATTTTTAGAAAGGTCAAGCTCTTCTAGTCGAGTCAACTTTGGGAAGCTATAAATCATAAATAAGGACCAAAAAGTAGGCAAAAAAGGAGCAGTTAGGCATGGTGATTGTTGGATCAAAAAAGTAGCAATAAGTTGTGCGGCACTCGAATAAGTATTTGTATATATATATATATATATATAAATTGTTTCATCACCCCGGATACCCCGTATGGGTGGTAAATTCTGCTCTAACTCGGGTCTCCTACCAGCGACTTGGGAGTTTGAGCACTCGCCTCAAGATCTTAGCTGTTCCCAAAAGCGCACTTTTCTGCAACTCACCTGAGTTGATTGTTGTTGGTATTTGGGCAAGCCACATTTCATGCGCCGGTGTTATTGCGCCTAGTGCCCCAATGACTATTGGGATTACGGTTGTTCTTACATTCCAGCATTTTTTAATTTCTTCTCCAAGAGGGAGATATTTCTCTACCTTTTTTTTCTTTGCTGGCTATATTGTGGTCATTGGATACTGCTATATCTATTATAATAGCTCTCTTGTTCTCCTTGTCTACTACCACTATATCTGGTTGGTTTGCTAGGACATGCTTGTCAGTGTGGATGTAGAAGTCCCAGAGGATTTTAGCGCCGTCATTTTAATTGACCTTACCAGGAGCTTCCCACCAGTGTTGTGGTTTATTAAGGCCATACTCATCACATAGACTTCTATACACAACACCTGCGACATGATTATGCCGCTCAGTGTATGCGTTCCCTGCTAGCTGCTTGCATCGACTGATGATGTGTTGGATGGTCTCAGGTGCATCTTTGCACAGCCTGCATCTAGGATCGTCTCTAGTGTGATAGATTTTCGTTTGGAGTTGCCTTGTTGGGAGCACTTGCTCCTGGGCTGCCATGATTAGCGACTCTGTATTGGCCGTTAGGTTTCCTTTGTTCAGCCACATATATGTCTGGTGAAGATCGCCAACCTTAGATATTTGTTGGTGGTAAGCACCATGAAGAAGTTTCGTGTGCCAGTCAATTTCCTCATCATCAGGGCGTAGGTCCATTGTAAGAGCAGCCGACTGAAATTCAACTAGTAACTTATCTGAGATGGCCATGGAGGCTGCATATGCTTTTGATGCTTTGCTCCTCCTCTTTCAGTGTCTGCTGTACACTTTTGACTCCCCTACCGCCATCTTTCCTATCAAGATACAATCTAGTAGTATCATAATTTGGGTGGAGTGCTCCATGCATGGTCAGCGGTTTACGAGTTGTTATATCTGTTTCTTTGATGGCTTCCTCAGTCCACTTTATAACGCCTGCTGGATATCTTATTACTGGCAGTGCATAGGTATTTATTGCCATGACTTGGTTCTTGGCATTGAGCTGGCTCCGTAAGACCTGCCGAAGGCGTTTTTTTGCATTCGGTAATGGCTTTGTGACGTACCTCGGCTTCGTGGTTGATGTTGCTTTGCGTAATCCCAAAGTACTTGTACCCTTCTTCTATATATTTGATAGTACCATTCTATATGAGTACTATTCATATAGTACCATTCCGTATATATATATATATATATATATATATATATATACATATATATATATATGTAAAAAGAAATTTAAAACAATATAAGTATCTCAGTCAGTGCATATTATCACAGTTTTTAGTTTCTAATAAAAGTGTATTGGTAGTTGCACTCAGCACCAGACGACTTTTTCAAAAGAATACTAATATTAACATATAACCTTTATTCTTTAAGTACTAAATGTTTTCTGCAGATGTAGAAAACTTTGTATAAACATCCTAGTCGTAAAGACGAAGACAAAATGCACTCCACCTGAATACACCTGAATCCAGTTACTGAAAAAAAAAATTATTATGAATACAACATAGCCTATAGTGAAAGTCGCACTGCTTAAATTGTTTGACAGATTTAAACACACATCGTGAGGATAGTGAAAAAGATATGATTGATAGAAAAAGATCTATAAAAAAAATTATGTAAATTCTATATAAATGAATTAAACTAAAACCAAAAGTTATACCTTGAATTAGTAACAAAGGTCTTAAATTATAACAAACCATAAAGTTTCTAATTGATTTGTTCTTTAAAATTGTGATTGCAGAGAGCAACCAGGCATCAGAGAAAAATTGGTTTTCGTAACTACTGCGTTTTTGCACACTATTTGACTATATTTGCAAAATATAGTAGAGTTTTTATCAAACACTTGTAACATCGAGCTCTGAACTCTGAGTGAAATGTTTTTTTTTACACACTTCTTACAAGTGCAAGTTTAGTGATTCACTACACAGCCCTTACAAAATATTAAATCAAATAGGATCGTAAACAGTTAGCAGCAGAAACATATTTGAAATAAAGCGGTAAAGTTCAGTAAGCATAACAAGATAAAAACTCAATACAAGTCTTTTTACTGTTGATAAAATGATAGCTGGAACTGCTCTCAGTCTGTAGATGTTACTCACCTTTCTGGTAGAGAGGGTAGCTTGCATAACCGAAGTGTCAGCTTTCTCAAATTATCAAGACAACTAACCACATTTGGTAGTTCACCAGAAAAGTCATTTTCTGAAAGGTCAAGCTCTTCTAGTTGAGTCAACTTAGAGAAGCTATAAATCATAAATAAGGACTAAAACTTAGAAATATCAAACTCTTCCAGAAACAGTTCAGCATGATGATCGTTGGAGTCATAAAATAGGAATAAGTTGTGATCTACTCTAACAAGTCTACACATGTATCTAAAGATAAATTTAAAACATTATAGGTATCTCAATGCATATTATCAGGGTTTATATTTTTTTACAAACTGGCTATTTTAGTAGTTAGAACCAAGTGACTCTTTTCAAAGTAACGATATCATTAGTATATAGCCTTTAGTCTTTCAGTAATAAATGACTTCTACAAATGTAGAAAAATGTGTATAAAACATCGCAGTGGTAAAGACGAAGACAAAATGCAAATACAGCTGAATCCAGTTACCGATAAGGAAAGAAATGCCACAAAGTTGTGAAAAATAGATGATTGATAGGGAAAATTTCAATGAATAACATATGTAAATTCCATATAATTAAATAATCTACAAACCACATATTCTACCTCTGATTAGTAACAGAGGTCTTAAATTATAACCTACCATTAGGTTTATAGTTTTTTTGTATTTTATAATTGGCGTTGCCGATAGCGACCAGGCATCAGCAACAATTTTGTTTCAGCAGTTGCTGTGATCTTGCACACCAAATGATATAAGTTGTTAGTTTTAGTTCAGTTTCTAACAAGAACTTGTAATTTCAAGCTAAATTTATTTGTGATAATTCTGAGTGAAATAGGTTTCCATACCTTTTTGCAAGTTATTCTTTGGTAATACACAAAACAGCCCTTACAAAAAATCCATCAAATACAACCGTAAAAGGTACGCAGCAGAAACATGTTTGCAATCAAGCAGAAATGGTCAGTGAGCATAATTTAGTTAATACTTACTACAACTCATTTTACTTTTGATGTAATGATATTTAGAAGTTTCATCAGTCTGTAGATGTTACTCACCTTTTTGGTAAAGAGGTTAGGCCGCATGACCCCAGTGTAAGACATCTTAAAATACAAAAGCTACCAAACACATCTGGTAGTCCACCATAAAATTTGTTAGCCAAAAGGTCAAGCTCTTCTAGTCTAGTCAACTTTGAGATGCTGTAAATAATAAATAATGACAGAAACTAAACAATTTCGAACTATCTAAAAAAAAATTTGGCATGTTATTGTTGGAGCCAAATAAGAGCACTGGATTGTGTTTTATTCTAACAAGTATATACATGTATGTAAAGATTTAAAATGCTCTAAGTATCTCAATGCATATTATCGACATTTGTATTTTTTTTTTAAATAAAAATTTGTAGTTAGCACCAGTGAACTTTTTCCTTGAAGTAATAATAATTATAACTTTTTACTTGTACCATTCCAGTTTTTGTCTAGTACAGGAATAGACGACAATTGGGCACTACTGTTGTAGTGATGTGATTTTCTATGTCCGGGAGACATCACTCGGTGTACGGAGTCCAGTTGCGTAGCTAACTTACCAGGGCTTTTTAGAGGGGAAGAGTTAATTTCCTCTCTAGTTTCACTTTTGGGATGTGCTGCAGAAGGTTCAGAGTTCTAACCATTGTGCCAGTTTGTGTGCAAGTTTTTGTTTGAGCATTTGTTTTCGACATTGTCCTGCAGAGTTGCTTTTTCCATTTTGCTGAGCTTATCAACTGGGCTCATTTGGGAGGGAAACTCTATTAATTCCTCATTGGTTTGGGAGGGATTTCTTTGTGAAAGCCAAGCTCTCCTGGTCCCTTTTTATATTTAGCCCTCTTTGAGGCTTGCGAGTTGTTGGAGCACGTCCAAGGTTTTCCAGGCAAGTATGATATGGTTTTAACCTAGACTTGTGTTGGGTCGAGGATTGACCCTGTGTTTCAACCACATAGGTGTGGTTGGGCTAGGAGGTTCTGACTCTGTAGAGGCTAACAAATTTATCTTGTAGCTTAGTCCCTGCCCCCTTCGTCACCGCCAGTTCACCAGCCACACCAAACTCCCAGGTGCGAGCTGCAGTGGCTTTTCTTGATATGCCTGTCCAGTCCCCATCTGAACTTCTCTTAGAGTTTTGTGCCCCTCTTCCAGCCTCTGCTGTCTCTGAAGCACGTATTCACTAGTAGATTGCTGATAGATAACATTCCAACTTATCAGACAGACACAACTCCTTCTCAAAGGTCATGAAGTTTGCCGTCTTGCCTGTCACAGTATGTGGGGCCTTGGTACGCCAGCATGAGCTGGGAATGAGTTCATCCCATTATTTCTGTCCCTGTGCTAATAACGTGGGTCTCGAAGAGTTCCCTAGGAATTGATTGTTTATCTCTATGATCCCAGTTGTCTGGGGTGGTAGGGAGTATTTCGTGTCTTGTTACCTCCCATAGCTGGCAGGGGTCCTACATCAGTTGACTCTCACTCTGAGTGCCTGGGACTGTATGGATTTGTCCTGGAAGCTCCGGGTGGCAAAACACTCTTTCCACAAGAGAACTTGCTCCACCACTGGTGCCGTGGCCTCTGGGATATCAGTGGCATCATATCATCGAGTAAATGGTCCGAAAGCACTAAGATCCACTTATTGCCACTAGAAGCGGTGATAAGGGGGCCTACAGCAAAACCTTTGCCAAGGTCGGCAAGTGTATAACTGCTGCCGGATTTTCGCAGTTTTAGTCCTTCCGTGCTTAAGGCCTGGCACACCTCCCAGCTTTGTATCAACCTGCCAACAACAGCTGTCAGTCCGGACCAGTACCATGTAAGCGGGAGGCGGCCTACCGTCTACCTGACCCCTGTTTGAGTCATAACGTTTGTCTGCCAGGTAACTGGCTCCCTCATAGCTGGTGGGCCTATGACCCACTACCGAGCATGACCATAAGGGGCAAATCTGAGTTCCATCATGCCATTTTACCTGATTCTCAGGGATGCCCTCTTGCTATGCATACTCCTGAGCTGGTTCTCCTACTACAGTTGTTTCAACGGAACTCCGGTGTTGCTGCAAAGTGTGTGATACATTACGGCCACATCACTCTTGCCTTCACTCTGCATCTGAGCCAACTAGTTGATTAGCTGACCTGATGTCTCGAGGCTTAGGGTGGGCTGTACCAACCTTGGGCTGGACCATGCCCCTGTGGGGGCAGGGCACAGGCCCGTCTGGCGGGTCGTCTTGCATGCGGTCCCAGCGACCTTTGCCCAGCTCCTATGTGGTTCCTGGAGGCAACTAGTAGTGCCTCGGTTCATCACCCGTTCAATTTCATGAATTTTCAGGATGGCTTCGATTGATCCAGGGTTGACCTTGGCAGTCTCGGTTGAGACAGGGTGCTTCACTTGTTGACCAGCTGCCTCACGTTCAAGCCTGAAAATTCCTGACAGAGCATGGTTTTGTCTAATCACTCTAGCGTCCTCTTAGTTTATGGTCTAACTGCAGCCAAATTGGGCCCCAATCACAGTATTCTATTTGAGAACACTGTTGACAGTCTTCGCAGGTAAATCATCTTAAGCCATTTATGTTGCCGTGCTTAGGTCCTAGAAGGAGTTCAAGCACGTATTCCAATTTGGCTAGCACCTCTAGCCGACGCACCACATAGTGGGAGGGCTCTTTCCTGCGGCAGAGCCATCACAGGGAGAGATGGTCCGTGCGAAATTAAAACTTCTGTCTATATAAGTACAAACAGAAGTGTTTACCGCTTTGACCAGCGTCAACAGCTCTCTGCGTATTACTCAGTAATTTTGCTTCAAGGAGAGAAAGTGTTCTGATGACTTCTGGAAGAGCCCTTTGCACCAACGTACCTGAGTGAAAAGCATAGTGCTTACCCCCGAGGGACTCATGCCTAACTTTTTCTAGATATAGTGGTTGTAACGTGTCCTGAGTAGCCGTTAGGGCTGCTTGAGGTGGAGTTTTGAGTTGGCCTGATTTTCTCTGGAAGTTTTTTTTGGGTGAGGAATTGGCTGAATCGCTATTTCGTTTTTTTCTGGTTACCACAGGGACCTTGTTCCAGCTAGTTGTGGGTGCTACTGCCGTGGCCTGTTTCCGTTTTCTAACCCTTTTTCATTTTGATTAGGCACTCCTTTTCGAAATGGTCCGTGCTTCTACATCCCTAATAGATAGCAGGCATACTTTCTTCAGGCAAAGTTGGCTTGTTTCGCAGCTGCTAGACCTGTTCCACCAGCTGCTTTACTGTGGATAGTAGTACATTCAGGGTGTCTTGTTTGACACTGCATACTGCACCATGTTTCGTATTGGCCTATGATTCCTCTTTTTACGTTGCTACTACTTGAACTGCTATGCCCAGGGTCGGTTTTTCTCAAGATTTGAGTTGAAGAAATTTTCCTCCAGCTCGTACTGTATTTGCGAAAGTTTCCAAAGGTACTGCAAATAGATGCGCTGTAGGGCAGAATAATTTAGAGATTTTGAGAAGTACTCCTTGGCCATGTTGCTTTGGAATGGTTCAAGCATCTCAGCATAAGCTGTTTGAACTAGCCGTTCAATTTATGTCGTGTGTTCCTGCAGGAAGCTTTCGGTACCTTTTTTATCAACTGCTCAATTCTGCTGGAGTTTGTCGGGAAGATGGTCGAAATCGGGCTCAGATGGCTTCAAAAATGGCTGTCACTGAGACGGCCCTTTTGCAAGACTCTGCCTCTTCCTTCAAAGCCTCTCTACGATGCAGTGTGCTGAACCCTTCAGCCCAATATTTGCAGCTGTAATTTTTCTAAATCTAGTAATGAAATATTCTAGGTCTCTGACGCCTTTATAATACTCAGGCATTTCGAACTGGGAGGCCGGTTCTTGAATCCGACTTAATCTGACAAGTTGCCCAATGGCACCAGCTAATCGGTCCGTGTCCTTGTCTACACTCCTTGTCCAGCTTTGAGACATGACTTTGAATTTTTCTCCAAGTGAAGCAGACTGCTATAGACGATTGTGGCCTGACTTGTAGTCCTTAAGACTTTTTTGGGCAGCATCAAGCGTCTCACAGAGCGTGGGACGGTCGGTGGAGTGTCAGCAATCAACCGTAATCTGGAGTGATTGATTACGCGCTTATTGTAAGACACCAGGTTTCTCTACAAATGTGTGAGATAGCCTTAAAGCTATCCGTGCCAAATATGGAAATCCGGGTGTTTGCCACACTACTCAGGTTTTATTCTACTGAAGTAATAAAAGAACGAGTAATAACGGAAAAAAAAATTAAGTATTCGTTGCCATTGTTATAATACATTACAACAGCGATACAACATAAACGAAAGCGTTATAGAAATATAATAAAAAAAATTTTTTAACGGCATAGCAAAAAAGAGCAACACAACATGCAAGATACATGCATACAAAAATATATACAGAAATAACAAAGTCATGGCTCGGAGTCCACCAAAATATGTATACAAATTTGTTCAACCTCTACCTTTATCTAGAAAATATTTATTTTATATTTTATTATTTCAACATGTTAGCAAAGACTGCTATAAAAGAAATTTTACAAAGCTATACTTGGTGGATTGCTAAAGCTATGTAAAACTACAATCCCTACAAAGCTAAAACGATCCTGAACAATGTTCCTTACTTATACAAAACTATTTCTTTCATGACCATCAGATTAGTGCTGCTACCTAATTTTCAAATTTTGAATTAGTGCTGCAAGTGTAATTTTGAAAATCTGAATCTAAATAGGCTATAATTTCATCAACATCACTAATTTTCTGTTTTCTAGTTCGGGAGGATCTTATGAAAGCCATTATATCACTAAACAATACGGATGTAAAAAAGAAAGAATGTTCATTTTTAATTTGGAAATTTCTTAACAATAGTTAAATTTTGCTTTGTGATTTTAGGCTAATTTGATAGAGAAAACTTCCGACAACACTTTCAACACTGTAAAATTCCTAAAGATTATTGGCTAAGTTGTCAACAAATAGTTAAATTAAGTTACTACGCAATTGCTGGGAAAGTCACAAAAATACGCCTTCGGCAGTAAAAGGGTTAAAATATACATGTAACATCTAATAGTTCTCAACTTGTTTGTTCCTTATAATTGTCGTTGCCAAAAATGAACAAACATCAGCAAAAAAAATCGTTTTATTAACCGCTGCGATTTTACATACCAATTGATGTCAGTTGCTAGTCATATTTACGTTTCTATCAAGCATCGAATTCTGAATTGTTTGTGATTCTTCTGAGTGGAATATTTTGCCATGCACTGTTTATAAGCTGAAGTTTGGTAATACACAAAACATCCCTTACAGAAGATCACATCAAATAAGACATTGAATTGTTAGCAGCAGAAACATGTTTGCAATAAAGCAGCAAAAGATCAGTAAGTGTAATATAACGAATACTGACTACTACTCTTACTGTTGATATAATGATAGCTGGAAGCGTTACCAGTGTGTAGATGTTACTCACTTTTCTGGTAGAGTAGTTAGCTGGTTTTCCTGAAGTGTCAGCTTTTTTAAACATTCAAGACTACCAAAAACAGTTGGTAATTCACCAGACAGGAAATTGGCAGAAAGATTGACCTCTTCTAGTTTAGCCAGCTTTGCGAAGCTGTAAATCATAAATAAGGTCCAAAATTAAGAAATATCAAACTCTCCTGGGCACAGTTTGACATGGTGATTGTTGGAGCAATGAAATATGTAGTTTAATAGAAGTGACCTTTGTAGATGTGACTCAGAAGTAACTTAAAGAAGAGCCAGCTAGAGTGGAAGAAACAAATGGAGTAAAAAGCTAGAATAACTTTGAAGCTGTCAGCAAAGGAACTAACGTATAACTCAACTAGAAGTGAAATTTATTGAATACTACTTCCATTGTACAACATGGAGTCAGAATACACCAAATTCTACATACTGAATGAACCAAAAGAGCCTACAAAACAATAACATAGACACTGTATCTAGAGAAAAGAAATTAAAATTATTTGTCTGTTTCATTGACTTATTCAGTGAACGGTAGTGTGTGTATTAACCTTTCTTATGACCTTTCAATTTGGCTAATAGTCAAGGTATCACCAAATATGACAGATTTGTCAGAAGATTAGACTATTTCTCTTGAAAATAAGTGATCCAATAGAAAACTTTAAAAACGCAATTTAATGTTTACAAGCTTGCAAAAGACGGCAGCAAGATGTTTCAAAGACAACAGATAGCAATCATGCTTGTACAGATGGACACGGAAAGCGTACCCATTTACTCTTTGTTTGCTTACAACGATGTTTGCTTACAACGAATGCGAGAACGGAAAGCAATAGACATTGACTAACACAACCGAGATGTTCAACAAGTATTTTGAACCTGTTAAGAACACCTTTTAATAAAGATCTAAATTAAATACGGTGAGGCAAGGTGAGTTGAGTAAAGAACCAGTTTTCTGTAGATCTCCAGGTGAAGGCAGCCTATTGCAATTATGGTGCGGTAAGAGATGACTTGATTTATGATCGTATAGTGGTAAAAGTCACAGAGCCATAGCTGAGAGATTAACTTATGCATATTGAGATTTTGGTCTTCAATAACGCAATCCGAAAAAAACAAAGCAGTGGAGGCAAATCTTGAGTTGACTCCTCAATTCATTAGGCCAGCTGCAATTGGTGATAATCTTGACATGCTCTCACACTCTTTCAAAAAGGCAACTGGTCAGCAAAAAAAGCAAATTCCTCTTGGCTAGCTAGCCATGTAAAGCTTGTTTATGTCTCTTCTATAGATTTAGAAGGTGCTTAGCTAAGATTTCGACTTGTAAAGCCTGTGGTGAGAAACGGCCATTGGGCTAGATCTGCGATATGTAAGAAGAGTGCAAAACCCGGGAATGAAGTTGATGAATCGGTGATAACCTTCAACACCAAGTTTGCTGATAATCTCTATTTCGTGTCAGACTCCTTGTGACTATATGGTATGGTACCGTGAAATTCAAGTGAACACCTCGAAGGCGAGATTCAAACTTGATACATGTGCATTAGCCACTGTCTTCCAATCAATATTAGCAAAAAGACTTGGGTTAAAGTAAAAGCAGCCTGCTAAAACTTTCAAAAAAGCCGGTAATCAAGACTTGGCCGTGGAAGGATAAGTGCTGGTTAAGCTCCAGTATAAATAAGGACACAGTGAAGAGACGGCAAACTTCATTGGGTGTTTAGTCATGCCTCTACTGAAGAAAACCCAGCAACCTCGAGTCTTCAGCTAGTCAAGCGTATAATTGAGATTGTAACATTATCATTGGTTCAGAAATTTTTTAAACTGTTTCAACAACTTGGCACTACGGAGACAGCCGTGACCTCACTTTAAATCTAGATGCCAAACCCCTTGCGCAAGCTGTCGTGAGAAGAGTATTGGCAGCTAAAAAAAGCCACTAAGAGAGGAATTGAATTTAAGGAATGCGTTAGGAGTCAATGGAGTTAGTAGTCACTGGATGGTGGGCACCATGTATTATGGTTTGTGAGGAGAATGCAAAGATCAGAGTCTACATTGACTTCACCGAATTGAATGAGTCAGTACTGAGAGAATATCACAAGTTGCCAACCACTGATATGATATTGAGCGAACTGGGTAACACAATATACTTTGGTAAAGTCGACTCTAACAATGGCCATGTCCAGATGAAACTTAAAGAGTCAGCACCAAATTTAACAACTTTCATCAAGCCTTTTGGTGAGTACTGCTTCAAGTGATTATGGTTCGGTATCCCAAGTGCTTGATATTTTTTAGAGAATAATGCACAATATCTTAGCCGAGATATCTGGTGTCATTTTTTAGATGGAGGACATCATGACATGTGCACCAACTAAAAAAGCATGATGCAATTCTACCACGAGTGCTACAGACGCTTAAAGCAGCAGGGATAATGCTCAATCCAAATTAATGTGACTTTGACAGACACTCTATTAAGTTTCTTGGATATTTCATCGACAAAAACGGAATACATGTGAGAGAGCCATTTGTTAGATGGACTACATCATGATATGCACACTTATTAAAGAAAGCATGATGCAATTCTAGCCCGAGTGCTGCAGACACTTAAAGCTGCCGGGATAATCCTCAATCTAAATAAATGTGACTTTGACAGACACAATCAAGTTTCTTGGATACTTCATTGACAAAAACAAAATAAATGTAGGTCTTGGTAAAAACGGAGCCATCTGAGAGTACCAAGCACCAAAAAACAGGAAAGAGCTCCGAAGGGTTTTTGGAATTCTAAACTGTGTTAAGAAATTCTCACCTTCATTAGTCAAAGACACGTCAACACTTAGGAACTACTTAAGCAAGATAGTGAATTGAGTGTGGTAACCATCACAGAAGCAACAATTTGAAAACTTTGTATAAACCATTGCCGTATTGAAGACAAAGACCAAATGCAAATGCACGTTCGTCTAGTAATTGGTAAGAGATTATTATGAATGCAATTATTGTCAAGAATGAAGGTTGTGGCGCTTATCTTGTTAGACCAATTTCAAAACAAACGGTTAGCATTGTGAACAATTGATGATTGATAGGCAAAAATCAATAAATCAATGATGTATATTCCATATAAATGAATTAAACTAAGCACAACATGATTTACTTTGAATTAGCAACAAAGATCTTAAATTATAACAATCATGAAGTTTATAATTGATTTGTTATTTATAGTTTTCATCGCCAACAGCCATCAGCAAAAATTTTGTTTCAGAAACTGCTGTGATTTTGCACATCAATTGATTTTAACTGGTTCTTCCTAGTTACGTTTATATCAAGTAATATTAAGCTGAATCTTAAGTAATAATTCTGAGTAAAATATATGGTCATACACTTTTTGCATGCTGAGGTCTAGTAATACATTAACAGCCCTTATAAAATATTCCATAAATAAGACCTTGAAAAGTTAACAATAGGAACGTGTTTGTAACAAAGCCGTAAAAATCAGGAAACAAAACTTTGAACACTTATTACAACTGTTTTATCATTGATAGAATGATATATGGTACCATTATCAGTCTATAGATGTTACTCGCCTTTTCGGTAGAAAAGATAGATTGCAGCCCAGAATTCTCAGCTTTTTTAAATTTTCAAGATCACCAAGCTCATCTGGTAGTCCATTATCAAAATGATTATCAGAAAGCTCAAGCTCCTCTAGGTGAGTCAACTTTGAGAAGCTGTAAATCATAAAAAAATGACAACCTAAAGAATATCGAATCCTCGAGGAAAAGTTTGGGCATGGTGATTTTTGGAGCCAAAAAGTGGCCACAAAATGTGCTCAACTTTAAAAAGTAAATACATGTATGTAAAGATAAATTTAACACATTAAAAGTATCTCCATGCATATTTTCATAGTTGGTAAATTTTACAGAAAAGTTTATTGGTAGTTAGCATCAGCCAACTCTTTGCACATTAATAATAACATTACCTATATACCTTTACTTTACTAATAATAACTTTTTCTCTGCAAATGCAGAAGACTTTGTGTAAAACATCACATTAGTAATGAAGAAGAAAAAATGCAAAAATGCCAGAATCCGGTTACTGATAAGGATTTGTTTTGAATACAATTATAGCCTAGAGTGAAGGTTGCAGCGCTTAAATTGTTCAACAAATTTAAAAACAAACAGTGAAAATTGTGAAAAAAGGTGGTTGCTTGAGAACAAAATCAATAAATAAAAGATGTAAAATCTACATAAACTAATTAAACTAAAAATTTTTTTTTATTTTGATTAGTCACAGAGGTCTTAAATTATAACATACAATAATGTTTTGAATTTATTGGTACTTTATAATTGTAGTTGCCGACAGCAACAAGGCATCAGCAAAAATTTTGTTTTAGTAACCGCGGTGATTTTGCAAACCAATTGACTTTAGTTGCTAGTTATAGTTAAGTTTCTATCAGATGCTTGTAATACCAAGCTGAATTTCTTTGTCAACATTCTGAGTGAAATATATATCCGTATACCTTTTACAAGCAAAGGTTTAAAAATAAATGAAAACTCCCTTGCAAAACATTTCATCGAATGAAACCTTGAAAAGTGAGCAGTAGAAACGTGTTTGTAACAAAGCAGTAAAAATCAGTAAGCATAATATAATGAACATTCACTACAACTCTTTTACTGTTGTTAGCATGATAGCTAGAAGCATTATCAGTTTGTAGATGTTACTCACCTTTTTGGTAGAGAGGTTACCCTGCATAACCGAAGTGTCAGCTTTCTTAATTTATCAAGACCACTAAACACATCTGGTAGTCCACCAGAAAATGTATTCTTAGAAAGGTCAATCTCTTCTAGTTGAGTCAACTTTGAGATGCTGTAAATCGCAAATAGGGGAAAAAAACAAAGAAATATCAAACCCTTCAAGGAACAGTTTGGGATGGTAATTGTCAGAGACAAAAAAGTAGCAACAAATTTTGCTCCAATCTAACAAGTGTATATACATGTATGTATGTTAAAAAAATTGAAACTTTTTGGGGATTTTGATGCATATTATCACAGTTTGTAAATTTTGCAACTTAATTTTAATTTTTACAAGGTTTGTTGGTAGTCAACACCAAGCGACAGATATGTATGTAAATATATTACATACACATCTTCCAGAATACCTACAGCTTTCAAAGCAGTAATAATATTAAACATAGACCTTTACGTTTCAGTAATGTCCTCTGAAAATGTAGAAAACTTTGTATAAGGCATCACATTAGTTAAGACGAAGCCAAAATGCAAATATACCTGAAGTCAGTTACTGATGAAAAATTATTGTGAATACAATATAGCCAAGAGTGGCAGTTGCTGTGATTAAAATGTTTGAAAAATTTTGAAACATACCATGAGGATTGTGAAAAATAGATATTGATAAGAAAATAATCAATACATAAAATATGTAAGATACATATAAATGAATTAAAGTAAAAACAACATGATCTACCTCGGATTAGAAACAGAGGTCTTAAATTATATCACCTCATAAAGTTTTTAATTTTGTTTGCTTTTTAACTGTCTTTACCGACAGCGATCAGAGATCACCAAAATATTAGTTTTAGCAGGTGCTGTGTTTTGCAAATCAATTGAATTTAGGTGCTAGTTACAATTAAGGTTCTAAACAGCACTTGTAATATTGAGCTGAAGTTTTTGTGATTAATCTGAGTGAAATATGTTTCCATACACTTTTTACTCTGAAGGTTGGTAATTCTTGAAACAGAACTTACAAAATTTTCCATCAAATATGACTTTGAAAAGCTAGCAGTAGAAACAAGTTCGTAACAAAGCAATAAAAGTAAGTATGCATTATATAATGAACACTATAAAAAACTGCCTTTACTGTTGAAAGAATGATTGATGGGAGTTTTGTCAGTCTGTAGGTGTTGCTCACCTTTTAGGTAGAGAGGTTAGCTTGCATCCCCGAAGTGTCAGCTTTCTTAATTTAACAAGACCATCAAAAACATCTGGTAGTCCACCAGAAAAAAGATTCTTTGACAGGTCAAGCTCTTCTAATTGAGTCAACTTTGAAATGCTGTAAATCACAAATAACGAACAAACTAAGATATAGCGAACTCTCTCCGAAACAGTTTGTCATGCTGATTGTTGGAACCATAAATTAAGAACAAGTTTTGTTTCACTACATGTTACATGTATGTAAAAAAATTATTTTAAATGTTATAAATATGTCAATGCACTTTATCAAGGTTTTTAATTTTACATAAAGGTTTGTTGGTCTTTTCTTAAGGTTTACAAATCTTTCCTCCATAGTGATCATGAAGCTCATACTTTTACAATAGTAATAGTATATGTTATAGGCCTGTGGTTTACCATTAGTAACTCTCAAATGAGTTCGTTTCAGCTAGCACCAGGCTCATCTTTTCAAACTAACGATGTTATAAACAATTTACTACTAGTCTATCAGTAATTAAATTTTATCTGTAAATATAGAAAACTTTGTATGAAACACCGCAGTTGTAAGAGCAAAAACACTATACAAATACGCATGAATCCAGTGACCAGTAATACAATATTATGAATATACTGTACTTATTACCAAAAGTTAGAATTGCAGTGTTGAAATTGTTTGAAAATTTGAAAATATGCCATGTACATGTAGGTTAAAAAAATTTAACGATTGATAGCAAATAAATCAAAAAATCAAAAATGTTATTTGCATGTCTTTAATTTACATCATGAAAAACTAACAATACAGTAGACACTACGACAACATAAATAATATGTTCCGCGAACATTCAAACTATAAGTTAAAGAATGCGTAAATTGCCTAATTCATTCTATGATCGTCCCAAACTCACCCTTTTGGAAATTTGGGAATTTTTTAATGACTATATAATAACTGTGGAGTGGTGTACATTGGTAAATAATATATAGTTTGTATCGACCACTGCTCTTTTTCTCCTTATCACTTTCACTTGGTTTACAATAATTTTACAATAAGTACACACCTTTAATGTCAAAAAGTAATTTTGATTATACGTATTAAGATGAGTGTCTGTTTGATCGTCTATATAACCCTCTAACCGGTTTGAGGTTTGAATCAAATGATCTTTTGATAAGACTTCACTTTGTAACATTCGGCGCCAATCGATCGTCATTAGGTATTGACGAATAATTGTGCAGTAACTATAATCTCATATTATTGACATCTAGTAAACCATCTTACAATTGTTAGTTGATTTTATGTAAACTTATCATTTAAAGTGATCATTAAAAACTTAGCTTAAAGTATTTAAGATATTAACGCTTACAGATTTTCTGTCAAACCAAAAAAGAAATTAGCAGCAAATACATATTTGTAAAATACCAGTAAAGGTCAGTAAGCATAATATAATCAATGATCATAACAACTCTTTTACTGTTGACATAAGAATCCTATAGCAGCATTATCAGTTTGTTGATGTTACTCACCTTTTAGGTAAAGTTGTTAGCAGACATTTACGAAGTGACAGTTTCCTGAAATTGCAAAATCGAACAAAAAACACATCTGGTAGATTTATTCGGAAGTCATAGCAGGTGAGGTGAAGCTCTTGTAGATGAGTCAACTTTGAAAAGCTGTAATCATAAATAAGGACAAAAACTAAAAATATCAAACTCAACAGGAAACAGTTTGGCATGGTGGTTGTTGGAGCCAAAAGTAGTAATGAATTGGGCTTTACTCAAACAAGTATATACATGTATGTAAAAATAAATTTGAAATGTTCTAAGTATCTTGATGCATATTATCACAATTTGTAATTTAGACAAAAATGCTTATTGTTAGTCATCACCAGGCGACTCTTTCCAAAGTAATAAGAATATTAACCATAGACCTTTGGTCTTTCAGTTATAAAAGTTTTCTAGAATTGTAGAAAACTTCTGTATAAAAACACCATAGTAGTAAAAACGAAAACAAAATGCAAATACACCCGAATCCAGTTGTTGATAAGGGATTATTGTAAATACAATTATAGCGAAAGGTGAAGGTTGCGGTGCTTAAACCTTTTAGACCAGTTTTAAAACATACCAGGAGAATTGTGTAAAATAGATGATTGATATGAAAACATCAATAAATAAAAGATATAAGATCCATATAAACCAATTAAATCAAACACATCATATTCAACTTTAGATTAGTAATAGAGGTTATAAATTATAACATTCTATACAATTTTTAGATTATTTGTTTTTTATAATTGTTGTTGCTGACAGCGACCAGACATCAGCAAAAGTTTGTTTTAGCAGTTGCTGTTATTCTGCAAACCAATTGACTTTAGTTGCTATTTATAGTCAAGTTTCTACCAAGCCCTTGTTACCTCAAGATAATTTTTTGTGTGATAATTCTGAGGAAAATATTTTTCTTTCTTCATTTGGTAAATTGAAGTTTGGTGATTTCCGAAAACACACTTACAAACTTGCCATCTAACCAGACCTTAACAAAAGAAGCTGCAAGAAACATGTTTGTAACAAAGCAGTAACGGTCAGTAAGCATCATTTAATGAGCACTTACTACAACTCATTTTAGTGTAAATAGAATGATAGCTGGAAGCTTTATCAGTCTGTAGATTTTACCTACCTTTTTGGTAGAAAAGTTAGCTTGCATTCCTCAAGTGTCAGCTTTCTTAAACTACCAAAACCACCAAACACATTTGGTAGTCCACAAGAAAAGTTATTCTTGGAAAGGTCAAGCTCTTCTAGTTGAGTCAACTTTGAGATGCTGTAAACCCCAAATAAGGAAAAAAACTAAGAAATATCAAACTCTCCAGGAAAGACTTTGGCCTGATTATTGATGAAGTCGTATATTAGCCATCGGTTCTGCTTCACTTTAATGAGAATATACCTGTTTGTAAAGAAACTTTTAGGAGGTTATAAGTAGGGTAAACCTTTTATTGACCTCAAAATCAGAAAAATTGATTTTGTTGCTTTGAGAAATTGACTTTATTGATTTTAAACATAAAATATGTAGTTTTCTAATTAATTAACAAATCAAGCTGTCTATGTGAAGTTTGAAAACATAACATTAATACAAGTAGCTAAATTTTGATTGCATCGTAATATAATGTCAAATAATTGGAATTGCTTTTGTTTGAAAATTCTGTCTTTGGCCCTGAGCTTTTTGAGCATGGAAAACCTCCTCTTTACAGATGCTGATGTGGTTTGACAGTTTTTAACAAGCTGCATAGTAGCCTAATTGAGATATATCTTACTTTGACATAGATATTTTGCGGACAATGCCATTTTGCAGCCGCTTGGCAATATATTCTCATATCTTACATTTGTGGTCACCAAACTTCCAGGCTTTTACAGCTTGGTAAGCTTGAGTGACAGTGTATTCTGAGTGTATTCGCTTTTTGTGACTAGATCAGCTATTCCTGCGTAGTAGATACTTGCTTTGGCTCTCTCAACTATTATTCCACTGCCATTAAAGCTCTCCACGATGGTGACTACTTGGTGCAATTTCTCTGCCTAATAGTGTGCAGCATCCAACCAACTTGCCCATCTCATAAAAATGGGCTCAGGGGGACTTTTAACTTCCAAAAGAAAAGCTTTTCTTGTTTTTTTTTCACAGTAGCAGCTTTAACTTTTGCCATGAGTTCATCATTAGCAATGAACTGGGCTCGAACCTTATTAACACAATTATGCAGCAGGTGTGCCATATAGTGACACGAAGTGACATGTGACATGACATGGAATTGACATGACAAAGACTTTGAAAATTAGCAGCAAATACATGCTTGTAAAATACCAGTAAATGTCAGTAAGCTTAATATAATAAACAATCATAACATGCCTTTCACTGTTGTTACAAGAATCCCTGGCAACATTATTAGCTTGTGAATGTTACTCACCTGTCAGGTAAAGATGTTAGCAGACATTCACCAAGTAACAGTTTCCTTATATTACTAAGGTTGGAGAACACATCTGGTAAACCCCCAGAAAAGTCATTGCGAGTGAGGTTAAGCTCCTTTAGTTGATTATGCTTTGAGAGGCTGTAATTCAGAAATAATGTCAAACACTAACACATTTAGGAATTTTCTAAAGACAGTTAAACAGTGATTGTTGATGAAAAAATTTCAATAAATTTCAATAAACATGCATTTCCCTGAGTATAAACTTAATTCACTATAAGTATCCCCTGTATATCATCGGT
The DNA here is from genome assembly GCF_963576615.1 of Watersipora subatra. Taxonomy (NCBI): domain Eukaryota; kingdom Metazoa; phylum Bryozoa; class Gymnolaemata; order Cheilostomatida; family Watersiporidae; genus Watersipora; species Watersipora subatra. Next base: position 39,934,495 of record NC_088713.1, read on the forward strand.
GTTTGTATTTAATTCATGGTTATCATCAAGTTCATACTTCTATGATAATAATATAAATTATAGAACTGTGGTTTATCAGTAATGACCGTCACAAGAGTATGTGTCAGCTAGCATCAGTTTAATTTTTTTGAAAGATACAAACAATACACTTGCAACCTATCAGTAATAATCATAAGATATTATGCAAGTATAGAAAACTTTGCATAAAGCATCGCAGTCGTGAGTGTGAAGACCAAATATGAATATCCCTGAATCCAGTAACTGAAGCCAAGTAGTAACGAAGTAACGAAGCCAAAATGCAAATATACCTGAATTCAGTTACTGATAAGAATTTATCGTTAATACAATATAGCCAAGAGTGAGCCTATTCTTAGAAAGGTCAAGCTCTTCTAGTTGAGTCAACTTTGAGATGCTGTAAATCGCAAATAGGGAAAAAAAACTAAGAAATATCAAACCCTTCAAGGAACAGTTTGGGATGGTAATTGTCAGAAACAAAAAAGTCGCAACAAATTTTGCTCCAATCTAACAAGTGTATTTACATGTATGTATGTTAAAAAAATTGAAACTTTTTGGGTATTTTGATGCAAATTATTACAGTTTGTAAATTTTGCAACCTAATTTTAATTTTTACAAGGTTTGTTGGTAGTCAACACCAAGCGACATCTTCCAAAATACCTACAGCTTTCAAAGCAGTAATAATATTAAACATAGACTTTTACGTTTCAGTAATGTCCTCTGAAAATGTAGAAAACTTTGTATAAGGCATCACATTAGTTAAGACGAAGCCAAAATGCAAATATACCTGAAGTCAGTTACTGATGAAAAATTATTGTTAATACAATATAGCCAAGAATGACAGTTGTTGTGATTAAAATGTTTGAAAAATTTTGAAACATACCATGAGGATTGTAAAAAATAGATATTGATAAGAAAATAATCAATACATAAAATATGTAAGATACATATAAATGAATTAAAGTAAAAACAACATGATCTACCCCGGATTAGAAACAGAGGTCTTAAATTATATCACCTCATAAAGTTTTTAATTTTATTTGCTTTTTATAACCGTCATTGCGGAAAGCGATCGGAGATCACAAAAAATTAGCTTTAGCAGTTGCTGTGATTTTGCAAATTAATTGAATTTAGTTGCTAGTTACAATTAAGGCTCTAAACAGCACTTGTAATATTAAGCTGAAGTTTTTGTGATTAATCTGAGTGAAATATGTTTCCATACACTTCTTACTCTGAAGGTTGGTAATTCTTGAAACAGAACTTACAAAACTTTCCATCAAATACGACTTTGAAAAGCTAGCAGTAGAAACAAGTTCGTAACAAAGCAATAAAAGTAAGTATGCATTATACAGTATAATGAACACTATAAAAAACTCCCTTTACTGTTGAAAGAATGATAGATGGAAGTTTTGTCAGTCTGTAGGTGTTGCTCACCTTTTAGGTAGAGAGGTTAGCTTGCATCCCCGAAGTGTCAGCTTTCTTAATTTAACAAGACCATCAAAAACATCTGGTAGTCCACCAGAAAAAAGATTCTTTGAAAGGTCAAGCTCTTCTAATTGAGTCAACTTTGAAATGCTGTAAATCACAAATAACGAACAAATTAAGATATAGCGAACTCTCCCCGAAACAGTTTGTCATGCTGATTGTTGGAACCATAAATTAGCAACAGGATTTGTTTCACTCGAACAGCCATATACATGTATGTAAAAAAAATTTAAAATGTTATAAATATGTCAATGCACATTATCAAGTTTTGTAATTTTACATAAAGGTTTATTGGTCTTTTCGTAAAAGTTAAATTGCAAAAAAATTCACATTACAGTTATTTGATATGAAAAGATTCACCGTGTCTTACTCTGTTGTGTTGTAGGTGCAAAATGTGTGGAAAGGTGATTACAAGCTTTTAAAAGATAAAAAACAAACAGAAAATCGCAGACACACGAGACCTGCGTTGTTTGGATTCCCTTTACAAAACGGCTCAATTCTGATGTAGTTGTGAGAGATGGTTTCTGTTTACACTTTCTTGCAACCTTATTCGTGGAAATATTTTCACAAATATACTTCACACATTCAATAAAACTATATCTATTGCTCTTACGTTTCTGTTTTATCGTCATTGCAATGCTGTCATTTTTAGCACTGATATCTTATAACTTACCATAAAAAATTGTTAAACTTTTTAATCTTAGGTGGAAGGAGTACATATCATTGTCTGATAACCATGACAAGCCTGTTGGTCTCCTGTGATAAGCGAAAAGGGCTGCAAGAATTATTTGCTAAGTATTGGGTCACATGATCAGATTAGGACTTGACGATTGAATAATGCCGAAACAAAACTGTAAAGTAGCGAGCATCTATATTTGATCCGGGGTTTTCGATGAAACCCAAAGTGTTTGTCATGAACTAGTACTAAGATAAGTTTTATGTTGAGCTTTGTATTGGCCTTTCAGTTCACGTGGCAACATACATGACAAGAGGATAACCAAATTTCGGGGTTACGTCATCACAATAAAGAGATTCCAATCTACGGCTGCTTTTCGTTTTTGCGCTTTTAAGAGCTTGTAATCACATTTCCACGTATTTGGCACTTAAAACACGACAGAGTAAGACAAGGTGAATATTTTGATACCCGATAACTGTAATGTGATTTTTGTTGCAAGTCAACCTTTAAGGTTTACAAATATTTCCTTCATAGTTACAATGAAGCTCATACTTTTACAGTAGTAATAATATATGTTGTAGGCCTGCGGTTTACCAGTAGTAACTCTCAAATGAGATTGTTTCAGCTAGCACCAGGCTCATCTTTTCAAACTAACGATATTATAAACTATTCAGTAATAGTCTATCAGTAATAAATTTTATCTGCAAATATAGAAAACTTTGCATAAAACATCGCAGTTGTATGAGCAAAGACACTATACAAATACGCATGAATCCAGTTATCAGTAATAAAATATTATGAATATACTGTACTTGTTACCAAAAGTTAGAATTGCAGTGTTGAAATTGTTTGAAAATTTGAAAATATGCCATGTAGTTTAAAACAATTTAATGATTGATAGCAAATAAATCAACAAATCAAAAATGTTATTTGCATGTCTTTAATTTACATCATGAAAAACTAACAATACAGTAGACACTACGACAACATAAATAATCTGTTCCGCGAACATTCAAACTAAAAGTTAAAGAATGCGTAAATTGCCTAATTCATTCTATGATCGTCCCAAACTCACCCTTTTGGAAATGTGGCAATTTTATTTAAAGACTATATACATGTAATAACTGTTGAGTGGTGTACATTGGTAAATAATAATTGGTTTGTATCGACCACTGTTTTTTCCCCTTATCACTTTCACTTGGTTTATGGTCCACGATTACAATAATTTTACAATAAGTACACACCTTTAATGTCAGTTTATCATTTTTTATTTTCACACAGAAAGGTATATTCTGTAAAGCAAATGTAATAAAAACTAGCTTTTGTATCAAAAAAAGTAATTTTGATTATACATATTAAGAAGAGTGTCTGTTTGATTGTCTATATAACCCTCTAACCGGTTTGAGGTTTGAATCAAAGGATTTTTTGATAAGATTTCACCTCATAACATTCGGCGCCAATCGATCATCATTAAGTGTTTACGAATAATTGTGCAGTAACTATAATCTCATATTATTGACATCTACTAAACCATCTTACAATTGTTAGTTGATTTTATGTAAACTTATCATTTAAAGTGATCATTAAAAACTTAGCTTAAAGTAGTTAAGATATTAACGCTTACAGAGATTCTGTCAAACCAAAAAATAAAAAATTAGCGGCAAATACATATTTGTAAAATACCAGTAAAGGTCAGTAAGCATAATATAATCAACGATCATAACAACTCTTTTACTGTTGATATAATAATCCTATAGCAGCATTATCAGTTTGTTGATGTTACTCACCTTTTAGGTAAAGTTGTTAGCAGACATTTACGAAGTGACAGTTTCCTTAAATTACCAAAACTGGAAAACACATATGGTCGACTCCCTGAGAAGTCATTGCAGGTGAGGTGAAGCTCTTGTAGATGAGTCAACTTTGAAAAGCTGTAATCATAAATAAGGACAAAAACTAAAAATATCGAACACTCCAAAAAACAGTTTGGCATGGTGATTGTTGGAGCCAAAAGTAGTAATGAAATGTGCTTCACTCGAACAAGTGTATAAATGTATGTAAAAATAAATTTGAAACGTTATAAGTATTTCGATGCATATTATCACTAGTTGTAATTTACACAAAAATGTTTATTGGTAGTCATCACCAGGCGACTCTTTCAAAAGTAATAATAATATTAACCATAAACCTTTGGTCTTTCAGTTATAAAAGTTTTCTGGAAATTTAGAAAACTTCTGTATAAAAACATCGTAGTAGTAAAGACGAAAACAAAATGCAAATACACCTGAATCCAGTTGTTGATAAGGGATTATTGTAAATACCATTACAGTGAAAGGTGAAGGTTGCGGTGCTTAAACCTTTTAGACCAGTTTTAAAACATACCAGGAGAATTGTGTAAAATAGATGATCGATATGAAAACATCAATAAATAAAAGATATAAGATCCATATAAACCAATTAAATCAAACACATCATATTCAACTTTAGATTAGTAATAGAGGTTATAAATTATAACATACCATACAATTTTTAGATTATTTGTTCTTTATAATTGTTGTTGATGACTGCGACCAGACATCAGCAAAAAGTTTGTTTTAGAAGTTGCTGTTATTCTGCAAACCAATTGACTTTAGTTGCTGTTTATAGTTAAGTTTCTATCAAACCCTTGTTATATCATGATTAATTTATTTGTTATAATTCTGAGGAAAATATTTTTCTTTCCTCATTTGGCAGTAGCAGTCAGCATGCATAATTTAATGAGCACTTACTACAACTCATTTTAGTGTAAATAGAATGATAGCTGGAAGCATTATCAGTCTGTAGACTTTACCCACCTTTCTGGTAGAAAAGTTAGCTTGCATTCCTCAAGTGTCAGCTTTCTTAAATTACCAAAACCACCAAACACATTTGGTAATTCACCAGAAAAGTTATTTTTGGAAAGGTCAAGCTCTTCTAGTTGAGTCAACTTGGAAATGCTGCAAATAGCAAGTAAGGAAAAAAACTAATAAATATCAAACTCTCCAGTACAAATTTTGGCCTGGTTACTGATGGAGTTGTAAATTAGCCATAAGTTGTGCTTCACTCTAACGAGTATATACATGTTTCTAAAGAAAAATTTAAGAGGTTATAAATAAGGTAAACTTTTTATTGACATCAAAATCAGAAAAATTGACTTGGTTGCTTTGAAAAATTGAGTTTATTGATTTTAAACTGAAAGTATGCAGTTTTTTAATTAATTAACAAATCAAGCTGTCTAGGTGAAGTTTGAAAACGTAACATTAATACATGTAGCTACATATTGATTGCATCGTAATATAATGTCAAATAACTAGAAATGTTTTCGTTTGAAAATTCTGTCTTTGGCCGGAAGCTTTTTGAGCATGGAAAACCTCCTCTTTACAGATGCTGATGTGGTTTGACAGTTTTTAACAAGCTGCATAGTAGCCTAATTGAGATATATCTTACTTTGACATAGATATTTTGCGGACAATGCCATTTTGCAGCCGCTTGGCAATATATTCTCATATCTTACATTTGTGGTCACCAAACTTCCAGGCTTTTACAGCTTGGTAAGCTTGAGTGACAGTGTATTCTGAGTGTATTCGCTTTTTGTGACTAGATCAGCTATTCCTGCGTAGTAGATACTTGCTTTGGCTCTCTCAACTATTATTCCACTGCCATTAAAGCTCTCCACGATGGTGATTACTTGGTGCAATTTCTCTGCCTAGAAGCTTGCAGCATCCAACCAACTTGCCCATCTCATAAAAATGGGCTCAGGGGGACTTTTAACTTCCAAAAGAAAAGGTTTTCTTGTTTTTTTTCACAGTAGCAGCTTTAACTTTTGCCACTAGTTCATCAACAGCAATGAACTGGGCTCGAACCTTATTAACACAATTATGCAGCAAGTGTGCCATATAGTGACACGAAGTAACATGTGACATGACATAAAATTGACATGACAAAAATTTGGAAAATTAGCAGCAAATGCATGTTTGTAAAATACCAGTAAAGTTCAGTAAGCATAATATAATAAACAATCATAACAAGCCTTTCATGTTGCTATGAGAATCCCTGGCAGCATTATCAGTTTGTTGATGTTACTCACCTTTCAGGTAGGGATGTGAGCATACATTCTCCAAGTGCCAGTTTTCTTAAATTACTAAGATTGGAGAACACATCTGGTAAACCCCCAGAAAAGTTATTGTCAGTGAGGTTAAGCTCCTCTAGTTGATTATGCTTTGAGAGGCTGTAATTCAAAATCAATGTTAAATACTAAGACATTTAGGACTCTTCTAAAAACAGTTAAACATAGTGATTGTTGATTAAAAAATTTCAATAAATTGTTGGCTACTCCAACATACATTTTCTTAAGTATAAATCTAATAAGCTATAAGTATCCCCCTGTATATCATCGGTGTTTGTATTTTCTTCATGGTTATCATCAAGTTCATACTTTTATGATAATAATATAAATTATAGAACTGTGGTTTATCAGTAATGACTGTCACACAAGAATGTGTCAGCTAGCATCAGTCTGTTTTTTTGATGATGCAAACAATACACTTTCAGCCTATTGGTAGTACTCATAAGATATAATATTATGCAAGTATAGACAACTTTGCATAAAGCATTGCAGGCGTGAGGGCAAAGACAAAATATGAATATCCCTGAATCCAGTAACTGACAAAAATTATTATGAATATAACTATAACCAAGATTAAAAGTTGCCTGTTTGAAATGGTTCAATAAATTTGAAAATATGCCATGAGTACCAAATTGCAAAATGCAAAAAAATTCAATCGATCAAAAACGTACTTTATGTGTTTTCAGTATGCATCATGACAAGATAAAAATACACTAGTCAATTCGAGAACATAAATAATACATTCCAAGAAGAGTTAAACCATAAGATAAAATGAATGTAAATTGTTTAGTTCATTCTAAAAATTTTCAAAACTCACCCCTTTGGCATTTCGAGACATAAAAAATATAAAAATTTAATTTAATTACTGTATACTAACTGTAGAGTACTGTACAATGGTACATGTTTATTGGTTTGTATTGTACGCTTTTTCCCTTAGCACACACTTTTTATGATGAAGATGATTCTACAACAAACACACACCTTCAATGTCAATTGATATAGTTTTTTTTTCTGTGCAGGAAGCTATATTCTGCAAAATGAATATAATAAAAAGTAGTTTTTATTTCAAAAATAAAAAAATATGTTAACTATACATAGTAAGATCAGTGTCTGTTTGACTGACTATATAACCGTTGCCAGAGTTGGAGGTTTGAATTAAAGATATCTTTCCTTAAGATGGCTCCTTGTGACATTCAGCCCTAATCGATCGGCATTAAGTATTTTCGATTAATTGCGCAGCAACTTATTTCTCATCTTTATTGACACCTAGTTGAACCATGTTGCAATTGTAACAGAAATTCAAACTTTTAACCAAAATGACTGGTGACCTTATTTTACTTTATCAGACAACCTTAAAGAACTGACACAGCCTTGATTTTTGAATTATCAATCCAACTTATTGTGATTCCAAATTCATGAACATTTGAACCAAACACAGCTTATCTGTTGTTATTGCCAAAAAGTTAGTAAAACCGATTTAGTCGGAAGTAATGTAGAGCTTAGGAAGCTAGAATTTATAAAAAATACATTATGTTTAATAAAAAAACTATGTATAAAGAAAATGGTTTCCTTGGCCGCATTCCTTGTTTGCATGAAATCTTTTTATTTGTAGTCTATATTTAACCTTTAACTGAGATCCCAATAAAGAAGACAATTATCACAAAACATCCGTTTATTGACACATTCTGATTGATAGTTTAGGTGCTGTTTAAAACCTTCAAATAATATGTTGAAAAACCTTTATATGTTTATGCAGGATTTTTTTTCAAAATAAATTTTGTATGTCAAAATATTCTCAACAAAGGCAGATATTTAACCAAATAGAAGTTTAACAGCAAGTGTTTTTTGATTGGAATGTTTGATTAATGCTTAGCAATGTTTGTTTACTATTAAAAAGGCAAATACACCCAGTCATAACTTGATGATAATATCATGTTAGTTAATTCATTTCATATGACGAATGAATGCTACACTTCCAAAAACATGGATTGTGGGATACACAGAATAATTAGATTATTAATCTTATAAATTTTTTGAGCAATGTTTCTTATAAATCTGTCTGTGATGCTTTATTATCTTTGCCATTTTTGAAAAATTTTCAAGCCTACATCGATGGGTCCAAATATATGTAAACTACTATGAGTTCTGATAGTCACTTACACTGTCAGCTGTGAAGGGTCATATAGCTTTCTAACAACAAGAACTTTCAGATTTCGAGCAATGTCTTGGAGAGGTGGAATATAGTTGCGACATTCTAATTCTACTATGAAGTCATTACCAATTTTGCCAATGAGTTCTTCAATGGTAAACAATCCATCACACCACTCAGGCTCTTTAGAAACTCTGTATTTGATATGATAACCTGTAAGAAATGAGAGATAGAGTAATAAATAATACACTTATACTACACCAACTTTTACAATTTTATTGACTTGCAAATGTGTTATTACGCTATATCAAATTTGGGTAACCATTTTCTTTGATTGCGAAGAAATGTTTAATAAAGAGTTCTTCAAGTCTTTCAAAGTGTTGAAATTTATTTAGGTGAAAATAAAATAACCGGCAAAAAAATTTTATGACATAAAAATTGTAGGTCTATGTTTTTAACCAATACAGGTTTGCACATTTAAATAGGCTTTGCCAGCCTAAATGTTAAAGTACTGTAGATCAAATTATTTTCAGCGTTGCAATGTTGGGAAAACTGGCATGCTTCTACAACTTGTTTTAACTTGATCAAAAGTTTAAAAGAAATCTTGGGTTAAAACAGCATTTCATTTTTGTTTATTACTAGTAAGTAATAAGCGAGATATTATTGATCATACAAGATGTAATTAATTTAAAATTAATGCAAAAAGTATGAACTTTATTATGACAAAAGCAGCATATATTTTTTGTCTGTCCAAAGCCAAGCTTGAGCATTAGGAAAAAAGTCTCCCAACATGAAAATATAGCCCATGGAATTTGATTCAAACATGACACACCCAACTAACGATGACAATCCTGGATTGTTTTGTAAAGTTACCGCAAATAACCATTCTAAGCAAACATTTTTATAACGTTCTACAAACAATATCTGATTATCATTGTTTTATTATGTTCCAACAATGTCGCAGGATTATAATTTGTGCAGAATGTTTTTCAAGATATTATCATAACAATCAGTAGAATGTTACAGGAATAAACTTTTCTAACGTTATCTTAACGTTGTTGCAGGACATTGTTATTGAAGGTCTCAGGAACGTTTCTCTGAAATGTTTTAGTGTAAACATTCATATAACATTGGCTTGCTATGTAGATGAAACATTTTGGTCTGACGTCATTTTTACTTTCAAATGAACGTCCTCACAGTGATGCAGAAATGTTACTTTGGATGACATTGCTATATGGACATTTATACACAAACATTCTAGAGTAACATTCCTAAAACAGTGCTAGAACATTCAATAATAATATTCTTTATTAATGCTACGATAACATTGGCAAAGCTCATTCTTGTAACGTTCTAACTAGAATTTTACAAGAACGCATGATTAGATTTTTTGAAGTAGTCGCCCTTTGATAACGAAAAAGTATTTAAAATGTAGCATATTAAAAGTTTTATAGAGTTTTCATTAGGGATATAAAAACAAGCAAAATAATGTGGAAAAATTGTATTAATTTTGAAAATTTGTGTGAAGAAAAATAAGTCATTACAAATTTCAATTTTCACACTTTATAAGGAATATCGAAAAAATGATTAGGTTCCATTAGAATTGCTACGCATTAGAGTGAATTTGATATAACCTCCGAGTAGTACAAATACTTCACAGCCAAATAGATAGCTGTAATTTGATTTTGTTCTACATATTTGATATTACTCTATCAAACGATATTGTGGTAGACGGCGTCCCCTCACATTCAGCCAAGCCGATATACAGCCGTACCGAACCTAGCTGTGCCGAGTCTAACCACGCAGAATAAGGATGGAGTTTAGCAGCTATATAAACACGAACATTTGCAGTAGAGAGCAGAGCTGTTCTGGGCCTGTTCATTGCCTGTTACTTGATTCTTTCTTGTACACCTCGATAAACTAAGCAAAATTATATGTATTGCACTCATGCATGAGTCTAGTACTAGTGGAGGAAAGTGAAGGTCGCACAACACCTTTACACTGGTGGCAACAGTGGGATTGGTAACGATCCCAAGAACTCCACTACAGGACTTGCATTGGATCGCTAGACTCTGGATAAACTAGGGCTGCCTGAAAAATGGCAACACCACTCCTAATGGAAGAACTTATTACTGAAAGAAACCCAAAGAGAGCTGTGGAAAGCCTTACCGAGTTAGTAGATACACTGCTCTGGGAGCAGAAACCTACTAAAAGGACTTATCTGAGGAAGCAGCGAGCTCCTACTGGAAGAACTTCCTACCGGAAGAAACCCAGGAAGAGCTGAGGAAAGTCTGCCAATTGGATCTGGTAGATGCACCGCTTCAGGAGCAGAAACTTGCTAAGGGATCCGACGGGATTTGCTTAAAGAAGCAGTGTGCTTCTACTGAAAGAACTTCCTACGGGAATAAACCCAGACAGAAGCCAGCAGCCGCGAACACAGTAGAAGTACTGCTCTGGGAGAGGAGCAGAAACCTACTAGGAGCCAGACATGGCTAACAGGAGAGCCAGGAGTGCTGACCCAGGACCCGACCGACTAGTCGAGGCACTAGAGCGAGTGTTGCTGATGCCGAGAGCTCAGGAATCAGCGCCGCGCTTCAGGACTCCCCAGTATACTGGGAACGGAGATGTGAAATACTTTATTGCTTGCTTCACAGAAGTAGCCAACGTCAACCAGTAGACGGAAGGAGCAACTCTATTGCACCTCCGAAAAGCGTTGGACGACCATGCTGAGAACTGTGGGCGAGCCGAGGATGAGGAGGCCATTTTCAATGACCTCCGGGCAAGGTTCAGACTATCCGCTAAGCAGGCGCTGAGCCAACTCGATGCCCTTAGGCAAAAGGAAAGGACGACGCTCCAGGAGCATGCTATGGAGGTAGAGAGGCTGGTACGCATTGCGCACAGGGGCCTACCGATTTGCCACCAAAATAGCATGGCTAAGGAAACTTTCTGCAGCTCGCTGAGGGACCCTATCCTGCCAAGACATATGTTGGCCGTACCTACGCCTGCTGTACAAATCGGAAAAGACTATCTCCAAAGGCAGGGAGGTGAGCGTAGGCCCACCAGATCTTTGGTGCGATTCCTGGAAGGAGGAACCGCTGACCAGGTAAACTCGGCCAAGACCGATGTCATAGGATGACTAGCCTGGCTGGTCTAAACTCTCACGCACAAGGTAGAGCGGCTCCAGGAGCAGTTGCACACCCCAGCTGAGAAAAGGAGCCAGCCAGCTATTCTTTGCTAGGAATGTGGCCACCGGGGCATGTACAAAAGAACTGCCCTCGCCACACCAAACCGGCTTCGGCAAACGAAGAACGGCCACAGCAGTAGCTCTGACTATTAGCTGTGCCAAAGCCAAGCGAACGCGAAAATATACTAGGATTTCGAGGGACTCGACGACAGCTGATGGCTGGTCTCCACCAGCAAGGACAAGGCCAAGGAAAATTTGTGTACAGGAAGTACCTGTGATGACATGGAATTATTCATTAGTCATTGGGTGAGATTAGTCTGGACAGCCTCCCTGTCATTGATATTGCCCATGCACCCCGTGCAAACGGCAGGGACGTAGGCCGAAGCGTAGGAGGGTGACCCCCAAATCCCATCCGCCCCAGACACTGAGAACCATCACCACTGAACCGGACAGTCGGAAGCCTGCCTTAAAAGCGGCAGGGCCGATCCCTTATCCGCCTTGGGGGTGGCAATCACGGTAGCAGCAGAATTGCTCCAGGCGTGGTAGGGCCTGAGGTACTGACCTCGCCCCACCACAGAAAAGAAGCCTTCCAGGCTTCACAGAGAAAGTCCTGGAGGTTATCATTAGGGCACAAGCCCTCAACTGACCACATTGCACTAGCTATTGCCTCCCAGAAAAAGTGGAATGGCGGCCTATTCAGTTCCTACTGGACACCGGATGCACCACCAATCTGATCAATAAACAGGCACTTGATCGATTGCCAAGAACCGTGCCGGACCGACTCAAAAAGAGTGACAGCCATAGACTATTGGCTGACGGAACACGGTTTCCTTTCTACGGAATAATTTGTCTAACTATCTGCTTGAGGGACATGAAGATGAAGGAGGTTTTTGTAGTGAGCTGACTGAGCGAGGATGCCATCCTCGGAATGCCATTCTTCATGGCTCATCAATGCCCTTTCGAGTTTGAGCAAACGTTGGTTAGGGTAGATGGCAGACAGCTGGTCTGCATGAACCGACATAGGCGATTGCTACAGAGCAAAGTGCAGGTGACAAAGGGGGTTGTGGTTCCTGCCCGGACAAAGATGGCAATACACTGTCGCATCACTACACGGAACTATTACCCCATGAGACTAATCGAGGGATTTCCCGATGGACCTAACATGGCCAGTAGCCTGAACCAGCTGGGACTCAAGGGACAAGTCATCGCCTGCTGCATGAACACTACGGAGCATCTGCTGACTTTTCGGTCCCGAACCACTATCGTCACGTACACGGGAGTGCAGGCCCCACAAGTCAAAGAGGATGATCCCTTACTGTGTGAGGCCGGTCCGACTTCAATCATTGGAGTGTCGGCTCACCTTGAGGAGTTGTTCCAGTTGGCCTGGCAAAACTGTGAGGACAGGGCACAAACGTCCAGATTGGCAACCTTGTTGCGTTGGTATGCCACCGTATTTAGTACGGGTGATGACGACGTGGGAAAGACCTCGGAGGTGGAACATTTTATTCCATTTAAGGGGGGTGCTCGGTCAATCTGGCAACCCCCCTCACAGACTCGAACCAGAAAAGGAGGCAGAGGCCGAGAGGCAGGTCCAGGACCTGCTCAAATGAGGACTCATCAAGCCCGCCGGAGGAGCTTCCCCGTAGTGTTGGTCCGGAAGAAGGACGGGAAATGGCGCTTCTGTATTGATTACCGGTGTTTCAACGCCATCACGGAGCAGGATGCCTACCCGCTACCCAGGATCGACGACAGCCTGAACGCCCTGTTCGGCAGTCGCTATTTTAGCATGCTCGATCTGGTGAGCGAAAATTGGCAGGTGCCCCTGGATGCAGAGGGGCGGGAGCAGTCAGCCTTCTCGACTCGGTTCAGGCTGTGGAAGTGGAAGGTGTTGCCTTCGGATAGACGTCTGCCCCCGCCACCTTCCGAAGACTCATGGAACGTGTCTTACATGATCTCCACTGAAGAATGCTGCTGCTATATTTGGATGATATTATCGTCATCGCCCCGGATTTTGATACACATCTACATCGGCTGGAGGATGTCTTCCAGAGACTCTACAGGGACAGACTAAAACTGGAGCCTTTCAAGTGCAATCTATTACAATCCCAGGTTTGCTACCTGGGGCACAAAGTAAGCCAGAACGGAGTCTCTACAGACCACCGACAAAGTGGAGGCAATAGCAAAGTGGCCGAGTCCGCGTGGAGTAAGGGAACTCCAAGGACTCCTCGGGACGTTCGGTTATTACCAAGAATAAATTTCGGAGTTCACCACTATAGCACACTCCTTGCACCGATTGACTGCAAAGGGAGAGCCCTGGAGATGAACGGAGGAAGCACAGGCCGCCTTTGACACGCTGAAGGAAAGCATCAGCACCGCCCCGATCTTGGGCTATCCGGATCCTTGGAGGCAGTAAATCCTGGACACGGATGCCAGCGAATGTAGAGTAGGGGCTGTGCTGTCCCAAGTGCAGGAGGGCTGTGAGAGGGTCATTGCCTACTACAGCAAGACCCACACCCCCTCGGAACTCAATCACTGCATCACTTGATGGGAGCTACTTGCAATAGTGAAGGTGGTCAAGCACTTCCGGCCGTATATGTAAGGCATGTAGTTTCTCCTGCGGACAGACCACGAGTCATTCCGGTGGCTATGCCAGAGGAGGTACCCCTCAAACCAAGTATCCCGGTGACTTGAGATCTTGGCGGATTTCCGCTAAATCCTGGAGTGCCGGTTAAATACTCACCACAGGAATGCGGGTGGATTGAGCAGGCAAACCTGCGAGAACTGCCGGCAATGCACAAGCATCGAACAGAAGGACGGGGCCCCTCACAGATGGAGCTGGCAAAGGAACAAGGGCCGTTAGTCGCATGGGTACCGACTAGTTGCCTGGATGGAACTCCCGCCATCGATAGGGCGCGATCGACCCTGGGCCAACGTCGCATACCCTGGAAGGCCGGCCGGCAACCCGCAGGGGACTCCCGCCCCAACAGTGGCAGGATTGAACCTGGGTGCTGGAGGTTTCCCAAGGGGGCTATCAGCACCGCCAGGAGTGACAGGACCAAAGGGCAAACTAGCATGGACACGGGTTACTGGTCAGAGACCAGTGGCCATCATGTACCGTGCCATCGCCACAGGAGAAGAGGTGCCAGCAGAACACCCGGAGGTTGGGAGCAGAGAGTTGTACATCCTGCTTCACAGGCGGGGCTCTCTGCGCATACGACAGGACGGCATGCTGGAAACACGCATGGCCCCGCAGGACCACGCTAGATGGTGCGCCATCTTCCCCCCGGCTATGCAGAAAACCATGGTGTGGCAAACGCATGCCTTGGCTCACTCTGGGGTAGGAAACATGATATGCCGCCTCCAGCTGACTTGGTACTGGCCCGGACTGACGGCCACAGTCCGACGGCTCATCAAGAGTTGAGAGGTGTACCAGGCTGCAAAGCATGGAGGGACAAAAGCAGCTGGAGGAAAAGGGAGGCTCTACGCAGGACGATTCTGGCAGAAGGTGGCCGTGGATCTGTTGGGGCTAATTCCTGTCACGCTAAGGGGGAACAAGTGGGTGCTGGTTCTCACCGACCACTTCACCCGGTGGCAGGACACATTGGCACTAACTGACGCCACGGCCTCGGTGGTCGCCAATGCACTGGATGAACGAGTTTTCTCCTACCTGGAATTGCTTGAGCAGATCCACACAAACCAGGGAGCACAGTTTGAGAGCCAACTGATGGCCGAACTGTGCTAACTCTGGAACATAGGAAAAACCCACACAACTTCGTATCACCCACAAGCAAATGGAGTCGTGGAGCGGAATAACCGGGGACTTGTGGATTCCTTGAAGGCGCTGCTTTTGGCTCAAAGACAGGACAAGTGGGACCTACTGCTTCCCCAACTGTTGAGGGCATACAGAGGCACCCCCTATTCCGCGGCTGGAGAAACGACCAAAATGCTAATGTTGGGACGAGAGCTGAGGTTGCCAGACCAGCTGGAAAGTCACCCCCATCGACCGAGTTCTTTCCTACCCATGAGCTCGCTCTTAAGGTGCAGCGGAGACTGCATACAGTGCACAAGGCGCTCCAGCAAAGCCAGATGGAGGTACAACAAGAGGATAAGAAAGAGTCACCGCTGTATGCCCCGGGCGACTGGGTATGGCTCACAAACAAACACCGGAGACGAGGAGAAAATCCCAAGCTACGGGCGAAGTTCGTGGGACCATGCCAGGTTTTAAAGGCCTGGGAAAACCACACATATCTGATGGAACGGCAGGGACAGTCTTCCATCCAGAGCGAGAGAAGGCTTAAGCTTTGTCACGCTTGCCCAGAGAGGTTGGCGCAGGCTCCAGCCCCTCTGGAGCCAAGAACAGGCAGCAGCATGAAGGGTGCTCGATGCAGAAGGCCGAAGAGAAGGCAAGAGGAGGGCAGGATAGATCCTGTACCAATAATGTCAACCCCCAGCTGGAAAATGTTGCTAATAGAAGCTGCAAATAATCAAGGGGAGAATGTAACTCCCGGGGAAATCCAGCCAGACCGGAGAAAGAAGGATGTTCAGGATGCCGTCCAAGTTCCGATAAAATCAATCCGGCCACACGGAATAAAATTACGGGAGAACTGGGATGGAACCCGGTAAAGACCGAAGAGACTGCAACACCAGATCCCATCAGCCCTGCAATCCAATTACCTCCGGTCCGGCACAATCCGAGGCTAGCCTGGACAACTAAAAGACTGGAGCAATACAGAGAAGGTGTATGCTACTCTATGGAATTAACGGAAAACGATCCGGAAGTCGCGCGAGAAGGAGGAAAAACGGTTGGCATGGACGCAACCAAGGAATTCTTATTAAAGCACTCATTTTTTTGGACGACATTAGGGCGCTGGAAAAGATGGAGAGCGAAGGAAACACATCTCTACAGGATTTACTGACTCCGGTCACAATTAGTTTGAAAGAAACTGTAGAAAGAGTAGGTAGGCCAACACCGGCAAACGTGGTGACCTACAAAGGGAATAACATGGAGAGGGACATGGCACGACAGCCGGATTTTGCCATGTTGGATATTACTGAAGCGGGAGCAGATGCGCTGTTGTATGCCACTCTGACAGAGGACAGCGTAGAAGAGCGACTAAAAGAAGTCATGCCAGAACCAGTGAAAGGAGAGTTCCGGGTGGCTGCTGTACGCACGAAGAGGAGACGGGTCAGTCCCCCTTCACCGGAGTTGTCTTCTTCTCCGCCGGCTGTTGCTGTGAGGGAAAGTACACCCGTGAGGCTGCTGGAGCCAGAGATTGTCAGGCCACGGAAGAAGACCATTGTAAGGACCATTAAGCACTTGTCTTCATGAACTGTAACTTTAGCGGAAGAGCAGGTGAAAGACGGGAGCTGCCGGATCTGCAAGTTCACAATCAGCACCCGGCGGATCCAATTTCATGCACTGCAACACTAAGCCGTATTTTTGTGCCCTTGCAATTGGCAGCATGTGTCGAGGGACCGGATTTTGCTAAACCATGCGACTCACCAGCAAGGAGGAGTGGAGCCAGTGGTATATATGGTGGACCATGACTCTTGGGAGCAGTTCTGCCAGGAGAATTTGAACGGCTCCCTAATGATGGCTGCCTGTACACCCACGACCAGAGAAAGGAGAAGTCGCAGTCCCAGGACAAGGGCACAGCGGGCTAAGACACCACTGTGCCCCCTAGCTCGGGTCTGCCCGGCTTCGACCAAGAGGAGCAGGACGACTGTGGAGCCCGCCGGGTCACGCACCCTGGCCGAAGTAATAGGTTGGACTCTAGCCAGCCCTTTCTACAGACGCAGCGCAGCCGAGGCTGGTCGCTAACCCAGGACGCCCAGGAGTAGACGAGGGCTGCTGAGACTATGCAAGTGGTCCTACGGCAAAGACACCTAGAGGGCCGAGAGCGCCAGCTACTATTTGAGGAAATAGAGCGCCTCCGCTATGGAGCCCACCAGAATGAGGCTCTGGCCTAGCTAGTCTTCCCGCAACATGTGAATTGGAGACCGTAGTCGCCAATGGGGGGAGTGTGTGTTGGATGGCGCCCCCTTACATTTAGCCAAGCCAAGCCGATGTACAGCCAAGCCAAACCAAGCCGAGTGAGCCACAGCCAAGCCAGAGCCATACCGACACGGTAGCAAACCGAGCTGTACCGAGCCAAGCCGAACCAACCGAGCCGCGCAGTGCCGTGCCGGGTCTAACCAAGCAGAAAAAGGGCGGAGTTTAGCAGCTATATAAGCATGAACATTTGCGGTAGAAAGCAGAGCTGTTCTGGGCCTGTTCATTGCCTGTTACTTGATCCTTTCTTGTACCCCTTGATGAACTAAGCAGAAATATATGTATTGTACTCCTGCACGAGTCTTGTACTAGTGGAGGAAAGTGAAGGTCGCACAAAACCCTTACAATATACCAATGGTAAAATTTTATATACCAAGATGACATGTAGTAATGAAAATCAGATGTAGTTGGTTGCACAATCAGAATATGCAACCATCTGTGCATTTACATTTAAATTTTTAATGTTCATTATAACTTAACTAAGATTTGTTGGTGTGGTATTATCAGTACGTAATACCAATGTTGCGATTAGTTTATAGAAATGTTTGAGAACGTTTACACATTTACATCCTATCTATGTTCTAAGCGTAAACTTTCTGGGATGTTAGCTAATAACTTTAAGACAACCTCATAGAAGAAATGTTCTTGGAATATAATGTAATTTTCTCCCCATATTGAGGGAATGTTATGCGTGATCCATTGCTGAACATTCCAGCTACGTATTACCCACAAAGTTGCTGAGACTTTATAGGAAATACGCTCCAACAATGTATTTCCCACAACAATGCTGGAATGTTGAAAATGCGTCTACAAATAATCTTGTGAGAACGTTGCGATGAAAAGTTTCTGGGACTTTTAGGAACATCCATGGAACCTTCTGGGAGTGTAAAAGGGTTAGTTGGGTAGCTACTACTACACCACCTGGACACCTTGCTGATTGAAGAAATATTTTTCTATATACTAATTACCGTTGACCGTCATTCACAGTGCCCGGCGCTGTCAAGTGCACTGGTAAAAGTATATCATATGACTAACAGGTCTTCCTTTATCCTTATTCAATTTTATCAGTAGAGGAAACACAGGCCAAAACATCATAAACTATAAAACCTGTATTTGAACGCCACCTTTGTTTGAACACCACCTTTATTGAAACGCTACCTCTGTTTGAGGGCTACTATTTAAAAAGGGTTGACAAATAGAGCGACACCCTTTAATTGAATGCCACTTCTATCTGAACACCATTTTGTTTGGCTACCACTATTTGACACTATTGATCTTTAAGAACCCATAATAGTGGTGATCAGTAAAAACTGTTCACAAAACCGTACCACCAATGACTCGACTACCTCACTAACCACTAATTTGTTCTTTGCATCTGTTATTATTACAGTTCATTTTTCAGCTTATAGAATTTATGTTTTTTTCTTAAAACTTTGAATGCAACACCATAGAGATAATTGGTAACTGTATCAGGCTAATAGTTATTCTTTTTTAACATGGCCTAGATACTTTATGTGTGTGGAAAAGGTTTTGCGCATTTATGATGTAATATTGGCTATCGTGCATGTTTTAGTTGCAATTTGAAAATAATTTTGATTATGCATGGTTTCTGTATACTTATGCAAAATGTGTCTATATGCATTCTGAAGTACATCGTGTATTAGTTTTGTTACGCTAAAAATTGATTGGACATTAATATCGACCAACTCAGCTGTGCACAAGAAAATTTCTGTTCACAAAACACTGTGGAAGGTATAGTACAACCAAAAGAATGTACTCATACAATGATCCATGGAAAGCAAAAACAGCATTGCACGCATAAATGAAAAATGGACAACAATCGGTAGGCTACTGACTGAGCACACAAAGCTTATAATTAAAATAACTGTTGAATTCAGTTTAAAATTTAATTCTTTTTTTAAGGCATTATAAATGTGATCTGTTTATGTCATTTTTTAATGTTTTATATTTGTATCATTTGATGGATTATTGTTATACAATATATTATTGTTATAGTATATTATATTATTTTTTGGCAACATTGCGGTAATATGAACTCAGGTGAAAATGGATCAATGCTTGTAACTCATTTTTCATTGCACATACAAACTCAGTTATAACTGCAAACTGTAGCAAACACATAAATAAGTGTAATTAGCTTTCATGCAAAAAATTAATATAGTTATAAAATAAATGATGCCTTCAAATTTAAAATGAAAAATAACTTAGAAGCTCCAACCAACTGCAGCGCAGGCTATATCATCATCACAGGTCAATTGCAAGCAATTGATATCAACTGGTAGAGACAGGTATAAGCTTCTTTGTGCTTACATGCAGTTACTAGAAGATCTAATACAAAGGTCGAGGCAAGTGAGCAAGTTTCTTTCCCCCGAAGGCATAAAATCGCTTTGCCCACTGAAAAGCGCATAAATGTGGGCGACTCGATTTTAGCCAGTGGAAGGGTTAAATTAAGATGTCTTCTGAATATTCTAGCAGGTTGTTTGAAAAAAACTCTACTCTTCATTAAAACACCACCTTTAACATAGCACCACTCTAAAGAAAGGATTGAAAAATAGAGCACAGTGGCTTTAAAAAAAAGGTTTTGCAGCAATCTCAAGAGCAACATTGCCTTAAGTGAATTGAAAAATTATTTTTGCAAGTTGTGCTGTTTTTGTTCCCTCAATACCGGCTCAGAACTTTTTTAATTCTCTGAACCTCATTACTTCTGAATAGATGAGCTTCAGTAATATATAAAATTATAAACCACGAAAACATTATTAATGCTTTCCGACTCATCTGAAGATTTACGTACGTTTCTCCGGATTAGCTTCCTCTGTTCTACCTCCTTGTTGATCATGAATCTGCTCAATTCCATCAAGGCTGTCAGCCATTTTAGTCACTGCATCATCGATGAGTTTCTGAGTAAAGTAAACAGATAAATAAATATGTTTACTCTTTCACTGCCATCGATGTACAGATTTAGCTATCGGCCTACTGCTAACGATTTGACGAAAAATGCTGATATCGCGCTTCATCATAGGTATACAGTAATTTTTTCTATTTCAAACTCTATCTAGAACATTTTTGTTACATATTTTATTTAGCTAGTATGTTAACAAACACTGAAATGCAAAAAAACTCAATGTATGTATACTTTGTGCATTGATAAAGCGACGTAAAGCTATGATTGCCACGAAGCAAAAATGATCTTCTACAGTGTTTTTAACCAAGTGCGTTGACCAGTTTTAAAACCTCACATAGAAGTGCTGTAATTAGGCTTGAGAATATTTTAGCAAATAATTTGCAAAAGGAAAGCATATTCTTTGGAATGCACAAGAATCCAATTAACGTATAACGCATGGATGGAAGAACTTATCAACATCAAAGCTACAGTTGCAAATGAGTTTACATATTAATGTACCGTCCACAGAAGCAAATCATAATGCGATAGAAAAGTAATTCATTTTAGGGTCAATGCCAGACAGCTACCATTATTGCACAGCCAACAGGAGAGCAAGTCGGATTGGTTCAACCCTACAAGAAAAACATTTCATAAATGCTCCTGGAGCAAACTCTGTGCTCAAAAACTTGTTCAGATAAGTGTGCTCACTAAGACAGTGTTTTTGGTGACTGCATGTCAAATATGCTTATAATCCCAATTAAAAGCACCAAATAGTCAGTAGCAAAGAAGTAGCTATTATGCTATAGTAGTATTAGCCTACATATTCTCAAATTTTCAAGTTTACTGCAAAAACAGTTTTGCCTTTCATACAGCTTTCTGAAAATAAATCGGCTGCTCGAAGCTTGTAGGATCTTTTTAATTGCTGGCTGAATTCGAAACCTTATCATTGGCACAGCAGAAAATGTGCAATTTAGGACAGCAATTGCCATCAATTGAATTGGTAAATAGTGTATATAACAACTGTGCCATAGAGGTTTGTTCATTAGATATATCATAAAAAATTGTATGTTTCAGGCCAGTCATACTGACTGGTTGTTCCATAAGTGAAGTGTTTTGTATTGTTGTAATTCTCCACATACACTTCATCTGTTTAGCTACATCAGCTAAGCTTTTTAATTATCTTTGACAAAAAATCGGATCATCAGGCATTGCATAAACAAATATCTAAAAAGAATGCATAGGTATAGCTTCTGTGAGTTAATTGGATGATCGTAATGTCTGATGGAGTGGGCTTACAAATTTTTCTTCAATAATTATTGGTATATAATATGTCTAAATAACAAATTCTTAGTTCGTGTTAGCACCCATATTAGTACATTGCATTCTTGAATTGAAACATGCTTTGCAGGGCATGCAAAGAGTCTAATAGTACACAGTGGCGGTAATTTTATATATCAACTTTTCTCATTTTTGAAGTCAGCTGCTTGATGAAACCTTCAGCTGCTAATTCTGATTTAAAATATACCATAGTGTTAGGATTAAATTGTAAAAGTCAACTGCTCTACATTTATCAAAAATGAGCAGTTCCAGAAAGGCGTGAGCCAAAGAGTTCATTGCACTAACTATTATTTATGGAGTTTGTGCTAGATGAGTTTTGGGGTATTCCAGGTAAAATGAGTTAATAAAAATACACTTATTAAGATTTTTTTCGTTTATAGTAGTCTATAGGTCTTTTTGTACCAGTATTCAATTAGTAGTATTATATTTGAACTTTAACTGATATAATATCTACTTGAAAAATTGTTAGCCGGTTGGCTACTACTATGACAGGGTTTGGTCTAAATAACAAGTATACTTTCATAAGTGCTGCTGAACGCAACTGTCAATGTAACTGATACACCTTAATAGTGAAGTACCCTAAAAATATTGTTGATGCTACATCTTATTCAGAAACGTGAATGTATTGAATTTAGTAATATTATGTAGCTGATTTTCAGCATGATATATGATGAAATCTGAAAAAGCATCAAAAATGTGCTTCTCTTGATAATATTTAAGTAATAATTTAAGCATCAAAACGTATATTTGTTGGTGCAGATAATAAAATATTTTACTGGCATCTTCTACATCAAATTTGTTTCACGTATCACCATCCCTATTGTCTGCAGTACATGTGAGTATTTATGCAGCATTTAGCATAGTTTAAAGTGCATCTCCAACAAAACCTTGCACAGAAAGTGGGTTGGGCTAAAGAGATGGGTCTGTTATAGGTTTGTTGACATCATATAATGATAGGTTTTATTCATTTGCTAAGGGAGATGCTAGATGTGACTGGTTAGTTATACAATTTTATTGATCCCTTTAAAGTTAAGCTAGACTTATGCAATTGAACCATTATTGCAAGAATATAATTGTTTTCAAGCTTCACAAAATAATAGCTTGGTTTCTCCATCACAAAAAACAGTTAGCCAAACAAAACAGCCAGAAAAATTTTGAAGCTCTAGAAATTTTTCTGTTCAGATTTGACTAATGTTGCATATAAACACCTAAAGTTTTATATAATATGTTGCTGAAGGTTCCTATTTTTACAAGAATTAGGTATTACACGAGTGAGGAGTGCAATACGTGGTTATGGCATGGTACTTTTGCTATTAGTGCCGAATCTTTGAGCAAAATTGATAGTGATAATAATCTGTGGTGGTACTAATAATACTAATTATTGGTGATACTAATTAATGGTGCTTTTGATCCAACTCTGGCCAACAATCTTGTATTTGGATCAGTTATTGTGACTAATGCAAAGGAGCCATTTCTGCAATAGTTGTTTATTAGGCCTTTCATTAATGCTTGTAGTGGCTTTTCAGTAAACAGTTTTTGTGTTTATGATGAAAAACCTCGTAATTCAGGTTTGAATAGTGCAGATAAGACAAATATTTAGTCTCATCAATTTCAGTTTCCTCAAAGTTTCCGAAAAATGAGAGAGGAAGATTTTATTAATAAGATAAAATAACTTTGAAACAGGAAAAATTATTTTTAAAATCAGTCATTTCAAAGATGAAAACTTGTGATTCATAAGAAGTACATGGCTACAGAAGCTGTGATATAAGATTAATGCATGATCAACCACATTTTTGTTCATTTTTTATGAATCAATAGTCAGACACCACTGAAGGAAGTCTTACCTCAACCTATTGTTTTACCAGCCCTATTTGAAAGCCATTAAATTAGTATATCAAAAGTAACATAATGAAGTTATATCCTCTTTTAGTGTTCGATCAACCTTTGTCGGAAAATTTTATAGACCCTTATGCTTACTGTCTACTTAATTTAGCTGTTTCATTTCATACAAGTTTATGTGTATAGTTTTTTTAATTTTAGATAAAGTAATCAGTCATATCAAAGTTAGTTCAAAATTTACTTCAAAATATTTTCAAAGCTTGCGTAAGAGATACATGTAAATAAATACCTGATATTACCCAATAAGCTGCCAAATAGTAGGTAAGTGGGACCACTAATTATATTGTAAAAGGTTTTGTGTGTTACTTCCATCTAAAGTATTACAAAAAAACTATTAAAACTAAAATAGTGCTATCATGAAGGGATACTTACTGATGCTCCTTATGAGAACTGTGTGAGCTGAGCCGCCCAACTTCTCTACAATATGAAATCATTCAATGTAGTAGCGCACCCCGGCACTATCGACAATCAAATAACTTCAACAATCTTCAACAAGCAGAATGAAAGAGACTGTACAAAAACATTCAAAAAAATTTAGATTGATCAATTAACTCTTTTTAAAGTATTTACAAAGAACAATTTTTATTGTAGTGGAGCGATGGATTTGTGTTGGTTGTCAATAGCAATGCAAATAAGCAGTACCATCATTTTGCTACCAACAGTTGGGTGTTCTCATTCTAGTTGTGATTAGCTGAGATAGTTTGATCATTCATATACATACACTTGTAGTTAGGTTACACTGCATTTCATAAACTAAGCGAAAATTTCTCAGACCAACTTGGTTTTAATAGGAGACTTACTACCAACAATAATCTTTCTACTAATCCTAACATGGTAACCAATATTGTATTTGACCCAATGCTAAGACTACTGCGACAGTGCCATTGCCATTAAAGAATGTTGCTTTGTATACCTAACAACAATCAAATGGACAATTTCCCTGTTAGTCTTAGCACAAAATATGATTTTAATCAAATTGATAAGGTTTATAGTTGTGCAGTGTGTAACAGTGCAGTGTGTAAAATTCCATTTTGCTGTTGTAAATTGTCAGATCTGTCAATCAAACAGAGAGAATACCATAAGTAGCCACGTAGTTGTTCAGAAATACTTAAATACTTGAAGGTGATCAACTAGAGTATTATGTACCGCCTTGGTATAATAATCTAAATGTCACAAGTTGTAGTATTGTTGAAAGCTATCATTCATGCTAACTTTGGCCCCTGGAGCCAGATAGATGACAGACAAGTAGACACCACTCTTGTTATACAGTAGTAAAAACAATTTTTTGTTTTACCTTATTGTTGACAAAGGAAATATTTGTTATTAGATTTCCTTTGTAAAGTTTACTTTGCTATAAAGAATAAATAAACATGTAGTTGTAAATGGGCGTCAAAGATGATCGCTCTCTAAACTTATTGTACAATTACCACAATCAAAGACAATAAAAAAGTGAAAATGACAAGAAAATTTGTCGATGAAAACCCATAGTATTGCAGTTTAGGTACAGCCAACAAATTAAAAATTTAAGCTTAGCTTTTCTTTTTTGAATAACCAAAGGAGTTTGCAAAAATCTCAGAACTGAACTTTGCAATTTACATGTATTTTTATGTCTGCATAACTTAAAATTCTTATAACACAAATATACTTGGAACAAGTTATTTATCTTGTAGGAATGCCTTCTGTATTCTCGGTTTTGCATACTTAACAACTGCTAAATGTCAACCTTTCTTTTAGACTTCACACAAAATATAATTATAATCAATTTTATAAGGTTTATATTTATGTCGTATGTAACAAATATAGATTAGTAATACTAACAAACTCTTTATATACATACACAAATGAGACAATATCTTACCCTCCAACAACCATATATGTTTTTGTATAAATACAGTAGAATTATAATATTAAGCATATAGACAACTCTATGAGGGATTGTTACGGCTGTATCTCCCAGATACTCGAAGGAATTCAACTGATGTCCACTTATGAGATTTACTGAACAACGTTAAAACAAAAAAAACATAAAACGTACTATGAGTAGATATAATGAAAGGTTAAATTTCTCAATTAGCATAATATGCATTCTATAAATAAATATATATGCACTAATAGTAACATTAGACTCAAGAATAGTAAATTATAAAACATAAAAATACATGAAATAAATGTGATCATTGTTACCTTAAACGACCTTCTGGGGATTCCGTAATAGCTTGATTCCAAAATTTGTATTTGATAATTTGATATTTGATACAGAATATGTGTATGTGGATATAATAACAAAGCAGTGAATGCTGTTTAGAAAAAAAATATATATATATTCGAGAGTTAGACAATTTCACATGTCACTTAAGCATTAGTTAAATTTTAAGTGATAGTTGTTGGAAAGCAAAATAAATATAATGAATAAATCGTTTTGCCAAATTAAGCAGTGAAACCATAAGGCAGCTGGATGGCAACAACTTGGTTGACAAAGAAAATGAATAGTGCAATTGGCAAACGATGCCATTAGATGCCCATTACCAAATTTTTGCCTTGCAAACGAGACTCATAATGCACCAAAACTGAAATGGTGAAATTTCACCGATGCCGATCCTACAAGGATTTTATTCCTTTTTATAGACTGCTTGTAAACAGGTGTTTGGGGCCTCTTGTGGTGCATTTAATGGTGGTATTTGGTTATTGCGTACAGCCATAAAAATTGTTATGCCATAATAAAATGGCAAAATTTTCATACAAAATACATATACAATGTACTTCTAATGTTTAATGAAAAAAGCGCATGGTATCTGTGAGTTTTTGTGAGTTTTACAGTATGCAACCTAATTGCAGTAAAAGTACAGTTTCAGCCCTTGTTAGATTTTTATCTCTAATATTACCACAACCCAAACTTTTGGTAAAATTCACAAATTGCTAATGGAATGTTGTAAGCTTTGGTTGATAAAAACTAAAATTTAAAAAAATAAGATAGATGAAAGTAAGTAATTATAAAATAAGATGCAGCTCTCGGGCTATTGCAAGGAAAAAATAAGGCATTGTCTATAAGAATGAGTGGGTGAACAGTATGATCTGGATTATGGGAGTATGGTATGGATTTTTTATCTATATTCATCCTATTTGTTTTGTGCAGTCTGCATTTTCCAACATGTAGCACTACTATTTAGGAGTATTATTTACTGGAAATATTGTTAGCCATACTCAGAAATCAACATTCTTAGAACATGAAAGCATGTAGACATCACCTATTTGGGCTATGGTAAGTAAAGATTACTGCTGGACATCAACTAGAAACCTAATGAGTTTAGAGGTAGCAAAAAATGTTGTTTCGACCATACAACATGACTTGACAGCTGAAAAAACTTGTCACAATTGCATAGTTTTCTAATATATAGCGAACCGCTATTAATCCTTTCATGGCTAGTTAAAATTGAACAAAAGTGCGCTATCCTCAAAAGGAGTAAAACACCTTTGTGACAAATTTATCTTTAATATACACTGCACTTAATGTAGTCATCGATAACAAGTACTTTACTAGACTAGGAGTATTCCTTCCATAGTTTGCCTTCGAAAGCTGATATATATTTTTCTCCTGACAATATAAAAAAATGTGAAAGTTTGTGTGCAACAAACTTAAGTAAAACCATTGTTCAAATATCAGATAATTCTCTACACCAACAAAACAATCACTACAACATGAAAAATTTGGAATGACCAGAAAGATGGCAGCTTGTTGTAAATTGTTCTAGCGCATTGTTTTCCAACAATAAAACAACAATAAAAAGAGTTATAAAAAATTGTAATTTCTAAACAGAGGTTATTTGTTACGTTGCAACCAGTCAAAACTACTTTTCTTCTTGGCAACTATCCCTTATCAAGTTAACAGCTTATAAACTGTTTCCGAATCAACTGAAGCAATATATGCCCATTTTATTACCAAAATTACCAACTAATATCATGGCTATGTGGGATAATGTTTGAAACCCATTGCTCAGCACGTTTATGTAATGGCACTAACACATGGTTCAATATGTTCGAATATCTTTGAAGAATCAGACCTGCCTGATTGGCTCATTCTGTCGCTACCAAACATTTCATTAACTTCAATAAAACAAATCAACTCGCCACCCAAAAGTGTTCTAGCGACTAAACATGGTGTGAGATCGAAAAAAACTTTGAATGCATAAATTCAGTAAATAATACATGAACAGTATATCACGACCACAGACACTATTACTGTGGAATATTCTGCAACCAAGCTAATGCTTACTGTAGGTATGAAAATGAACAAAGCAGTTGCTATTTATCCTGTGTTGCTAGACTACGGCTATGCATAAGAAGCTGGTTAGACATTCACTGTTGTTGCTTCAATACCTCAGTGGTTTACAACAACACTATGAATCAAATGAGAAAGCACTTGTCACAAAATGTCACTATTATGTAGCACAAAAAGTAGTCAAAGGCACTTAAGTTCTAAATATTCATGGAAAGATATTTGCCTATTGCAAAAGGTTAATTTTTTTAATTCCAAATACAGGCAATGCCCATGTCACTTCACCAGAGACAAACGTTGTAACTTCTACCGAAAGTTAACCACAACAAAGGTATATATTAGCCAATGTAATGAAGCCAAAATTAATTAAGTTTCAACATCAAGTAAGGTATAGACAGCTCACCATTGAAGTTATATTTGGGTATGTAGCCTAACAAAAAAAAATTTCTTTCGTGTATCTGACTTACAGAAATCTGCCAACTGGACAATCGGTACCGGACAATGCCAAACTTGAGAGGTAAGTTGCATTGGTAAATCAATTGTTTTCTATGTAAAATGGCAAAAAGTTGGTGGTATTTCATCATTTATAAGTAAGACAGGCTACAGAAAAATTGAAAATGAAAGTCCAACATAATAAAATGACTTATGTGAATTTATACCAAATCTAGTGCAAGTTAGAGTAATTGTTAATTGCGCTTTGCATATAATGCCTTACTCTGTTGCTGAGCCAATGCATTTCTGAGCCTACACTTTTCTTCAGGTTTGTCTAAAATAACGTAGCAAGATAAACTTTGTTTTGCATAATATCAAATAATACGTGTAAATTATGTTTTTGCATACAAAATCTAGGTTTTACACAATTTTTTTATAACACACATGGCGTGATGCTTGATGTATTTACTTGATGCATTCGTTTTAGCTTTTAAAGCTCTAAAGCATTTAATGAATTTAGCTAGATTCTTGCACTATATGAGACGTATGTAACAAATATAAAAGTTGAATAACTATTTATGTCTAATGTTGGACAGTAGTATGGAAATACTGTTTATGGTGAACATGTACAGTAATATTTACACTGGGTTAGGAGAGCAAATATAATGTTGTGAGGACCTTCACATTTGCATATGGTACATTTGAAAATGGCAAATGGTAAAATACTGGTAAGGAACATAAAGACATCCAAAAAATCTCAAAATAAAAACAAATTAAATAATTAATTATAAACAACAATAAAAAGTATATATACTTGTATCCTTGCAATTGAAGATAGAAATAAAAGTGGTAATAACAGTCTGGTACGCCAAACCACACTTTGCAAAAACAATTCCAAACCAATAGATTTTAATTGTAGATAGATAAGATTTTCGAAAAAAAACAGGACTTTAGTGTAGAGAGTACAATGTTTGCATGCGGACACCTACGTTACGAGTTGAAATCAAGTTTGAAACGGTTTTACTCTGTTAAATATAAAATGCTATAGCTGAAGACTAGAAAAACAGATGGCAAACACTGAAATTTATTTGGCTATCTATTTATGAAAGTCGGTCAAGTGTGTATTTTTCGTTGTGATTTCCAAGCTATAGCAATTAAAATTTTGGAATAAAAAATCCGTATCGCAGAATATTTCATCTCAAGACCTCTCATTTGCCAGTCTGACACCTTACTAACTAGTTAACCCACGCGAGCTTGATATGTTTGCTAGGCATCAAATGTCGCTAGATGTGAGCTGATTTGCCACAACTTTCTGTCACAATGCAAAATGAGGGCATAACATCATAAAAAAGTGGTAGCTCTTATTAGTAAGCTTCCTCAAATTATCATATGACAAAGTAGCTAATTGCAAGTGGCAGGCAACTCTTGATGCCTCTCATCGTTTACAAACTGATTTTAAATACCTAAGCAACCCCGGGAATTCACCTAGTATATACATGCATCACAAATAAGGTGTGCTAACCATGATTATGACATGATACCTTTGCTTTTGGTGGTGAATCGTTCAGCAATTATGAGTGATAATGCTCAGTGGAGAGTCCAGAGGAAAGTCAAAATATATAAACAATATTCCATGGGTCTACATGAGTCATTATCATATACTTTCATATTCACTATTTTGACCAACAGCTATTATCATTGATCCATAATTGTGAGAAGTGTGCTAATGAAACTATAATGTTTTCAATTTACTACTGAAACCAGTAGCTACAACCACTGACAGTCATTAAAATTAAATGCAACATAATGAGACAGTAAGTATCCTTTTTAAGGTTTCATAAACCAATTTTTAAAATATTTGTAGATGTTATTCATATTCCTTTTACACAAGTAGATATGTTTGATTTAATTAAGTTTAAAATTATCTATTAATCATTTCTTAAAAAAAACAATGCTTGTTGACCAGCTTTAGACGAACCTATACTCAATTGAATAATATCTAAACAAAAAAGTTTGAATGCTTCCAGTGTGCCATAATTGAGCACTCACTTTCTATACAGAAATAATATGAATACCTCCAAGTAAATGTATTTCCGCTCTAAAATGATAATCATTAAAATTGAATTTGCACAAAAATATATTAGATTTTATCAAAAAGTATCAGAATTTTTAATCATCTCTATAAGTTTTTGATGTTTGACACACTCTGACCGTCAGGATGTTTAAAGATTAAAATTGACAAAACTTGATAGCAGTTGAAATGCTCAGAAGAAAAACAGATGCAAAATTACTTCACTAGTTGCTATCATTATTATAGTTGATATCAGCTGTTGCACCCTAGTCACAGTATTTACTCTCTCACTACCGCATTAAAATCTTACTGAATGAATGTTCTGCCCAAATTAACGAAACAAACTTTTCGAAAAGCCGATGCACCGTTAGTATTTAAGCAATATCTCAAAAATAAAAACATATATTGTTTTACTGTAAAATGCATCTTATTCAAAAAATAACTTTCTACAAAATAAGTACAAAGTGAATTTCACTCTCAGACAATATCGGACGTTTGATTTGCGTATAACGAATGCGGTGTGTTTTTCCTTGCCATGAAGATAACAATCTGGTTTTGCCATTTTGAAAAATATTTAGAATGGAATCGTTGAACCAAAAAAGTTTTTTCTTAAGCGCACCTGATTGGCAACAAGGTTGTTTCACCGGAGACCAAAATTTGCTTGGTCTAGCTAATGTGTAGCCTTTGTATTTAAAAGAAAAGTGAAACCATATTGAAAGTCTGATATGTCGGCTTACGGTCTGTACTTGAACTACAACGAAAGTCGATATATTGGCTTACCGATAGTCGAGGCACTTAAGTTCCAAATATTCATGGAAATATAGACATTGGTAAATGTTAAAGCTTTTGAATCTAAATGTAGGCAATGCCTATGTCAATCCACCAGACAGTTATGTGGCAATTCATCAGCTTAGTATACTACAATCATTCAATGCTCAGAAGGACATAAACATGATTTGATCACTAAATTCATTAAAAGTTCCAAGGTTACACATGTAAATTTTTAGTTTAATTAATTCAAACAATGTTTGTTCGCATGTTATTCCCACCAAAGAATTTTTAGTACACCAAATTTACCAAATGCTGCAGAGGATATAAACATGCTATGATCACTAGCTTCATTAGAAATACAAGTGTTACCTATCTGAATTTTTTGTTCAGATAACAAAATAATGTTTAGGTAGCGAACCGTCATTTGGCTTACGTTAGCGAAAGAGTAAAGCGCCTCTATTCTGTCGGTCCCTTTGCAACTATAGAAATCATACCCACTCTCTTGTTTGATTTGAGTGTTGTGACAGTGATCTAGTTTATGGATTTTAATCTAGAAACATCGTGGCAGTCAAACAAGCTCAAACATCAAAAACTGTGGCTAATAATAAAAAACACTGGTCCTTTCTAATAAACTCTTCTAAAATTCTAGGTAAGTTCATCTTTAATAAACATATTGGCCAGCAATTCACTGGTTTAGTATATTAGACATACTAAATTTCAAAGAGGATATAAACATGCTTTGATTACAAAAGCCATTAAAAATCCTGATGTTACTCATGTAATTGTTTAGTTTAATTTACTCAAACATTCTTTGTTTGTATGCTATTCACATTAAGGCATTTTGTGATTTCAGCAAAAGTAAATGGGATCCAACTCATAAATTCCTGATAATACCCAACCAGCTGCTAATACTAGGTGAGCATAAGTAGGCACACTTATTATTTTGCAAAAAGCTTCATTTATTGCTTCATTCCATGGCATTACGGCGCATTATTACCATTTAAATAGTAAAGGACTAACTTACTGATGTTTCCTGTACTGAAAGCTGTGTGAGCTGAGCTGCGCAATGTATCTGCAAATATGAAACCGAATTCAGTGCAGTAGCACAGCCGGCGCTCTTGACAATCAAACAACTTCAATAAAGCTTTAACAAGCACAATGAAAGAGAGACTGTACAATGACACTCAGTGAAACTTTGATTGATTCATTACCACTTTTAAAATATTCACAATGAGCAAGCTTTTTAGCGCAGCGGAGCAACACATATGCATTGGTTATTAATAGCACTGCAAACAAGCTGCGCCATCACTTATAACTTTATAGCTTTATAATCAGTATTTTGAGAGATGAAACTTGTTCCTAATGATAACCATGCGCCAATAGAAACTGTACAATCCAACTTACACTTGATCTATCTTACAGGATGAAATTATTCACAGAGTACAAATTTGCAAAAAATTTCATGTATTTTCGCGGA
The DNA here is from genome assembly GCF_963576615.1 of Watersipora subatra. Lineage (NCBI taxonomy): Eukaryota > Metazoa > Bryozoa > Gymnolaemata > Cheilostomatida > Watersiporidae > Watersipora > Watersipora subatra. The sequence continues at coordinate 39,967,360 of NC_088713.1, forward strand.
CTAATTTATTCAGGAATGAACCATTTCACAAATAAATTAATCTGCGACTGCAACTAGCAATAGAGGAAAACCCTCACAAGTGTATACCCTAGGCTTAGGATTCTATTTAGCTTTGAAGTTTCTGTCGATCATGCTGAGCTATGAGCTTATGGCTGCATTCAGACGTTTTTATGAACATTCATCAATTTGGAGGCCTCTGATGACTCATAACTTACCGAAAACTTGTGGTAAGTTATGAGTTTTTTTCTTACAACATTCACTACAATAATCATTGTCAAGAACTGCAGGGGAGATTTTTGCGATGACGACACCCTGCTGATTTCCGAATAACTTGTGACAACCTTGGATAAATCTGTAAAGAATTATTCGGCAATGGGCTTAACTCAAAGCCCGTGCAACTATTTTAGAAGAGTTTGGAACTCAGCTATGTTTACTAACTTTGCCTAACTGGTAGTTTTTAATTTTGAGGTAGTAGTTAGTCTCCTTAATGTTATAAATAATACTAATTATTGGCGGGTTTTACTAATTCGACTGTACGCAATTTCACAAACTATTCAAGCCGTCAAATAAATTTATCCTCAAGAGCACTACACTATTGTGGGTTTTATACAAATGAATACTTAAAATTATACCACTGGCAGAAAACTTTATCACATCGATTACCAGCCATTAAACTAATCTAAAATTACAGCATGATGAAGCAATCTCATTTTATTGCTCAACAACCTCCGTCTGAAAATTTATAAAGTTAACTTCTACTACCAACCCAAATTAGCTTTTTTCTTTCATGCAAATTTATGAATTTTGAAATCATTTTATTTCGGAGCAAAAAACTATTTAATTTTCAGCAAAGGTAAATGGGAAGTAAGCTGTAAATACTTGATAATTCTCAACAACTTTAGGCTGCTAATAACAAATGAGCACATTAGAGAAAAACTGATTATTTTATAAAAGGTTTCACATGTTGCTTCCATATATAGTCTCACTGAATATTACTAAAAACTTAAACAGTGCTAGTATTCAAGCAATACTTACTGGTGTTCCTTAAGAGAACTGTGTGAGCTGAGCCACGCAATAACTCTGCAAATATAAAACTATTAAATGCAGTAGCGCATGTCGGCACTATCAACAATCAAACAACTTTAACAAAGCTTCAACAAGTACAATGGAAGAGACTGTACAATGACATTCTATAAAATAATGATTACCTAATTAGCTCTTTTAAAATATTCACAATAAGCAAACTTTTTAATGTAGCGAAGCGACACATATCCTCTGGTTGTCAATAGTAATGCAAATAAGCAGTGCCACCATTATGAGAAAAACAATTAAGTTTTATTATTCAAGCTGATTAGCTGGAACAGCTTGGTCATTGTTGATTTTGTAGGTAGGTTACACTGAATTCCATAAGTTGAGCCAACAATTTTTCAGATCAACTTGGTTTCAATAGGAGATTTTGTACTAATAATAATCTTGCTCCTAATCCTAATATTGTGTTTGAACTCAACACTATGACTGCTGTAATAGTATAATTTATATAACCTGTTGGTGAATTATCTGTCATGTTATTCATTTTGAATACGTGTTTGAATAATAATGCAGTTTTTACCTATGAATAGATATTCAAAAGAAAGTTTGCTAGAAGAAAAAAATTGCATAAATTGAAACAGGAGAAGATTGTTTCAGATTTAGTACAAGCAGTGTCATTGTGTGTCATTAAACTAACAAGCATTGCTTTTTGTTACAAGCATTGATATTATCTATAACTTTAGCCTATATAAACAGTTTAGTTTCTAACACTGGTTATTAGTTGGTTTGTGAGGCCACTTCAAAGGATTACTTGAAAGTGGGTGAGTTTCTCAACTTCTCATCATAATGAACATCCAACTTTATAAATACTATATTTACTGGCCATATGATTCGTTACAGCTAGTTTTTAATATATTTCAACTATTTAAACTCGAGTAAGTCTTACAAGTGTTTGGAAGATATCTCTAACCATTGGGAGTGTTAATACCATATGCTCAATTCAATTAATGCATTCATCTGCTTTTACTAGTCACCCTGTATATATTTTTCAACATTGGTGCATATTCTTTTTATGTTTTATGCATGGTTTGCTGTATACAGAGCACAATCAAACAAATGAAATGAATAAACCAAATCAACTGAGGAGAACATCTAATAATTTGTTGCAATCTATACTATTTAACCCAGATACTAGAACATAGATAATCACAGCAAATCTCCACTGTCAAATTACCTTTACGGTTGATTAATCGTACATGCCATCGACTGTGGTTTCCCTATCGCTTTTCCAAATTAATATTTGTTTTATATAATTCATTGGTTAAACTTCAACCAATCTAAAGTAGTTTTAGTACACCTATTCATAGCTTCTGGATTTACTTAGTTTTTTTTTTCCATTTCAAGTAAGTTGTTTGATTTTATATTAATCAAGATGTTATATCATAAACAAAACCAAACGAGTTGACCAGCTTCTAAAGCACACATAAGAGCATTGCAATTTGACTTAGGATTATTTGTGTAAATGTTTGTTTATAAGTTGATATTACTTAGAAAATCAAATATTTAAAATGCACAGGAATCCCTTTAATATACAACCCATGGATGAAAAAATAGTAAACATCACAGATCAACTTGCCAATAAACTTAAGAATTGATGTAATATCCATAAAAGCAAACCATCACACAAAAAATGTATTTAATTTTTGTATGGCTATGCCAAACAGTTACCATTGTTGCAGAGCCAAACTAAGAGTAAGCCGTCTTGTCACTTTTAAGTTTAAGAAAAAAACGAGTAAAATATTTTTGCTTAATAAGACAGGTTTTGAGTGACTGCATGTCCAGAATGTTCGTAATAACAGTTAAAAGAACCAAATAGTCAGAAGCCAGATAATTAGCTATTATGCTGCGGCAGTATTAGTTTACATATTTTCAGGTTTGTTGCAAGAATTGTTTTGACCTTAATGCGGCATTCCGAAAATAAATTTGCTGCTTGAAACTGGTAAGATCTTTCTAATCAGTGGTTCAATGAGAAACCTTTATATTGGTGCAGCACAGAGTGTTCATTTTAGAGAGGGCAATTGTCATTAATTGGGTTTGTAATCAGGGTCTATAACGAATGTGCCGTAAAGGCTTATTCATTAGATATACAATACCAATTTGGGTGTTCCAGGCCAATGATATTGACTAGTTGCTTTATCAGCAAAGTGTTTAGTTTTGCTGCTATTTTTAGCAACCACTTCCTCATTTTACCTACATTCATCAAGATGTCCAATTATCTTGTAGAAAAATTCAGATAATCTGGAGTTGCATCAAAAAATATCTAAATAATGCAGAGAAATGGCTTTTTGTGAGTTGGGTAGAGAATATCAATTTGTTCAGAAGCAATTTTAGGAACTTACATTTCTAAAAATTACAGATAGATATTTTGCCTAAACAAGAGATGCTAAATTCATGTGAGCACTAATATTGGTAAAGGTAATATTGGCACTAATATTGGCTACATCCTTAAGTCTTCAGCTGCCAAGTCTTATTTAAAATATATAATTATACCATCGAGTTCAAGTCACAAAAACCTCCTTCAAAAGAAAGAGCTCTTCAGAAAAAGAGAAATGTTACATACTTTTTCTAAATGCCAAATAAATTGTACGTCACCGTTTTTATCAACATCTGAAATGTAGCTACATTGTAATTGTACCTGTAATAAGAAAGATATTGTTTAGGAACTGGTTTAAAATATATTATAGCATTGTATTGAAAATAGAGTTAATAACTACTGCACCCTGCAACAGTGCTGTTACTGTATCAGTGTTTGTTCAGAATGAACAGTTGTAGTTTTCATAGGTCCTGAAAAATGCAGCTATCAAAGTAACTGATAGGTCCTAAAAGTAAAGAACCTTGAACAATATTGTTGATGCTACATCTTAGTCTAAAATCAAAATGTTTTGAATTTAGTAAAAATTATGGAGCTTATTTGAAGCATGGTTTAAGATGAAATCTGAAATGCATCAAAAATGCAACAGTCTAAAAATGTTTAAGTAATAGTGCAAGCACCATAACATATATTTATCAGTAACGATAATAAAATATTTTACTAGCATCTCCTACATTCAATGTAAATTGCATTTCACAATGCCTATTACTTTGTCTGTGGTACATGTCAGCATTGTTGTCTATTAAAAAGCATATTTCAAAATGAATCTTCAACATAACTTTGTAAGGAAAATGGTTTGGGCTAGAGTAATGTATCTGTTATAGTTTTGTTGACCTTATATAATGTTACGCCTGCTTAATGCATTAGGTTCATGATCAAGATAAACGACTGTTTATACGCTTTTATTTATCTCCTATTGAGTTAAGCTAGATTTATGCTATGGAACAATCAAAGCAAAAAAGGATGTTCAAGCTTTCCGAAAGTATAACTCGGGTTCTCAGCTGCTGAATCAGTGAGCCAAACAATAGTCAGAGAAATTTTGGAACTCTATGAATATGAATTCTCAGATATGACTAATGTTTCATATAAAGTGGAATGCAAGACATGGTGATGACATGTTACCTCTGCTATTGGCGCTGCATCATTTCGGAAGAGTGAATGACAGCTGTATTTGTTAGTGATACTAATAATACTAATTATTGGTGATGCTAAATAATTGTGCTTTTGATCCTAATCTGGTAACCAATCTTCCGTTTTGATCAGTCATTATGATACCAAATACCAAAGTCAGTTATAAATCAAATTCAATGTAGTAGCACATGCCGGCACTATCAACAATCAAACATTTTCAACCAAGCTTTAAAAACCAAATTGCAAAAAAACTGCACGATGGACATTCTATAAAATAATGATTGAATAATTAACCCTTTTAAAATATTCACAATGAGCCATTTTTAACACAGTGGAGCGACGCATATAGACTGGTTGTTAATAGCAATACGAATAAGCAGTGCCACTTTTTTTAAACAAGCAATTATAAATGCTTATTCAAGTTATAATTAGCAGGGATAGTTTAGTCTTTCTTGATGCTGTAGATAGGTTGCACTGCCTCTCATAAGCTAAGCAAATATTTCTTCGATCAACTTGGTTTCAATAGGAGACTGTGTATTAATAATAATATTGCTACTAATCCTAACATGGTAACCAATATAAGCATATTTGAGTCCAACACTAATACCACTGCAACAGTGCCATTTCCGAAGAAGACTGTTGCTTTGTATCCTTAACAACAGTAAAATGGCCATTTCCCTGTTAGTATTTGCACAAAAAATGGCTTAATTAAATAAATAAGGTTTATAGTTGTTTGATGTGTAACGGTGCAGTGTGACATCCTATTTTAATGTTGTAGACTATCAAATCTGTCAATAAAACAGACAGAATACCAGAAGTAGCCACACAATTGTTCAGAAATACCTAAATACTCAAAGGTGATAAATTGATGCACACCTTACAGCATTGGTTTACCGATCTAAATTTCACAACTTTGAGTGTTGTTGAAAGCTAATATTTATTCTAATTGCAATCCTTGAAGCCAGGTAGACAACAGACAAATAGACAGCACTCTTAATATAGTAAACATACATTTTTGTTTTACATTATTGTGAACGAGAGAAATATTTGTTATTAGCTTTTATTTGCAGAATAGACCTTGCTATATAAAATAAAAAAATGAGTAGTTTTTAATGAATGTCAAAGAAGCGGACTTCCTTAACTTTTTGCAAAAATACTGCAATCATGGACTACAAAACAGGTGAAAGTGATAAGAAAGGGGAGAGTTGTTGATGCAAACCAATAATACTGCAGTTATGGTATGGTCATCAAATTGAAAATTTAGGTTTAATTTTCTCTCTCTTTTTATATGACAGAAGTCTTGAAAAATCTTTGAACTGAAATATTCAATTTACCTGTATTTTACTGTTCGTAAAACATAAAAGTCCAGTAAAATACAAGTTCTGCAAAAGAATTATTTATGTTGTAAGAATGCCTACTGTATTATATGTCTTTGAATAATTAACAACCATTAAATTTCAATGCATCTGTTAGACTTCACACAAAATATGGTTTTAATCAATTTGATAAGGCTTATGGTTTTGAAGTGCGTAACAGACAAATAATAGCAATAAAACAAAAATCTTTATATGCATACTTAAATGACACTAAATTTTATCAGCCCCCACTATATATAGTACAATTTGGGTACACCACAATTATATTACTATCAATACAACTCTCTGGGAGATTTTATAGAATTTTGTAAACCACTTGTAAACTGGTGTTTGGAGCCTTTATTGGTACATATTGATATAATTGCGAAAAGTGATTATTGCCCATAAACATAACAACTGTTGTCACAATAGAATTAGCAAAAGTTGTTATTAAATATGTATATGAATTTTAAATGAAAACAGCGCTTTGTATCTATGAGTTTCTGTGGGTTATACAATATGCAACCTCAATTTTAGTATGAGTACAGTGTCAGACCTTCTTATATTTTCAAATATATCTTTACCTCAAGAAAATATGTGTACAATCTACAAATTGTTGATAGGATATAATAAGTATTAGTTGATAGCAACAAACATTGAAAAAACTTAAGTGATGTAAGTAAGCTGCTATATAATGAAATGCCGATCTCAGGCTATTGCAGGGAAAATGAGGGTAATGTCAGTATTAATGAGCAGTTGATTGGTGTGCTCGGAAATATGGACATCTTGTATGTATTTGTTATTTATAGTCACTTTGTTTGTTATGTACAGTCTGTATCTTCCGAAATTGACTGCGTAAACTAATTGTGAGTATTATTTACTTAAAATATTGTGGTCCATACTCAGAGATCAGCTTTTTTGATAGATGGTTGCATGTAGACCCTACCTATTTGACTATAGTGAGTCAAGGTAACTGTCATGCCAATCATCAACTGGAAAACAAATGAGACCAGCTCTAGCAACAAAATGTCGTTTAATCTATACAACATGATTTGAAAATAATATTCACAATTGCAAAGTTTTGTTTATCTATCGTTTCACTATTACTTTTAACAAAGCTAGTTAAAATTTATCAGCAGCAATCTATTCTCAAAAGCAGAAACATCTGTGTGAGCCTCTGAAAGTAGTTTTTCTGTAACATACATGTACATTGCACTTACTTTAGTCATTGATGACCAGTACTTTGCTAGATTAGGAGTATAACTTCTTTAGTTTTCCTTCCAGAGCTCATGTCTCCTGTTCGTGACAATATGAAAAAATGTGAATATTTGAGTGTTACGAATTTAAAGGATAGCATTGGTCAAATAACAATTAATATCCTACCAACAACCCAACCACTATAAATTTAAAACTTTGGATTGATCAAAAGTATGAAAATGTATGGTAAATAGTTCTGAAGCATGACTTTTATCACAAAAACAAAACGATTAGATAAAAACATGCTGATTCCCAATGAATAACATACTTCCTATGTTACAACAAGGCAAAACTACTTTTGTACTTAGCATCCTTCATGTATCAAGAGTACAACGAATAAACTGCTTCCAAAACAAATGAAGTAAGATGTGCTAGTGTTATTACAAAAATTACCAACTAATATCATTGCTTTATAAGCTAATTTTTGACACCCAGTTGCTCAGCGCAATTTTGTAATGCCACCAACACATGGTTCAACGTCTTGGAATATCCCTGAAACATCGAGCGTGCGCAATTGTGTCATGGATTTATATATGTATTATTTCTGCTATATGTTGGCCATTTTTGTTTGGCTGAGCATTTTGCCTTCTTCATGACAAACAACCGTAGACTGAAATTAAAAAATGATGAATCATGTTGTTTGCTAAGAACGGTGGTCAGCTTGGTATTTCTGCTGACTCCGAAACTACAGCCTACACGTGAAAAGATAATGATTAAACCAAGAATATAGAGACTTTAAATTTATTGGTCTACCATTTATGTTTAGAAGGTACATAATAATGTATATAATAATGTGTTACCTTATTTTTACTCAGTCTTTTTCCTGCTCTTATCTGAATATCATTCTAAGTTTTATTCTATATTCGAGGTATGTCTTAGTCTGAATTAGTAAATAAAAGGAATTATAACCTGTGAAATTAAGCTTGTTGTTATATCTATTAATCTAAATTGTGGATAAGAGATTTTAGCTGCATGCTATGCTATTCTAGGCTGTCTCGGCTTATCACCGAACAGCGTTGTTTTATCAATATCTGATTATCTCAGATATTGTTTGAGGTGGCAATTCTAACACAAAAGTCATCTTTTCGGGGTTATGGGGTTACACTAGTACTGTTTATCACAGTTTAGTGTAGCTGTGGGCATTATCAATAACCAGGAAGTCATCCTTTCAGGGTTATGAGGCTACGCTAACACTGTTCATCCCAGTTTAGTGTAGCTAGCTAGGCCTATTTAAATATTAGGGTTAATATTAATCTGACAGCATTTAAACTATAGCCCGTGAGTTTTTGAAGGTGTATTGATACGTAGGTATTAGGGAAAATCCATCACAATTGGCTCATTTCGATGTTACCGAACATTTGTATTAACTTGAATGAAACCAACCTGCCCACCACCCGAAATTGTTCTAGCAAATGATATTTAAAAGTGAAATTTAAAAAAGGTTTCAACGCATAACGTCAGTAAATAAATGTGTATATCACTGCTACAGACACTATTATTGCCAAAATATTCTACAGCCAAGCTAATGCTTACCGTATCTATTAAAAATGAACAAAGCAGTTGCTATTTATCCTGTGTTGCTAGACTACGGCTATGTGTAAGAAGCTGGTTAGACATTCACTGTTGTTGCTTCAATACCTCAGTGGTTTACAACAACACTATGAATCTAATGATAAAGCACTTGTCACAACATGTCATTACAATGTAGTACAAAAGATAGTCTAGACACTCAATTTTCAATATTCATGAAAGAATGCCCATTGACAAAGTTAAAAGTTTTTGAATCCAAATGCAGGCGATGACTATCTCAATCCATCAGAGACAAACGTTGTAGCATGTACAGGAAGTTAATCCTTAATGGAGGTATGTTTTAGCTAAAGTGATGAAGCCAAAGGTTTATAGTTTTCAACATCGAGTAAGGTGTAGAAAGCTCACTATTTGAAGTTATTTTTGGTTAAGTACAGATAAATCCACATTTAGCTAGGTCATCGGCTATCAGAAATCTGACCACTGAACTGACTGTACCAAGCAATGTCAAACTTGAAAATTTAGTTGAATTGGCAAATTACATTTAAATGTGCTCGATTGGTAAGTCATCATTTATAAGTAAAACAGGCGACAGAAAATTTAAAGATGAAAGTCGACCATAATATAATAACCTTTGTGAATTTATGCCACCTCTAATGTAATTTGGAGTAATTGGTTATTACACTATGCATATAATAATAATGCTTTACTCTGATGCTTAGCCAATGCATTTTGGAGCCTACGAATTTTAAGTTTGCCTAGAATAACTTAATAAAAGGAACCTAATTTCACTAAATATCACTTCATAGTGTAAATTGTGTTTTTGCATCAAAAATCAAGGTTTTACAAATAACTCCTTTTATAACACACTCATTGTGGTGCTCGATGTACTTATTCTAGTTTCTGAAGCTATAGAACAAAAAAAATTGAATAAACTGCATTCTAGCAATATATGAGAGCCTAGATAGGTGTATGAAGCAAAAATAAAAGTTGGATAACTTTATATGTCAAAGGGTGGACTGCAGTATTGAAATAATGCTTATGTCCAACACATACAATATTAGTTACACTGAGATAAAAGGTGAATTATTATTTTATGACCGGCTTCACAATTTACTTTTATCAATATCAATACAAACAGTATTAACATGAATCAATACTTACTAATCTTGCCTATGAGTACTGCTTGAGCTAGATAGTACTTCTATGGGTCAAAAAAGATTCCTACAAGTATGAAGCAATGCAATGAAGTTATGCCTGCCTCATCTATCAGCAATCAAATAACTTCAACAGGTTTAAAAAAAGAACCACAACATGAAGATGATACAGTTTCAAAAGGGTTTTGTTGAATGTTTCTTGTCAAAAAAAACTACTACTAGTGAACGCTTGGCCTTGTGCGGGTAATAAAGAAGTTTTTCTAAAGAAAATTTATTTAGCATATACAAACTTTCTAAATTTTAACTTTCAAACTCCATACCATGGTCAAATTGCTTTGCGTACTTCAATTAAATTAGGAGAAAAAATTAAGCAACCGTAAAAGTTTTTTAATGAAAATTAATAAGCAAACAATGGCTAAAAATTGTTCTGCTAGAATTATTACGATGAAACATGATTTGGTCCTTACTCAATTAGTACAAACTGAAAAAAAAATAAAAGTATGAACATGTTAAATTAAATATTGAAACGAGTACATAGAAGTGGGGGTATAAAAATGTCACTGTAAGTCGCAACAAAAGCCATCCATGAAAAATTTGAACACAACCATATCCGTACCAACGTAAAAAGGAGATATAGAAATTCAATGCATCTATGAGAGAGTTAGGCATATGAACGTACCTTCTTGGACTGAACAGACGGATAATGTAGAAGCAAATCTAGTTCAAGAAATTCCACCTTTCAAATGTTCACGTGAAACATCTTCAGTTTTTGCAGCTTTCAGCAACTGACCTTAAAAATAGTTGATAGTAGAGCAACAAATTTAACGCTTATGAATTGAAATTTCACATTTGAAAATCAATCAAACAACTCACAACTCATTATTATCCTCCTCACAACTGTGAGGAGGATAATAATGGAATTGTGATACCTCCAATGTAGTGTGGAAACCAGTAACTACAACCACAGAGAGTCATTAAATTAAATGAATTGTAATGAGGCAATATCATTATTAGGGTTCCATCAACTAATGTGAAAACTATTTGAGGAGTTCATTTTCAAAACCAGTTATTTCCGATTTTAGCATTTTTCACAAACAAGAAAAGTTTGAATACTCAATATTGTTCAATATAATTGGCATAGTTTTTAGCTAATTTTCAAGACAAATGACAAAGCAAGCTTATACTTTATTTTTGTTCAACAATTTTGTCAAGAAGCATGGTAAACAGCCAACATATTTCTGCATTTTTTCAATAGCAGTTGTTTCCAGAAATAACTGCTTTTGACATGAAAGAATCAGCAACCAGTGATTTAAACAATAAGTCTTAGATAATAGTCTGACTTTAACCACAGCTTTAGGTGAACTAATAATTAATGCCGACTAGTTAGAAGCGGTGAGCCAACATGTTATATACAACAATATCTCAAAAATAAAAACATACCATACATCGTTTTACTGTAAAATTCATTTTATTTATAAAAGAAATTCTCTACAAGATATGTATAAAATTATTTAGTAAATCTTACACTCGCAACTTTTTTCTGCGTTGAGCAAGCAAGGTGTGTTTCTTATATCTATGAAAATATCGATCTGGTTTTGCCATTTTGAAAAATAATTAAAAAGGAAATTTTTAAGCCATTTTTTTTATTGGTTGCATGTGATTGGCAGTAAGGTTGTTTAAGACATCATTTGATTAGTCTAGCTAAAGTTTGGGTCTTGTAATGAAAAGAAAAGTGACACCCTATTGATAGGGCAATCCATCGACTTATGGTCGGTACTTATTGTACTGTGCAAGCCGATACATTGGCTTGCGAAAGAGTTAATAGCAAAAATTGTAATAGATTACTACTAGTAGCACTAGTTAACTTTTGTACTAAGCACAAACAAACATGCATTGTGTTTGATGTGATTGTTTCATTTATTTTTCTTTGCCTTCTGCAATTTAGTTAAATTTTGGTTTCAAGCCAATTTAACAGTTAAGTGTTTAAATTAACTACCTTCTACATTCTCTTTGTTCTTTTTACTTTTACCAGGTCAAGTTATTTACACAGGTTCTTCCAAAAAGTCATTTAATGTGGCTACAGTAGAATTACTTGTTGAAGATGCATCCATCATAAAAGCACAGGAAGTGGAGAGATAGCTTACAAAACTAAGTCAACGAATCAAAAAGCTGACCTAGTTTTACAACAACCAATTGAAAAGCAAGCACAAAAATAACTGCTTTTGGAATGAAACCCAATAGGAAATAACTGGTTTAGGAACAAAACAAAGATTTTAGTGGGTGCAATGTATGAGAAATAACTGGTTTAGGAACAAAAAATCCATTGAACAATGTACTCATATTATTAGAGTATAATTTAAGATTTAAAAATCAAAAAGTGCTAAAAATGGAAATAACTGGTTTTGGAAATGAACTCCTCATTTGTAGATGTTATTAATACTCTCAAACTAATTTAGTTGTCTCCTTTTTTAAAAAAGTTGATGTATTTATTTTAATAAATTATACATTAATCAGTCAGTCATATCTTGAAACAAAACAATGTAGGTTGACCAGCTTTAAACAGGCGGATACTCAATTGAATAATCTCTACATAAAAAATCTGAAAGCTTCCAGTGAGCCATAATCGAGCACTCAATTTTTATACAGGAGTAATAGGAATACTTCCAAATGAATATTCTAAAAGGATAGTCATTAAAGATGAACTCACACAAAATTATATTATATAATATCTGAAAGTATCAGTAGTTTTGTCAACCTCAATTGTTTTTGGTGTTTGAAGTGCTCTGACTATCAGGATGTTTGAGGTGCTCTGACTGTCAGGATGTTTGAGGTGCTCTGACTGTCAGGATGTTTGACGTGCTCTGACTGTCAGGATGTTTGAGGTGCTCTGACTGTCAGGATGTTTGAAGTGCTTTGACTGTCAGGATGTTTGAGGTGCTCTGACTGTTAGGATGTTTCAATAAAGAAATTGATAAAACTTGATTGCAGTTAAAACATTCAAAAGAAAAGCATGTGCAGAATAACTTCACTAGTTGTTATCATTACGACAGCCGATATCGGCTATTGCATTCAAGTCGCAGTATTATGGGTCTCTATTCTTTCGGTCTCTTTGAAACTATAGGCGTCATACCTGCTCTCTTGTTTAAACTGAGCGTTTAACCGCAATTTAGTTATTCGATATTAATCTTAAAACATATCGGTAATCAGATCACCACAAACATCAAAAACAATGGCAAATGATAGAAAAATGCTGATAATTTCTGATAAAATATACTTAAATTCTGTGTAAGTTCATATTTAATAAACCAATTGGCATTCATCGGTTTAGTATACTACACATACCAAATGCTACGGAGGATATACACATGCTTTGATTACTGAATTCATTAAAAATTCCGACGTTACTCATGCAAGTTTTTAGTTTAATCAACTCTAACAATGTCTGTTTGTATGCTATTCTCACCAAGAAATTTCTTGACTTTAGCAAAAGTAATTGAGAAGCAATCTGTAAATACCTGATAATACTCAACAAGTTGCTAATACCAGGTGAGCGTAAGTTAGAACACTTGTTATTTTGTAAAATGTTTCACATGTTACCTTCTATAGTATCACTAATTGTTATTAAATTCAAATTGTACCATAATAAAGCAACAATACTTACTAATGTTCCCTATGAGAGGTGTACCAGTTGAGCCTTGCTATATCTCTACAAAAGTGAAAGCGCTCAATGCAATGGGATTTGCCGGCACTATCGATAATCAAACAGTTTCAACAAAGCTTTAACAAGCACATTGAAAAGGACACGGCACAATAACATTCCATGAACTTTTGATTGATTCACTAACTCTTTTTAAATAGTCACAATGAGCAAGCTTTTTTGTGCAGCGGACCGACACATATGCGCTGGTTACCATTAGCAATTCAAATAATCAGCGCCACTATTTTGCATGAAGTGGTTGGTGTTCTCATTCAAGCTGATTTTAAATTGATATGCAAGCTCAGTCCTAGAATACATTAAGCTCGTATGCCAACCTATGGCTGTATACAAACATATTGTATTTTACATGCTTCTTTACCATAACAAAGAAATTCGATCTAAAATCACACTCAAAATATGGTCCATGTATGAGCAGAGTAAAGTTGTGCACTGCCTCTTGTAGCTTTATATGGTAGCTTAATGCAATCAACACACAGATAAAAACATAACATGGTTCAACGCTATGCAGCTAACTTTGACTAACACTGACTACGAATGGCTATCTTGTTTAAGACATTCTTGCTGAAATAACAATGAAATCCAAAATTTGAGCATTTTGGTGAAAATAGCAGCTCAATTTACTGAACATTTGGAATAATATAATTTAATACTTATGAAGCGTGACACAAATCTTACTTTTACACTTAGATGAAACAAAAGTTTCAATCAATTTGAATGCTAAGTAAATAAATTGGTGTGTGACCATAAAAGAAATCAGAAAGTTTTTTCATCCAACTGTAACATCAAGATTATTTTTTGTTAATATTTATTGAATGCTTAACAAAATGTTCATTGTTAAACTGGGTAGGAAAATGCTAAAAATCTCCATCACTGTGAGATCCTAATATAAAATGTTTTTTTTTTCTGGAGAAGAGCTTAGAAGTCCTTCGAAGAGTGACAAAGGTTGGAATAAAGCAATGAATAGCTCATTGAAAACCATATTATATGTCAAAAAAACAGCTAGTAGGTGCTCTAATCACACATCCCTCCTAATATACATAAACTCCCATAAAATAAGGAATTTATGTAAAGTTTTTGTCTTACTATATTAAAAAATTCATATACTGTAAAATGTCAAGTCAGTTCAAATTCCCAAATTTGATTAAATGATCAATTAATCTGTAATTAGCCTCAAAATATTGTTTTCTCTTTCATTTTACAGTTATACAGTATGATGCAGTCTTCAGGCTATTGCAAGAAAAACTAAAGGTAATGTCAGTAGCCAAGAGCAGACGAATGGAATGCTCTGGATCACAAGATTCTTGTATGTATTTTTCATCTATAGTCATCCTATTCGTTTAGTATGGTCGGTATCTTCCAGCATCGACTGATGTAACACTTCTAATTGCAAGTATTAGTCACGTAAAATATTGCTAGCCTGTACTCAGGGGCCAAAATAATTGGGAGATGATGGCATTGAGACACCAACCATATGACTGTGGTGAGATAAGGTTACTGTCTCAGTTGTTCATCAACTGGAAACCTATTGAGTCCAGGGCTAATAAAAACGCTGTTTTATCCATACAACATGACTGATGTGCTAAAAATTATCATCATAAATGCAAACTCTTCAATATCTATTGATCCACAATTAATCCTATCGAAGCTAGTTGAAATTAATCAGAGGCAATCTACTTTCGAAAGAAGAGAAGGGTCATTGCGGTAAATTTCTTGTTAACATACAATGCACTTACTGTAATCATAGATGACAAGTGCTTTACTAGATTGAGAGTCTAACTTTTTCAGTTTGCCTTCCAGAGCTGATATATCTTCTACTCCTGACAATAAGAAATAAATGTGAATATTTAAAGCTGAAACATTTGTGTGCAACAAGTTTAAGTAAAAACATCAGTCAAATGGCTAAGAATTCCCACCATAAAACATTCAGGAAATGCAAACTTTAGACTAAGCAAAATATGATAGATTGTTGTAAATAGTTGTAGAGGATTTTTTTCTTACCAACAAGAAAATGAGTTACAAAAACATGCAAATTTTCAAAGAATAAGTTATTTGTTATATTGCTTGCAACAAGCTGACACTATTTTGCTGCTAAGTAATCATCACTTATCAAGTATACAGCAGATAATCTCTTTCTAAAACAACTGAAACAAGATATACACATGTTATTCCTAAAACTACCATCTAATACCATTGCTATGTGAACTAATGTTTGACACCCATTTGCTCAGCGCGTTTGTGTAAATGCACCAGCACATGGTTCCATATGCTGGAATTTCTCTGAAATATCAACCTTGCCTAATTGGCTCATTCTATAATTATTATCAAACGTTTTTAGTAACTTTAACAAAGCCAATCAAGTTGCCACCCAAATTGTTTCAGCGGCTAAACATATAGGACCGAGATTGAAAACCTTGAAAGCATAACTTGAGTAAATAATACATGTATATCACTATCACAGACTCCATTACTATAAAATATTTTGCAGCCAAGTTAATGCTTACCGTAGCTCAGAAAATTGAAACAAAACAACTGCCATTCATATCGTGTTGTTAGACTACACCTATGCATAAAAAGGTAGTTAAACGTTTGCTGTTTATACTTTCATGCCTCAGTGGTTTACCACAATACTATGAATCAAATGAAAAAGCACCTGTCACAGAATGTCACTATTAAGATAGCCAAATGCAAAATTCACAGTGCACAGTGTGCAGATGCAATGTGCACAATATTCACAGATGCGCAAAAGATATTCGAGGCACTTTAGTTCCAAATATTCATGGAAAGAAAGACATTGACAAAGGTTAAAGCTTTTGAATCCAAATGCAAGCAATTCCTATGTCAATCCACCAGAGAAAAATTTGGCAATTCATCGGTTTAGTATACTAGATTTATTCAATGCTAAAGAGGACATAAACATGCTTTGATCATAAAATTTATTAAAAGTTCCGAAGTTACTCGTGTAACTTTTTACTTTAATTAACTCAAAAAATGTTTGTTCGCATGCTATTCCCACCAAAGAATTTTTGGTATATCAAATTTACCAAATGTTAAGGAGGCTATAAACATGCTTTGAATAGTAAATTCATTAAAAATCCTGATGTTACTCCTGTAAAATTTTAGTTTAATTAACTCAAACAATGTTTGTTTGTATGCTATTCCCACCAAGAAATTTTTTGATTTCAGCAAAAGTAAATGGGATGCAATTTGTAAATACCTGATTATTTAATGTAAGTAAGAACGCTCAATATTTTTTTTAAAGTTTCACAAATTGCTTCATTCTATAGTATCACTAAACATTATTACAAATTAAGTAGTACTATAATGAAGCAATACTTACTAATGTTCCCTGTACTGAGAACTGTGTGAGCTAAGCTGAGCAATATCTCTGTAAATATGCACCAAAATTTAATGCAGTAGCATTTGCCGGCACTATCGACAATCAAACAACTTCATCAAAGTTTTAACAAGCACATTGAAAAGGAAACTGCACAATGACATTCTATGAAATTTTGATTGATTCAATAATTCTTTTTAAATACTCACAATGAGCAAGCTTTTTAGCGCAGCAGACCGACACATAAGCGCTGGTTATTAATAGCAATGCAAATAATCGGTGCCACCATTTGAAAGAAGTAGTTGGTGTTCTCATTCAAACTGATTTTAAATTGATATGCAAGCTCAGTCCTAGAATACTTTAGCCTCGTATGCCAAACTTTGGCTGTATATAAATAGATTACATTTTATGTGCTTCTTTACCATAACAAAAAAATTTGATCTAAAATCCCACACTTGAAATATGGTCTATGTATGAGCAGAGTAAAGTTGTGCATTGCCTCTTGTAGCTTTACATGGCAGCTTAATGCAATCAACACACAGATAAAAACATAACACGGTTCAATGCCATGCATCTAACTTTGAGTAACGCTGACTTTGAAAGGCTACTTTGTTTAAGATATTCTTGCTGATATAACATTGAATTCCAAAAATTGAGCATTTCCCTGAAAATAACAGCTCAAATTACTGAATATTTTGAATAATATTATAGAATATTTATGAAGCGCGACACAAATCTTACTTTTAAACTTTGATGAAACCAAGGATTCAATCAATTTGAATGCCAAGTGAATAATTTTGTGTGTGACCATAAAATAAATCAAAAAGTTTATTCATCCAACTGTAAAATCAAGATTCTTTTTGTTAATATTTATTGAATGCTTAACGAAAGGTTCATTGTTAAACTGGGCAGGAAAATGCTAAAAATATCCGTCACTTTGAGATCCTAATATAAAATGTTTATGTGTAGAAGAGCTTAGAAGTGCTTCGAAGAGGGATGAACATTGGAATAAAGCAATGAATAGCTAATTGAAAACCATATTGTATGTCAAAAAAGACAGCTAGTAGGTGCTCCAATAACGCATCCCTCCAAATATAAATACAATCCCATAAAATAAGGAATTTATGTAAAGTTTTTGTCTTACTACATTAAAAATTTCATATAATGTAAAATGTCAAGTCAGTGCAAGTTCCCAAATTTGATTTAATTATCAATTAATCTGTAATTAGCCTCAAAATATTGTTTTCTCTTTCACTTCACGGTTAATAGTATGAAGCAGTCTTCAGGCTATTGCGAGAAAAACTAAAGGTAATGTCAGTAGCCATGAGCAGATGAACGGTATGCTCTGGATTACCGGAGCCTTGTATGTATTTTTCATCTATAGTCATCTTACTTGTTTTGTATGGTTGGTATCTTCTAGCATCGACAGATGTAGCACTTCCAATAGCGAGTATTATTCACTTAAAATATTGCCAGCTTGTACTCAGGGACCGACATTCTCGGGAGATGATGGCATTGAGACACCAACAATTTGGCTATGGTGATATAAGGTTACTGTCTTAGTCGGTCATCAAATGGAAACCTAATGAGTCCAGCGCTAAAAAACATGCTGTTTTATCCATACAACATGACTGATGTGCTAAAAATGATCTTCATAAATGCAAACTTTTCAATACTAATTGATCCACAATTAATCCCATTGAAGCTAGTTGAAATTAACCAGAGGCAATCTACTTTCGAAAAAAGAGAAGCGTCATTGCGGTAAATTTCTTGTTAACATACAATGCACTTACTGTAATCATAGATGACAAGTACTTTACTAGGTTGAAAGTCGTACTTTTTCAGTTTGCTTTCCAGAGCTGATATATCTTCTACTCCTGACAATAATAAATAAATGTGAATATTTAAAGCTGAAACATTTGTGTGTAACAAGTTTAAGTAAAAACATCCGTCAAATGGCAAAGAATTCCCACCATAAAACAATCATGAAATGAAAACTTAAGAATGAGTAAAAAATGAAAGATTGTTGTAAATAGTTCTAGAGCATTATTTTCTTACCAACAAGAAAATGAGTTAGAAAAATATGTGAATTTTCAAATAATAAGTTAAGTGTTATATTGAATTGCAAAAAGCTGACACTATTTTGTTGCTAAGTAATCATCACTTATCAAGTGTACAGCAGATAAACTTTCTAAAACAACTGAAACAAGATATACACATGTTATTACTAAAACTACCAGCTAATACAATTGCTATGTGAACTAATGTTTGACACCTATTTGCTCAGCGCGTTCGTGTAAATGCACCAGCACATGATTCAATATGTTGGAATTTCTTTGAAGTATCAACCTTGCCTAATTTACTCATTCTGTTATTATCAAACATTTTTAGTAACTTTAACGAAGCCAATACACTTGCCACCCAATTTTTTCCAGCGGCTAAACATATATGAGTGAGATCGAAAACCTTGAATGCATAACTTCAGTAAATAATACATGTATATCACTATCACAGACAATAATACTATAAAATATTTTGCAGCCTAGTTAATGCTTACCATAGCTCAGGAAAATTAAGCAAAGCAACTGCTATTCATATCACGTTGCTAGACTACAACTATGCATAAAAAGGTAGTTAGACGTTTGCTGTTTATGCTTTTATGCCTCAGTGGTTTAACACAATACTATGAATCAAATGAGAAAGCACCTGTCACAGAATATAGATATTAAGATACCCAAATGCACAATTCATAGTGCACAGTGTGCATATGCAATGTGCACAATATGAACAGAGACACAAAAGATAGTCTAGGCACTTAAGTTCCAAATATTAATGGAAAGATAGACATTGAAAAATGTTAAAGCGTTTGAATCCAAATGCGGGCAATGCCCGTGTCAATCCACCAGACACTAATGTGGCAATTCATCGGTTTAGTATACTAGATTTATTCAATGCTAAAGAGGATATAAACATACTTTGATCACTAAATTCATTAAAAGTTCAAAGGTTAATAATGTAAATTTTTAGTTTAAATAACTTAAACAATGTTTGTTCGCATGCTATTCCATCCAATGAATTTTTAGCATACCAAATTTACCACATGCTGAGGAGGATATAAACATGCTATGATCACTAACTACATTAAAAATTCAAATGTTACCTATGTGAACTTCGTCTTCAGATAACTCAAATAATGTTTGTTTTGTATGAGAACTGCAATTTGTATTGAACGATGAACACGAATAATATAGATACACAAAGAACTGAGTTGAACCAAATAATCTACAAATAAAATGCAACCAAAGTGATGATTATGATGTGGATCTTTTGTATCGTTCATTATATTGTAAAGGAATTTGCCAGCCTCGATCTCAGGCACGATCTAGATTGCAATAATTGTTGCATGAATTGTAAAAGAAGTGAGTATGGTTTTCTGTTCATTTCATTTCAAAAGAATTTTCATTAGTCGTGGAGCTGTGACTACTATGTTCTCCTAAAAATAACACTTTCTATATATACATATAATTTTCCTCAAGCCGCATAATGGAACCTGCTGAGCAATCATATAAAAATAAACCATTGATAGTCTCTGCAACGTGTTAGCTTAATTACGGCCAAACTAGCAAAGTATTCGCAATAAGACACATAATAATAACAGACACAACATGCAAAATACATTGTATATAAAAAGTAATTATATACTAGTATTCAATGTATTAAAATAAAATCATGGCCTCGTGTCTGTGGCCACAATATAACATTACCATAGCATGTTACTACCATTCAAATTACCAACAAATAAATATTATGACAAGCGAAACCTTTTTACCAATTAGATACGACCACAATTATCTTGTATTCAACTATGAAAACACTAAGTGAGTCGCTAATATTAAACTTGTTTATACAATAAAAAGAAACAAGCGCCGCGTCGACCTATTTGTAAGCAGCAATGTCGTTAGTTGTTCGTACATGTGTCTAGGTAATAGCAACAAAAGCGATTTCAGTATTATTTAATATTTTACAGCCTATTTTTTATTTTATTTTTAAATTTGTTCAACTCAATTATACATATATCTTCCTTTTTCAAAAAACCACAATATCATTTCAGCTTTAGAATGATAATAATGTAAGATTGACACTTTATCTGAACAAGAAAGCAGAAAAATGCATTCCGTACTAGGTAGCGCATTTTCATATGTTGTTGGAAGCATAACAAGAAAGTGAAGTGCAATATAGCCTATACCAGAAAAAAATAGCCTACCATCACAGCACATCACCATTAAAATATCATTTAACAAATTATCATCCTACCGCCCAGAAATCATCACAAGCTGTGGCAGACAACAACTACTACTTCAGACTACTGCCACTACAGTCCCCTGTGAGCGGCTATTCTCTAAAGCTAGAAATACTGTATGTGGGGAGAGGGCATCTTTTCATTTAGATAATGTTAATAAACTGTGCTGCCTCAACACTGACTGGTTTAACTATAGACATTCCTAGACTATTTTCATACTCGTTATAATCATTACACTGTAACTTATGTACATGTACATCACATGTAATCCTGTTAAAATAGTTCTATCAAATATATTTATTTTATATATAGCTGTATTATTTGTTTTCAAATATGCAGGTTTTTGCAAGACTAAAATTAAGATTAACCAAAGATTAACCAGTTCTGACCAGTTACTAGTTGCGATGAACTTTTATAATCGTTGTGCAGCTCAATTTTGTATGCTATTCATACCAAGGTATTTTTGATTTCAACAAAAGTAAATGTGATGCAATCCATAAATACATGGTAATAGCCAACAAGCTGCTAATACCAGGTGAGTGTAAGTTAGATCACATAATATTTTATGAAAGGTTTTGCATGTTTCTTCATTCTATTGTATTACTAAACATTAATACAAATTAAACACTATTGTAATGAAACCCTACTTACTGATGTTCTCTGTACTGAGAACTGTGTGAGCCGAGCCCTGCAATATATTTACAAATACGAAACCAAATTCAATGCAGTAGCGCGTGCTGACACTATCGACAATCAAGACTCTTTAACAAAACTTTAATAAACACAACGAAAGAAAGACTGTACAATGACATTCTATGAAATTTTGATCGCTTCACTAACTCTTTTAAAATATTCACAATGAGCAAGCTTTTTAGTGAGGTGGACATAAAGGGATGGTTATCAATAGCAATGCAAATCAACATGGCTACTATTTTGAAAGGTGTTCTTATCCAAGCTGATTAAAAATTGACATGCCAGCTCTGTCCCAGAATGTATTAGGCTTGTATGTCAACTTATGACTGTATCAAAATGCATTACATTTTACTTGCATCTGTACCATGGATAAGAAGTTTGATCTAAAATCACACACTCGAATTATCCTCTATATATGCAAAAATTAAAGTTGTGCACTGCTTCTTTTAGCTTTATATGGAAGCTTAACGTGATCAACACACAGAAAAAAATGTACCACGTTTCAATGCTCCAGCTAACTTTGACTAACACTGACTATGTTTGACTACTACGTTAAAAATACTTATCCTGATATGATGTTGAAATCCAAAGAAATAGGTATTATGGTAAAAACAGCTGCTCAAATTATCAAGATTGTAAAAAATGTTATGGAATATTTATGAAATGCTTGACATAAATTCTACCCTTAAAATTCAAGGAAACAGAAGGTTTCAAACAATTTGAATGCCAAATAAATAATTTTAGGTGTAACCATGAAATAAGTCATGACAATCACTCATTTGACTGTAACAACAAGATTTTTTTGTTAATAGGTAACGACCGCTTGAAAAAACTTTCAGGGTTAAACCGGGCATAAAATGGCTAAAAGTATAAATCTTTGTGACATAATATGATAAAATGTTTTTGTAGCCTAAAAGAATGAAAAAGATTGCAATAAAGCAATGAATAACACAGTGAAAGCCATGATGTTTTTGAAAATAGACATACAGTAAACACTAAAACAATGTATACCTCATATAGTGTAAAATCCACATATTGCAAGAAATGGATGTTAATATTTTGTTTCGCACTTCGTGAAAAGTATTAAATAACGTAAAGCGTTTTGTTGGTATAAGTTCCCATGTTTTAATTAAATATGTAGCCATCATCCGGTAGTTAGCCTTAAAATACTGCCTTCACCCTCGCTGCTCTTGTGAATGGGAAATAATGACATACATATAGAAATATATCTGTCTATATATACACGTTACATGACATTATAGTTTGCTGCTATAGATCATCAGGTTTGCAAAAAATAGAAATAACACCATATTGTATATCAAAAAGATATATTTTCTGTTTTTCATACGTAATAACAGTCAAATATAATTTCCCAGTTAGACTTTCTACAGAATATGATTATAACCAACTTGATAAGGATCATGGTTGTGCAATGTGTAACAGGCAACAAATATCAATACTATAAAACTCGTTATATGCATACACAAGTGAAGCTAAACCTTACCCGCCTACACTATATATAGTACCAAATAAATACAGTACATTTATATTACTAACTTTAACGACAACTCTGTGAGATTTCATTAATTTTTGTAGACACTATACAAACTGACGTTTGTTTTGATAGCCTCGTGTGGTGCATGTAATTGTGGTAATTGATTATTTCCTTCAACTAAAGAATTGTTACGTTGCAATGTAATCAGCCAAAGTTGATATGAAATATACAAAATATTAAACGAAAACAGCGATTTATGTTAAGTTTCATGAGTGTCCGTGAGAGCCAGTCAATTTATCATATGGCATTCAACTTTATTATTCAAACAGTTGCTTTCATTTCCTCTCATACAAAATCCATTCACTTTAACCATTGATGACAAACACTTTGCTAGATTAAGAGTATACCTTCTTTAATTTGTCTTCCAAAACTTATATGTTTTCCATTTTGGACAATATAAAAGAAATGTGAGTAGTTGTGTGTAACAAATTTAAAATATACAATTGGATAAATAGCAAATAATATCCTACAGCAAGGCAACCACAATGAACTGAAAACTTCAGAATGACCAAACCAGTGAAAAAATTTGTAATAGCTATTGTCATGGCGTTTATGGCAGCAACAAAAAGAGTCAACTAACCCTAGTACCAACCATAAAAGTTTCTTAAAAGATAGTCTATTTCAGGGATAATTGAGGCGAGTGGCTATAATCCTCAAAAAATCATGAAGTTATCTCCTAAACCTGGACAATGCATACTTTTTTCGAAAGCTAACAAAGTGAAGAACTCAACTACACAATAATCTAAGTTGTAAATGTTCATTACATACACCATCTCTGACCATACATCATAGGGCGACAATTTCGTAAATTTTTTCTAACGTTTTAAGAGTTGTAAGCAAAGGTAGTGTCCTTCTTTTGAATGAGTTTTTACAAAATCCAGCAAGAATAAGTGTGAAGAACATTTGCACAAAATTCATAAAAACTATCTTCATTATTTTTCATTTTTTTGCAGTTTTATTCTAAACCGACAATGTAAAAAACAAGGTGAAAAAACAAATAAATAGTATTTGACTGTACAAACTGCACAAGACAAGCGCAAACAGGGAATTACAGTAAATTAATAATATTACTAATTAAGACTGATAATATAGCAATATGTTATATAATACAAAATACTTTTTGTAATATGAAAATATAATAAAATATTTCTATAATAATATAATTAAAAATAATTAAAGTAATCACAGCTTATGAGTAAAGATCTCATAGCAGTCTTAACGACAGCCCATTTGGCATACTGCACACTAGCATAGTTGAAATCAACGCGGTTGTGATGAATAGCTCAAAAAACTGGAGAAGGGTAACACAATAATCAGGTAAGTTTGTTGAACCAAGTTCCGCACTGTAAATTCTGACACACCATCAGCAAGCTCATAGCTCCCACCCTCAACGCCGTCTGCAGTAACTTAACTCTAGCAAGCATCAAAATGTCAAGCTGCCTGCCGGCCACATACGGCTTGTCTCTCTCTGCCAGATCTCATGCCTTGAGCTCCCACTCTGGCACTTTGTAAGCACCAAAAACTGGATATACAGCTAGAAAACAAAGACAAGCATTGCAACATTGATTACAACAACCGGTGGACCCGGAATTTGTTGATAAAACAATTACGAAAACAAGAGAATATTGAGGCTACATACCAGCTGCTTCGATATTTGTTCACTCATACTGGATACTCACACTATTATTATTAGTTGTGACAATGACATGTATATATGTATTAATGAATAATTTTATTTATTTTTTACAGGCGTATACATAAACGTGTTCTAATCTAATCTTTTCACAGACTCACAGTACTGAAAACTTGTTTTGCTCAGAAAAATCAGCTCTAGATCAACTTTCGTGTGACTGTCTACAAGTTGAAACTTCAGTTTGATGTCTAATTCTGAGTAAGACTGTGACTGACACTCTAATGAATTACAAACACCAACGAACAAAAAGCTAAATAATTTTACTTACATTTTTTATCCTCTTATTCAGAAGAGCTTTCAGAGTAATCATCATTAGTCTGGTCGGCCTCAAAATCACTGCCATCAAAATCTAATTGACCTAAAGCGTCTTTCTCGTCCATATTGAGAGTACTAGTTACGACAATTTTCTTGAAAATAATGTTTTTTAAATGAGTACAACATAAATTATCGCAACGAATCCAGAGAAAAAATGTTCTTCGTTTTGTTTGCATTATTATGATTGGCTAAACTGACAAATTGGAGCTAATCAGAAAAATTATAGCGCAATATTTTAACAGCCAATTTGATGTGCCCAGTCAAAATAAAATCAGGTCGAAAAGCCGATTAGATCGGCTTGATCAGAACTTGGGATAGAATACGCTAAACTTCAAGGAATTATTTATTTGCCATTTTGCATCAAGCCATTACTTATTTTCTGTTTAACCACCTCACCTTGTGAAGAACAGCCAATAAACTCTCTCCATAACAACGAAAATAAGAAATACCCTAAATAAAAATGTGCAATAGATTTTCAGTTCTATTTTTATCAAAACATGAACCTCCAGTAAAATATTAAAAACAAATGAAGTATGCCAAGTTTTGTTTAGTAGCAAAAACTTTGAATAATGGGAATAGTAGAAATTTTTGACTTGAAAGCATGAATGCACAGGCCATTATTATTACTTTTGTCAATTGGTTTCCCTGTATCCTCCTAATCACAATACCTTTTAAAGGCGATCTACTTTAGTAAATGATTGCTAATGTCTATCAGTCACTTATTCACTTTACTGCACTTCATATAGCTTTTGAGAAAAACTACCTTGCTAGAATTAGAGTATAATTTTTTTAGTAAGCCTCCTAAAGTGTATTAGCCTGGTGCTCCTGCTAATTTAATACTTCATAGTGAAATGGCATGTCACAAATTGATGATACAACTGTGAACAAATAACAATTAAAGACTGCCCTACTCGCAGGGAAACCGTTTCAATGATAAAAGTTTAAACTTGCTAGAAATTTGAGCATGTGTTTGTGAAAGTATTGGAACTAAGCTCAATGCAAACAATAAAGTGAGTTGATACAATATGCCAATCCATCAGGATTGAGTTATTTCTCATATTGCAGCAGGCTAATAATCTTCAGATAATTTGAAATAATCAAACATAAAACGTGAAAAACAAACTCTGCGCAGATCAACTGAAGGAAGGTGTGTATACCCATGTTAATAGCGAAACTACCAACTAAAGTCGTCATTACAAAAGCTGATTTTTGGTAGCAATATGTTTAACCCATTCTTGGAATGGCACCAACAAAAGATTCTTAATGTCGGTGCAATAAGCACATAATGTTAGACACTTTGCAAAGATTGAAAATAAAACGCAGAGATCAAACTCTACCCAGAACTAATGAAGCAAGGAATGTATATCCATGTTATTAGCAAAGCTACCAACTAATATCATCATCACCAAGCTGATGTCTTGTAGCAATATGTTTAGTGCACTCTTTGAATTGCACCAATACAATATTCTTAATGTCAGTGATTTTTGGAATGCTTTTGAAGCATGGTACATGTCTCATCAGTTGATTACATAGTTAACAAGCAGTTTTCTTTTTAACTTTGATTAAACATAAAATAAAATATGTCTTTAAAGTTGATTCAGTAGCTAAACATAAAACTGGGTTTGAAAATTGATGCCATTGCGAAATTTCCTTAGACAATTGTACATGTATCTCTTGAGCACAGAAATTATTACCAGACAATGGGGCAGAGAATAGCAGATTCATCTTGAATTAATATACTACAACTAAGCGTGAGAGGTAGGCTTAACCTCTATTGTATAGACTGTCACGCCTCAGTGGTTTGACCATAGTTCCATGAAATGAATCAGTGCTTGTGACGATAATAAAAGACAAAGCATGGTTGAAGTGCTTCAGTTGAACATATTCATGAAATGATGCGGGTTGACCAATGCTGAAGCCTATGCACCCAAAATAACAAGGGCATACAGACACTGCTGATGTTAATCTTCTAAAATATGATTTTTTAGCTTACATAAAAAGTCAACCTCAAGAAAGGAGAACGCAATGAAAAATCACTTTTTTTAAAAAGGCAAGAAAAAGCGCTGTCTAAGCACATCAGTTTGAAACATTGATAAAAAAGTGTTCACAGACAAAGGTTAAAGCTTTGGAACCCATATACAGACAATGCCTATGCTATTGAACCAGACACAAATGACGTAACTTGTACAGGAATTCAAACTCAAGTAAGGTACATTTTAGCCAAAACAATAGAACAAAGTGTTTATAGCTTTTAAAATTAAGAGAGGTATAGGCTGCTCGCCATCAAGGTTGCGGTTGGCTAAGTACAGGAAAAAACATGTTTATTATTGCCATCGACTCTCTTAAACCTGGCTGCCTAAATGTTTGTACCAAACAGTAATGAGTATCAATGGGGGGGTTGACAATTTCAATCATTTCCATAATATTATGCTACTGGTTTTTAGCTACTCATCAAGTGGAAAGGGCCATAAAAAGTGGTGATTTTTGCTCAGTTAAATATACTGTAGTTGCAAGACAGTCTTTAAACAAAAATAACTTATTTTCAATTATATTAATTTTCGATTAAAAACCTTACATAATTTATTGGCAATTTTTAATTTACAAACAATTCATGGTTTTCTGATGTATTGGGTCTGATTAAAAAATAAAACAAACTTATTCTTACAAATAATTTGAACACATGGCACTATCTGGAATATTAAAATGCTTAGAATATACCTATAAGTATATTTTCAGCAGACACTCGTATGAACTCTACCTGTTTTCAAAACCATCAGACACTCATCAAAAACTTTCTAGCGCATAAACAATAAATGCAATGGAGATAGCAACGAAGTTCACGTTTGTAAGCTAAAATTAAAGCCTCTTTGTTTAATTAACTCAAATCTAACATTCCATTGTGATGATCAACCACCAACTGATACTCAAACATACATTGTACATACATGTATATCCCGAGTTAGCCGCTGTAAACAAATAAACCTAAGACTTATTATTAGCTGGCTAAGAATTTAAATTATCAGATCTCAGTGCTTTTACTTCTGTGATACATACAAAGTTGAAATATAGGAAAAATAAGAGAGACAAATGGAGATCTTGCTTCTGGCAAGGTGCCAAAAGCAAATTAAGGTCTTCATAGAATATGACTTCAAGCTAGAGTAATAAACTGCCTGAGTAGAAGTGACCGATGCTTATGAGTATTTTACAATTTTTCATTTTTACCTGTGAATTAAAACTAAGGCAATTCCCACACCGGTCTGAGGAAACATTCATGTTTTGCATGGTTGACGAAATGCCACCGATAAATAACTACACACTTTGGTACAACCAGCATGAGAGCTGTTAACACAAACTTTCGATAGCGCAGGCAAATCAGACAGTATATACTAACAGAACTCTTTGATTTAAACTGTGCTAATTATTATATAACGTGTTTGATACTTGAATAATTTTCTTATATCATGCCAACGAAATCTAGATTGATTGCCAAATGCAAAAAAACTTATTATATAACTGAGCAAAAGAAAAGTCAACCATGCAATGTTCAGTGGTTATGTTTAGCTGAAACATAGGTCAAAACAACAGTTATTTTAAAAAAATCAAACACTATTTACTGTTAAATATATGACATTCAAGTTTGGCACCAGTTTTATAATATTTTATTTACTACGGAAGTTATTTGATACCAGAAAATGCAATCAGACGAACATTCTTTCTCTACTTTAACTGATTTTCTGCTTGCAAGTCTGATGGATTTATGTATGTATGTGACCTGCCATGGGTAGTTTGGCCATTTTATTTGGCTGTTTGGCTGTACACTTTGTCTCTTTCCTGCCAAGCTATTTGACAGAGTAGTGATTGTGAAAGTATGATTCACACTTTTGTACCAGGACAGGGATCAATGAAATATGTCTACTGCTGCCGCTGGTACCAATCAACAACAACAACTTAGCAATCCACCAGGATCAGGTGTGATTGATCTTTGTATTCACTAATTTAGTGCTTTTTAAAAACTGATTGGTCTTAGGATTACGCTAGGAAGACATAAATCAGCGTGTAACAGCATTTAGGCAGGCATGTTCCGATACTTCTAAATTCTACAGCTATATTTTACTTTTTCCTCTTGCTGCAATTGACTCATTTCTTTTGGAAGAAATATACGGATGTGAACAAAATAAAGGAAAACTATTACTTATACCATCATCTGGTTCATTTTGTCGTATTCTAGGTATTTTAATAAGTTACATGTATTTGGAGTTGATTCTACCACATGCAGATTGTCACCATGTAGAAGTCCTCAGACTAAGATAATTTGTTTGGCTCAGATGGTCGTGATTTTTTCTACAGCTTGCATCGTCATCATATCACTACGTCTGACTGCATTCTCAAACCATAACCCACAAAATTCTTGAAGGTAGTAAGTAATATGTTAGCTAACAGGAAAAATGCTTCTCCCAAGTTATTTGGCTGCAAGTACCTCATTATTCTTCTAGAAGACATATTCTTGCCTGTATATATTCCTGGTTTTGAACATTACCTCAGATTGATTTGCTATAACAGTTTTAGCATTGGTTTCCATTCTCTCCTCAGCCTGCGTTAGGGCTACCAACATTTAATAAAAATTTGTCTTTTCGCCTTAAAGGTGGAAGGTTTTCCTCTTTATTATTATGCAATTTCGACAAAAAACTTGAAAAGTGGCCGATAAATTTTCCCCTTTTCTCACGTTGCTGCTAAGTGTTGTTTTTAATTATTATAATATTTTTTTTAGGATTTTTATTACGCATTACTGTCCCTGACAAAAATAAAATGAACTTAAATGAAATAATATACTTAAATAAATTGTTTTAAATACATAAATAGTATAAAGATTTGTTTTAATTAGAAATTAAGGTATTAAAATTTAATCAATTGGAAATTTAAAAATGTAATTGTATTTTTGTGCAGTTCTGTATAACTCTGTGTAAGATGGCACTCTTGACTGAATTTGTAACATAAGTAATAATTTTTTAAACTGTCAAAGTGGCTCCTCCTGCCAGGCAAAAAAAGTGCCTTCTATGTTAATCAACTGTCAAATTCAATCTTACAAATTGATGTGTGATCTGTTAGAGACCCTACTTGTAATTCTAACCCAAATTACCTTCGCCTAAATACTCTATATGTATACTTACATGTAGCTCTCAGTTCAGTAATTGTCTTACCTCACTTGGGCACTGATGCTTGTTCCTCTGTAGTACGACTGTTAGCCATTTTTCTATTACCGGTATATAGCCTCTCTTGGGCGTCATACTTGGATATCGTATGATATCTCAAATATTGTAGTGCTTTTTGTAACATCAGTACATTGACCTATCTCAGGCTTTGATATAACGTATACTTAACAATTATAAGCATCACTAGGGCACAAAATGAATAAAGAAAAATTGCTCAAATCATTCACAGTACATTAAATATATCTTGTTAAAACGATAGCATGCAACAACTCTTTCTTTCTTCATAAAAATGGCAAGCTAAGCTTTTACAAAAAAAACATACATTATATGCTGGCAAAACATAAAAATAAAATATGTATAGGCTTCCCATTAATGAAACCGAACACCTCAGACAAGTCATGCGCGCCAAGGGTAGGCATCATCCCGGAGGAAAAGAACCGAACCAAAGCACCCAGTCTTGCTTGTCATACCAATGCCGGCCACAGCATTTTTGACTCACAACCTCGGCATTGATAACATACGACTGCCCCTCTGACTACCTCTAAACCATCCTAATGCTAAATCAGACCAACCACTCTACAACACTAATCTAATGACTAACTCCTGAAGTAAGAATTCCCTTATGGCATCAGCTAATGGCTCACAGCCACACCATATCGGTCTGGTAATTTTCTAACTCCTGTAGGCTTTTCAGACGCCCTTTCAGGTACTTGCGCAGGGGTATCAGAGCAGTCAGGTCTGGTCCCACTCACAATTGGCTCAGCTACAACTTGGCCTTCATCTCGTTCAATTAAACGCTTTGTCTCTGAAATATTTATCCGATGTTCTCTACCATCACGACCCCTGACCACCACCTCTGAACCCTGCTTTCCAACAACCTGCTGGCTCTATTGGTAAAAAGTTGGTGTCAGCTTATCAACCTTGCACTGTCTCACAAGTACAGTATCACCAACCTGAATATTATCACTATTTTGACCTCTCCTGGCATTAGCTTGCTCAAAGCTCTTTTGCTGAGCCGAAGCCTGTCAGTCACGCACTTCCTCACTAAGGCTTGCACCCCGAGCTAAACATGGCAATTTACTTCTCATCTGACGGGCCCGTCGTTAGCTCTGCTAGAGAAACTCCTGGGGTCAAAGAACGCAAGCGTGTCAATCTTAGCCATTAGTGCCTTAATGCTATCAAAGGCAACTTGCTGTTCATGGCCCTACTTGAAACGCTCACTTTTCTTAGTCAGCCTCAAAAGCGGCTCAGCATGAGTCGCCAGATCAAAGATAAATTTACCCACACAATTTACCAGGCCCCTAAAGCTACGCAGTTTGGTGACATTCTTTGGTATCTTAGCACCAACAATAGACTGCACTTTCTTGTGACTAACTGAAATACCTTTATCTGAGATCTCCTATTTCACATATGAAGTCTTGCCTGTGCTAAATTGGCACTTGCCTGCATTTAATGTCAAGCCTAAACTACTCATGCGTAACATGAACTGCTTCAAGCGAATATCATGTTCTGCTTTGCTATAACCGTATGTGATGATGTCATCCGCATAATTTTGGACAGCCTTCAAGCCCTGATATGGCCTTTTGAATCTGATATTGATACACTTCGGGTGCAGAAACAATACCAAAACTCAAGCGCTTGTAACGATAGAGCCCAAAAAGTGTCACAAAAGTGGTTATGCTGCGAGAACCTTCATCCAACTCAAACTGGTGAACCCTAACCTAAGATCGGCTTTACTGAAGAATTTAGCACCATTGAGATTATATTATAGCTCTTTTATAGTAAGAATTGGAAGCCTTTCTCTAATGATTGCTTTGTTGGCTGTCCTCATATCCACACACAAACAAATATCATTTCCGTCTTTGGGACTGTAACAATTGGGCTAACCCATGGTGTAGGACCCTCTACCCGTTCAACAATGTCAGCACTCAGAAGCTCTTTAATCTTAGCTTTAGCTAACGTTCTATGACCAAATGGCACACGCCGGACAGGCTAAGCAACCGGCTTAACCTCCTTATCTATATGCAATGACACCTGAAAGTCCTTCAATCACCCAACAACAGCAAAGCACTCCAAGAACCTGTCAACCCATGGAGCCACACCAGGACCGGTATGACTAGGAGCCTCAACACCATTGATCTCTTCAAAAACAGGACCCACTTTCAACACACCTAGCTCCTCTGATGTTTGTTTCCCAATCAATGTGGTAGCCTTGCCATTAAATACATAAAATGTTGAATTCACAGATTTACCGTTGTATGGCACAAAAACATTAACACTCATTTCACCACTCAAATCAATGCATTTGCTACCACTACCGTAAGCAAACAATTTCTTGCCAGTCTTAGCAACTTTGCGCCCTATTATGGCTAGCTGTGTGCTTGGCCATCATATTACATGATGTTCAAAAGTCAATCAATGCTCATACGTCCGTGCAATCAATTTGCACATTCATTCTAGCAGAGTTTTTAGAGTTAGACATAAGTGTATTCTGCTCACCGCTACCCTCGCTACAGTCAGCACTGCCGTCAGTAATTGCGAACAACTCCTCATCTGCAGATAGCTGCTCTCCACTGCCATAATACTCCACAGTGCTATTAATGTTTGTTCGGCTGACATCTTGTCGACTGCACTTTCTGTATCGCGATTTTTCAAAATGTCCTTTCTGATGGCAGAGCCGGCATGTCTTGTCTCGAGCCGGACACTCTTTTGATGATGCTAGATGTTTGCGCGAACGACATCGGAAGCAGGCAAGTCCCAAACTCTCTGCTGCATCACCCCCAGTTACACGCCACTTATTTTGACCTTTACCATGTACCTTGTTTACTAACTCCGACATGTTGCCATTACCTGCATACCTAATGTTGTGGGACTGTTTAACAACAGCTTCCATAGTCTGGGAAGTCGTAATCACATTATCTAGTTACAAATCCGGAACCTTCTCTAACAGCGTTTTCCGGACGCCATCCGACCGACACTTCTCAATACCTTGATCTCGAATCATGGCATCAACATCACCAAATTCGCATGTAACGGCCAATTGCTGAAGCCTCATCACATAGTTTGTGATCGTCCCCGCTTCATTCACCTCTGTGCGGCAGAACACCGCTGTCTCATACGGAATGTTAGTATGAGGTGTGAACTATTTATCCAGTGCACCTAGAGCTTTTTCAAATGCATCACCAGTCGTCTCCATTGGCAAAATGTCCAATATATTCTGCACTTCCTCACCTGCACAATGCCAAAGCATGGCATGCTTGTGACCTGCACTATCAACTGCCCTTGATTCTACGAAATTTTGAAAACCATGTTTCTACTATTTCCATCGAGTACCCGCAGTAAGTGGATCCGAAATAACAGCAAACAGCTTTATGTGTGACGAATCCATTGACACTGTCATTCTTTGTCAGCAAGCTATATACCTGCACTGCAACATCCAATATGTATGAGTCCAAGACCTCCTCTACGTACTTTAATACTCGTCGCCAATGTAATACTATACTTTGGTTGAATAGGAGCTCAGGAGAGATTACTATTTTACTGGTTGCTTTATTGCCTGCTAAACTCTAGATAACTGACTATCACAATAACGATCGTTCAGGTGGCATGCAACAACAACACTCATATAAAATAGTCAGGTGGCATGCAAAAACCATGCTCTGTAATACAATGGGCAACTTGGCAGCATGCAACGGAGGGTATTTTGCATATTCTGGTTAAGTGCATTGTACGAGCTCAACATCAGTTTCGACTATTTTAAATAATTATCACGTTTTATGACTGGTGTAAATTCTGTAGAACACACTGTCAGTGGTGTGAAAGTGAAATATAAAAAATAACTAAAAAAAAGGCTGCCAAGGCAGCAAACCTCGCAAAATTTCAAAGTGAAGCAAGAAGCAGCCAAGCAAATAAAGCTTGATACAAATGTATTTGGGAGGTAAGTGCAAGATTTTGTGAAAAGTCAAAAATATCTGACAATGACTAACTCTTTATGTTTTATTTGAGCTCAAAAGCGTCTTTTTATAATTGGTAAATTTGTTCTTCTAATCTAATCAATTTTATTTGACAGTACATGTGTATAAAAAAAATGCAAATATTTTTGTTTGTCAACTCGCTTGAAATTTTAATCATACTCATCTTTGAATGACCGATCAGTTTGTGTCACAATTAAATCTGTCTTCCCTGTTTCCCTTTCTTCCTGGTCACAATATCCCGTCAAGTACATGTTATCCATTGTCAATTCTAACCACTGTTGTTTCTTAAGTAAGGTATTAACCAATCTATAGAGAGGCATATTGACTATCGCTAGACATTTTTCTTATTTAGCAGTTTTTATTACTATATATATGCACAAAAATAGAAATGAATGCCAAGTTTCTTTTTTAAAAGTTCCGAAAACTGTTCGTTTCTTAAAACATGTTTTCAAATTCATCGTCATTTTGGTCAACCAGTACCTAATAGTACCATTATATTTAGTTGTTGATAAGGAATTTTGATACAAGATTCTCTGTTTGTTTATTTGCGGGAATGTTTTTGATTCATTATGATTATTGATTAAATAACACATCTTTTGTCATTCCCATTTCAGAATAATTGAAACTCAGTTTTCATTGCTACTCTCAACAAGATTTAATCTCACAAACTCGAACCGCTCATCTATGAAAAAGTCATCAATAGATTATCAGTTCGATTATGTGTCCTTAATAAGCACTTCCCATGAAGTTGTGCTGCTGGAATGTGGTTCTTAGTAACACATCAGGTTAAATATTTTAACAACTAGCATAATGCCTGCCATTGTACAGGTATTAAAAAACAGCAAATATAACAATGGCAGGTAATGGGTGGCCTACCACTTGGCCTTTAACTTGAATAAGCTACAAAACTTACCAAAAGCGCTGTAAAAGCAAGTAAAAAATGATGCGGTTTCCGCTTTACCGCTCTACAGCTCTACCGCTCTCCATAACAAAGAGTGGTATGCAAATTTTCACTCACATAGCCACATACATCGCCTATTGAGTCCATCAATCTCACATAGCTTGTTCGGAAGATATCTGTCTGGCAAACAGGATGTTCTGAGAACAGGTCTTTTGTGATACAGTTTCTTCATCTTAATATTTCAATAGCAATAGCTGGAGAAACTGACGTACACACACACACATTTGTCTTAATTCACCTTATTTTGTTTGTCAATAATCCGTATTCAGCTTACTTTGTTTGCTCTTTGCTTTTTCTATATAAAATAGATTTTAAATAAGAAATCTAATAAAACAGAGGTTGGATCTTCTTAGCACTTCTACAAACCTCTTTATTGTCATCAGTGGTAAATTTTAATAGTTGCACTTGATTGTAAGTAAATTTGAACCGATGTGAGAAAGGTTAAATAGTTTTACAAAAAAGATGAATTCTAAATCAGGCATGATTTTGTCTCAAATTTTTTGCAACCAACAGTGCAAAAATTGTTTTGAAAGCAGTATTATGAGTTGGTGCTGAAGGCTGGAATAAAGGAAAAACTCTTGTCAAGAACCTGCGGTTTTTGTGAACAGAGGTATTGTTTTGAACTTTGGTTGGTGTAACATTATCTCTTACATAGTCCAAAAAATCTATCACTTTGTAGAAAAGATGTGTTGCTATTTTTTGATTGCCTAAAACGAGTTTATTCTATATCTCATCGGGAAGATGTTTTCTGTTTTAGAAGAAACAAAGTAAAGATAAAGAAGAGCGACTGGGGAGACAGATGGTATTAATACATCATCTTAAGAAAAGTAAGATTGGTTATTAATATATATAAATCTCTGTGTTTGTTCATCACTTCTATTCCTCTATGTTATATAGGTTATCAATGCAATTATATCAGTAAATTAAAGTTAACAGTCAAAATAGACATTTTCAGCATCTAGAAATCCTCATTATCAACAACATATTCGTTATGACCGCTAAACCAAAAATTTATATTTTTTTTACAACATTAATCATTAGTCTTTTGACTCAGTAAAAGTTGTTTATGTTTGTAAACCAATTGGATTGAAAGTACACCTTAACAGTGTAAAGCCTGGTTCCACACACTCCACAAACACGAGTGGCATGATTACAAGGCCATTGAAAGCATAATCGGAACCTATGTGTGGAGTAATGCCGGTATTTTCTGGTAGTCAGCACAAAAGTTTGACAAAGTTCAGCTTTCCCAAAGAGCAGCTGGATAAACTTTCCCCTAATCTACTGCACAGGTTAAGGTAAGCAAATCAAAGTGGCTTGGAAAACAACCAGTTTTATAAAGTCATCAGCAATACAGCATTATGTGAACATAAGCCGCTGAGCTTAGCTCCGCAAGTATTTGACTGCCCCAATTATCGCCGTGGTTTTGCAGCCGATATAGGGACCACGCTATGTTGTAAATTTCAACTCATCTTAAAAAAGACATACTTTTATAATCATATCTCACTAATTTTATTACCATTTTGCTGTTATTATCTGAGATCATTAAAAGGTTAATAAATTATTGTTATGATAGTTGTGCTTCTGTATTATAGTTGAAAATATAAGGACGTAGTTCACATGCATTGGAAATAAATAAAATTCCTGTAAACCCTTTCAAGAGCGTCAATTCATTGTAAGCCATGTTAAGATAACCAATAAGATGCTACTATAGTATGTTATAAATCTGAAATTAATGAGTTCTATAATAATAGTTTATACAATTTTACAAATATATGTTCATGAACAAGTGACATAACTTATTCATTCTTGTATTACATGCAAAAACCAAAATGATGTTTTTTAAAACAAAATTATTTGCATTCTTTGCTCGGTTAGCAAGATTTTAATTGTTGCTTTTGATGGAATGAGCTTCTTCTGGTTTTCAAATACCTTCGGAAATGTTTTCTGATTTCAATCTTTCTTCTGCACAGCTGAACTAGCCGATATAATCTTAGCAACATTATATGGCAGAGCATTTAGTACAAATGCAATGCGTAAAAGTTTTGCTTTCGAGAAGCAACCTTGAACCTAAAACTCGTTGTTCATCTACCATCAAAAATGTAAACTATTTTTATATAAATTACTTCGAAGAGTTAAAAACTGTGTTAAAATATGAGCTACTATTAGCTTGAGACTGTTACTAATTATTTCTATGACAAAAACAAAAAGATATGGAGTTGAAAAACAAGAGAACTAATTATTATTAATTTGAACGATTATGTGAACGATTCATCATTAATAAAGATTTGAGAATACTTTTTAATGATCAACTGATACTATGGGTTCGTATCAAATATTTTCAAAGTGGCGGTCAAATGGAGGCAACGCTTAATTAGAAAGTGTTCTCTCACAGTGGAGGTCAAATGGGTGTGGAGGTCATATAGAGATGGCATTCAATTAAGGGTTATACTGTATGTTCACAACTGGATAACTCAAATTATGACTTGATCAACAGCCGATAGAGACTAAGGTACTCAATGGAATATATACAAGCCAGAATGTGGCTGCTAAAAAAATATGAAGCACTTGCTGCCAAAAGAATGCAAGCAGAAAAATCATTGAAAGTAAAAAAAGAATGTCTGCCTGGTCGTATGTTTTGGTGTAAACTCTTTTTCCGTATTAAAATTGTATTACGGAAATTGTGCCAATTTTGTAGGCATTGCATTTGATTTTAATTTAATATTTGTTTTTTAATTATATTGTTATTTGTTAATATACATTAATATTTGTTTTTTAACTGCACTTAACGATTTTACGAGTTTATGTTTTTTTTTCAAATAACTTTCAGTTTCACCAAGAAGTTTGAACTACTCGTAACAGCCAAAAATATGATGAGTTTGCTCCTGCTTCCTTACATGAACAGTTATTTTTGCATTTAAGGGCAGTCAAGGTTTAGTTGGCGATGTGATGCATACTGTAGTACTATAATATATTTATTTAAGTATAACATATATTTGATGGTACCTAAAAATTATAAAACGCTCATCAGCACCTGCCACTTCTACTCAAGCAATGAATTGCTCTAGTTTGAAGGTCTATTCCATGAAAAACAGCAACTGACTTTTGGCACTTTGCCAGAAGACATACCCTCAATTTTCTTCTTCTTTTGTGCATGTATTAAAATGTTACAATCACTGCGCTCTGCTAACTTATATCAATTGCCAGCTGGTATTAGGTGCTAGGTTTATTCATATACTGTGGCTAAGTTGTGGTATATATGTGTGAATGAGCATCAGTTGTTTTGTTGAACATCGCAATGGAATTATAGATTTGAGTTAATTAAATGAAGAGGCTTTACCTGTACATTGGTAGAAATTGCATGATTGGCTAAAACTTTTACAGTTAGTTTATGTATGATGGGCAATTACAGCCTTCATAATGACACTATTCTACAAATAGTTATTACTTTGATAGTTTGGGAAAATGAGTAGAAGTTGATGCTATGGCCAGATAGCTATAAAATTAAATTATTGGCACTAAAGTAATTTCTCTAACAGTACTTATATTCTGGCTTGAAAATTACAATTTGGTGCTATCTAAACGGCATTTATCATGTAAGCGCTATATTATTTTTTGATAATTGTGCAAGAATTTCGAAAACAAGTTCAGTTTATATACATGCTTGCTAATATATGCTATTGGTATTTCCTAAGGATTTCAATACTATGGATGGAGCCACTAGTTCTAATTAATTAAAACAAAGTTTTTTTTATTGGTCAATATAATTCAATACATCAGAAAATCGTAAATTGTTTGTACATTTATAACTGCTAATTAATGAGGTTAGGTTTTTAGTGTCGGAATACTTCAAGTAGAATGTACAATTGCATCTTTTGTGACACGGTGTTAAATCTTGTAAAGATTGATTAAACTTTTCTGTTCTCAGAAAAGCCTTTCAGTTTTTATTTTACCCAGGGATCAATTTATGAATTACTTTTGTGCTCGCAGCCTGTCAGCAATTGGTTAAATTTTGACGAACTTGATTTAAGCCCTGCTATAATTTCTCATTTTTCATTTAGTCTAATAGGGCTGTACGATGGCTTTAAAATGTCATTTGGTGATTATTGCGGATATAATTAAAAATGTGTTATACTTGTTTAAACACTGTCTTGTAACTGTCTAACTGAGCAAACATCACTGCTTTTCACGATAGCCCTTCCCACTTAATGGATAGTGAAAAACAATGGCATAATATTATGAATAGGATAGAGATTGTCAACAGCCCCATTGATACTCATTACTGTTCTATACATAACTTAAAGCACTCAGACTTTTCGAGAGTCGATGACAATAATAAAAGTGGTTTTGCCTGTATTTAGCCAAGCATTACCTTGATGGCAAGCAGTCTATACCTCACTTAATGCTTAAGACGATAAACATTTGTTTCATTTTTTTGGTTAACCTATACTTTTTTCTTGAGTTGACTTTCTGTACATGTCACAGCATTTGTGTCCTTTTGATTGGCTTCGAACCCTCTGTATTTGGATTCCAAAGCTTCAACCTTGATATGTGCACATTACTTTATTACCATTTTGAACTGAAGTGTGTAGACAGCCAATTATTTTGGATTTAATTGCCAAGTGATTTATCATTGCACTCTATCTCCTTGCGGTTGACTTTTCACGCAACCTTCTAAATCATTCCCTGGTAGATTGACATTGGCAGTGTCCGTTTTTGCTTTGCTTATTTTGTTGCAAAGGCTTCAGCATTTGTCAGCGTGCATCATTTTATGAATATGTTTAACCGAATCATCTCTACTGTGTTTCGTCTTGCATTATTGTCACAAGTGCTTACTCATTCATTTTGTCGTCATTTCATTATGGTTAAACCACTGAGGCATGAAAGACTATACAGTAGAGGCTAAACCTACCTCTCATGCTTAGGTGTAGTAGAGCGACACAAGACTATTCTGCTATACTCTGCTCCATTGGTTGTACAATGGTAAGTGTTAGTTTTATTATAGCAATACAAGATGGCTTTGCTATGCTCTGCTCGATTATCTGTACCTACTGTAAGTGCTAGTTTTTCTGCAGAATATTTCATAGTAATGGTGTCTGCACTAGTAAGGTACATGTTTTGTCTAATGAATTTTGGCGTTGACGTCAATTTTAAATCCCAGTTTTATGTTTAGTCACCGAAAAAACTCTGCTTTAAGGACTGACATGTTTTAAAATGTAAAAAAACTTCTTGTTAATGATGGAATAAGACAATGAGACATGAACAATGCTTCCAAAACATTCCAAACAAGCACCGATATTGAGAACTTGGTGTTGGTGCCATTCCCAAGATGCGCTAAACATATTGCTACCAAACTTTAGATTTGTAAAGATGGTTTTAGTTGGTCGGTCTCCTAATAACATGGGTATACATACATTGCTTCATTGTCCTGCGCAGAGATAATTTTCCGCATTGTATTTTTGTTTATTCCAAAGTATTTAAGTATTATTAGCTTCTTGCAACATGAGAAATATCTCAACCTTGGTTGATTAGCATATTTTTATCAACTCACTTTATTGTTAACATTAAGTTTTATTATAAA
Source organism: Watersipora subatra (assembly GCF_963576615.1). Taxonomy (NCBI): domain Eukaryota; kingdom Metazoa; phylum Bryozoa; class Gymnolaemata; order Cheilostomatida; family Watersiporidae; genus Watersipora; species Watersipora subatra. The sequence goes on from NC_088713.1 coordinate 40,008,578, forward strand.
ACCATTGAAAAAAAGTTCAAATTTCTGGCAATTCTAAACTTTTCACTTTGAAATGTTTTTTTTTCGCTAGTGGGACAGTCTTTAAACGGCATTGTGTCCATAGCTGTCTCTTAAATTAGTGACATGTAATTTTATTATGAATTAGCAGGAGCACAAAACTTATCAGCTTTAGACTGCATACTAAAGGATAAATTATGATCTTAATATAGCTTAAGTACTTTTCTCCAAAACTAAAGTAAGAGCTTTAAAGTGTATATTAATTTGAATAAGTGACTGATAGAACTTAGCGACCCTTTAATAAAATGAATTGCCCTTTAAAAGACAATCTGGAGGAAACCAGAGAGCAAATTAAATTTTGTTAATGAAGTTTGCATTCATGTTTTAATAAATCGAGAATTTCTACTATTTTACAAAGTTCTATTGTTACCAACTAAAACTTGGTATATTTCATTTATATTTTAAATATTTTACTGGATGTTCACACTTTGGTAAAAATAGATTTGAAAATCTATTGGCTATTTTTATTTAGACATTTCTACTTTAGCAGTTTTGGAGATAGTTACTGTACTGTACTGTACTTGACAAGGCCGTGTGGTTAACCAGGAGAGTATTATTGGCTTGTTGTAAAATGACAAATAACTAACTCTTCAGAAAGTAGCATATTGTACTCAAATTTTTTTGCTACTAATATAAATGTCATGTTCTAGAGCTAGTAAAAAAATCTTCACCTGTTTGGTCATTTTAAAGTTTTCACTCTATTGTGGTCGCTTTGTTGGTAGGATATTGTTTGCTATTTAGACAATGTTACTTTTTAAATTTGTCACACACAAATACTCACATATATTTTATATTTTCAGGAGTAGTAGATATATCAGTTTAAGAAGGATGACTAAAAAGTATACTTTTAATCAAGCAAAGTATAAGTCATCATTGATGAAAGTAAGTAGTTAGTCTATTAAAGTGAATGAAAGCGACTATTTAACTATTATAGTTGAATGACTTATGATAAATCATATGACACTCACAGACACTCATGAAACTCATTGACATGAAGCGCTGTTCTCGTTAAATATGTTTTGTATTTCATGTCAATTTTCGATAATTATAAAAGGGTGATGTAAGTTTTTTCATGTCTGTAGGCAATGATCATTTACAAAAAATACATGCACAATTAAGACTCCCAAACACCAGTTTGTAAGGTGTCTACCAAAGTTAATCAAATCTTACATATATTTGTCTATACGGTTAATAATATAAATTCACAGTATTTATTCAGTACCCTATATGGGTGGGCTGGTAAGATTTGGCCATTTTGTGTATGTGTATAAAGAATGGCAACATTGCTATTCTATGTCTGTTACACACCATACAATCATAAGCCTCATCAGATTGGTTATAATCACATCACGTCTAAAAGGGAAATTTTCATTTAACTGTTGTTAATTATGCAAAAAAAGAATATATCTTTTTAGACATACAATGGGGTTTTCACTGAGTTATTCAACATTTTGTTCCAATCTCCTTGGTTCATTTTTGCTGCACGAAAACATTTACTTTTGGCTCGCAAAGTGATTAAGTTTTTGGTGTTTTATTCCAGCTTGGACACTGAAAATAAGGTTGAATATTTATTAATTGAAAAAGTAATAAAATAAAACTTACAGTTACTCTGATTAATGATTTGCTTCCTATTTACCTTTGCTGAAATCAAGAAGCTATTTAGTACAAATTGTTAAAATGTGAATTCAGTGCACTGTGTTGTTGCTGCTTGCATATATTCTGAATCACTGACTGACTAGCATAACATAAGGCATAACGTAACGTCATGAAGGCAACTCAGACAGTAAGGCCTAACTCATAGGTCAATAAGTACAGGCAAAGGATAAACAGGACAAGGACATAAATGGACAAATGAAATCTCGTGTCATTACAAGTTATTATAACAACACTCCCACTAAATTTAATGTACATGTGTACCACTGAGCACTTGCAACTGCAGCATGAAGCCATCAGACAACACCCATCACCGGTCTTAGTTTTTCGTATTTCACGTGTCGTAAGGGTTTAGTCAATATGTCTGTGATCATACTGTCACTAGGGCAATACCGAATTTCGATTTGACCACTCTCTTTAGCCTCTCGGACAAAGTCAAATTTTATATCGATATGTTTCGTTCTTGCATGTTCCACAGGGTTACTCGATACAGCAATAGCTCCTTGATTGTCTTCATATAATATTACAGAATGCAAATGTTCCTTTGGGCGTAATTCGTTCAGTAGTCGTTTGAGCCAGATGGCTTCTTGGCTAGCTGAGCAGAGCGCTATGTATTCAGCCTCTGTCATGGATAATGCCACTACAGGCTGCTTCTTGCTAAGCCAGCTAATAGCTCCCCCTGCTAACATAAAAACCTGACCTGTCGTCGAGTGTCTATCATCTATGTCACCGGCATAGTCAGCATCTGCGTATCCAATGAGTTCATTGTTACCCACAACATTGTATTGTAATGTTTTGTCTGCAGTCCCCTTTAAGTAGCGAAAAATCCTTTTTACTGCTGTAAGATGTGTGCTGTTTGGCTTGGCGTTAAATTTGGTTACAGCTCCCACTGCTTGCGCAATATCAGGTCTTGTACCAATTGCTAGGTAAAGTAGACTTCCTGTCATGGATTGATACATCTTTGCATCTACTTCCTGGCTGACGCCATCGTCTTTACACAGTGCTACATTGACATCAGCAGGTTTTGAGGCTGTATGTGCATCATAGAGTCCATATTTAGCCAGTATTTGTTGTAGGTACTGCTTCTGATGCATCTCTATATTTCCCTCTTTCTTTGCTATCGATATCCCAAGGCAATGGTGTATTTCTCACATGTTTTTCAATTTGAATTTATTCTTGAATTTGTTCTTGAGCTGGGACATTTCCTTGTCTGTCTTGCTGGCCAAAATGAGATCATCTACATACACAGTTATTACTGCATGCGTATCTGGATGGACATATACACAGTGGTCAGCATCACATTGCTTGAATCCTATAGATTCAACGACTGACCGAAAGGCTTTATTCCAGCATCGAGGGGATTGCTTCAATCCCTAAAGCGATTTCTTTAGTTTACAAACCAACTTTTCTTTGCCGGGTTGCTCATACCCCTCAGGTTGAAGCATGTATATGTCTTCGACCAGGTTTCCATTTAAAAAGGCTGTGTCAACATCCATTTGATGTACATGCATGTTCTTTTGTACAGCATTAGCTAGAATTGTACGGATTGAGGAGTATCGAACTACTGGCGCAAATGTTTCACAGTAATCTATTCCATACCTTTGTGCGTAACCTTTAGCCACCAGTCTTCCTTTAAAACGCTCAACTGTTCCATCGCTTTTACTTTTTACTTTGAAGACCCATTTGCATCCTATAGCTTTTTCTCCCTTGGGTAGCTCCACTAAATTCCAAGTTTGGTTGGTCGTTAACGAGCAAAACTCCGCATCAGCTGCTGCTCTCCACTCATTTGCGTGCTCACTACCCATAGCCTCGGCAAAAATTTTTGGTTCGGTGATGTCATTTGCAAAGCAGGCAGTGTGTCTTACTACGGTAGAGCTAATGTGTTCATCGATACCATATCTAACTGTCGGCTGCCTCTCTCGCTGCGACCGAAGTGGGTGTGCTGCTGTCGGCTCCGTAGTCGCAGGTTGGGTGCTAGTGGTTTCTATGCTTAAATCAAGTTTGCAGGTTTCAGGGACAACTGTGTTGCTACAACAAACATTAGTATGATCGAATTGAAACATACATTCATTGAACACCAGGTCACGACTAATAAAAAGTCTACCAGAATTCTCATCTAACACTCTATAGCCCTTTGATCTAGTACTGTAGCCAACAAACCTTACTTTTAATGCCTTACTATCTAGCTTTTGTCTAGCGCTATTGTTCACATGTGCATATTCAATGCAACCAAATACTTTGAGATTGCTCACATCGGGTTTTTTGCCATACCAGAGTTCATACGGTGTAATGCCTTTGCTCAAGGCTGATGTTACAACACGATTACGCACATAGGCAGCAGAGGCAACGGCCTCTGCCCAAAAAAAATGTTAGTCAATCCAGCATGCTGAAACATTGTACGGGCTGCTTCTACAAATGTTCGATTTTCCCTCTCTGCAGTGCCATTTTGTTCACGTGAATACGGTACACTCAGTTCGTGCTTAATACCTCTGTGCAGCAGATATTGTTCAAATTCAGATGACACGTACTCACCCCCATTGTCGGACCTAAACGTTGCAATGCGGTTGCCTGTGCTATTAACAGCAGCTGCCTCAAACTCTTTGAATTTCTGAAATACTTCAGACTTGTGTTTAATAAAGTAGACAGCACAACAACGAGAATAGTCGTCTATAAAGTTACGAAGTATTTAGCTCCACCAAGTGATTGTGTTTGCATAGGTCCGCAGACATTGCTATGTATCAATTGTAGCCTATGACTAGACTTTCCGACTTGTGAATGGGGAAAAGGTTTACGTGTGATCTTACCTTTTACGCAGCTCTCGCAGAAGGAGAGTGTATCTTTTCCAATCAGGGTACTATTTAGTCCAGTAACTGATTGCTCTCGTATAAGGGAACGAATCTGCTGATCATTTAAGTGTCCAAGGCGTCGATGCCAGAGATCTATGTTGTTATTAGAAGACGTGGTTGTGAGGTGTACTTCCTCTTTACTCGTAGTGGTAGCAAGTCTACACCTCAGTTCGTAAAGTTTGTCCCACACTTTACCCATACCGCACAATCACCCATCTCTGCTGCGGATCCAGCATCTTTCATTTCTAAACTTGACAGTGTTTCCCCTTTTTTACAGCTGCACGTACAGAGAAAAGGTTACATGACAGTTTTGGAACATGCAATACATCTGTCAACACCGCGGGTTTGGCATCACTTACATCAAACAGCATTTGGAGACGCACTTTACCACATCCTACAGCTTCTACCGATCTGCCATCTCCCAGTCTCACTAGTTGTGGTTTCTCAAAGTTGGTATATTCGGTCATCATGGTCATCTGATTAGTCATGTGTGATGAGGTTCCCGAGTCTATCAGCCATCGATTATTATTGACAACGCTATTACCAGCAAGGAATAGCCAATCATCCTGACCCCTATTTTCATCATTTCCTGCAAACTTAGCTTGGTGGTTGCCTCTATATTCAGCATTTCGTTTAGGACAGTTACACTTTAGATGAAGTGGGGAATCACATACAAAGCACCTGCGTTGTTTTTGGCTTTTGTACTCATATGCTGACTTCCGTTTTTCCACTAAAGCAGTATTTTGTTCAAGTTTGTTGCCAATAGCATTTCGCTTCAATTCCTCATTAAGTAAAGCTTGTTGAACAAAGCTTATGTCTATATCGTCAACTCGAGCTTCTAACGCAGTGACAATAGTGGCATAGCTCTCTGGCAGGCTCCCCAAAAGTGTCACAACTTGGTCCTCAAGATCAACGGCAGATCCTATAGCTGCTAGTCTGTCAGTCATCTCCTTCATGGTCTTCATATGTTCTACAAGTGGCGTTCCTTCAGTCATTTGCAAGCGAAAATATTGTTTTTTTAAAAAAAGTCTATTCGCGAGAGAGTTGCGCTCAAAATGTTTGCACAGGGCATCCCATGCTTTATCTGGTGTCTCGTGTGATGTGATTAGATAAATTTGTGATGTGCTCACAGCCATTACAATAGATGAAAATGCTCTCTGGGATTCTGTCTGAAATTTCTGTTTCGCATCTGCTCCGGCATCTTCAGCTAAGGTTATACTGCTATTCACATAACCCCACAGCCCCTTCGCCAGCAGCATATGCTTCATCTGAAATTTCCATGTGTTCCAGTTCTGTCCATCGAGCTTGTCTATAGTCCACTTGTCATCTGTTGCTGCCATGATAATCTAATCAAAAGTTTCTTATGTAACAATATTATCAGGAGGCTCTGGGCCCATAACCTGTTAAAACGTGAATTCAGTGCACTGTGTTGTTGCTGCTTGCATATATTCTGAACAACTGACTGACTAGCATAACATAAGGCATAACGTAACGTCATGAAGGCAACTCAGACAGTAAGGTCTAACTCATAGGTCAATAAGTACAGGCAAAGGATAAACAGGACCAGGACATAAAAGGACAAATGAAATCACATGTCATTACAAGTTATTATAACAACACAAATAGCATACTGTGCAAACTTATTTGGGTTATTTAAACTAAAGCATCAGACAAGTGATTTGCAATTGCTATTGAATTTAGTGAATTTGATAAAGATATCTTCTTTAGCAATTAAACAATACTTGTAAAGTTATTTTCAGGCCAAATTGCATGTTCCTATGTGTGTTTTTTAAGCTGATCAACACAAAAATTACTGATTGTAATAAGGTTTTCTTTGGTTTCAAAGCAGATTATTTTGTCTTATTAGCGAAATCTTTCTCCAACACTTTTATAAATGCAGAAACTGAACATTTGCTTTATCTGCACTGATTAAAAATGATTTATGGCATTTTTAATTGTAAAAATGAAAACTTGACTACTAAAAAACTACACAAAAATCATTAATGAAAGGCCTGATTAACATTTATTGGAGAATTGTCACTATTGCGGTACTCACAATAGCTGATCCAAACACAAGAATGGTTACTAAATTAGAATCAGAAACACGATTAAGTATTAGTGCTAAATGTCCTAATTAAACCAAACTAAGCTGAGAGGTATTTCATTTGTGTGTGAAATCAATACCATCTAGTGGCAGCATCTTAAGTTACCAATTCAATATGCTGCAACATAAATTTAAAATTTAAAATGCTGCATATTAAATTTAAAATTTAAGATGCTGCATTGTAAATTTAAAATTTAAGATGCTGCAACTTAAATTTAAAACTTCCCGGGAAAAATATAGTTATAAGAACAGCAACTACTTTCTAACTGTTAGCATTGCTTATTTTCATTATTTTTTAAACCCAATTCATATCTGTTGCTCAACTTTACAGCTCCACTGCGTAAACAAACTCAATCATAATGAATAGCTTAAAAGAGGTAATCAATAACTCAATGATCTAAAAAAAATTGTTGTACGTTCTGTATGTTGTGGTACCTTCAGAAGCCAGTTGAAGTTATTTAATTGTAGAGTATGCAGGCATGCAAAACTGCATCAAAATGTTTTCAACTTGTAGGAATGTGGTGTGAGCTGCCAATGTACCAACGAGCTCAAGCAGTACCCATAGACAACATTTGTAAGTATTGCTTTACTTTAGTTAAGCGATTTCATGTTACTAGTTACTACTGATGGAAGTAAGTGTGAAACCTCTCGCAAATTACTAAGCGCATTCACTGAAAAAACACTCTAAAACGTACTCAAAAAATGCCATGAACTCATATGCTATTAGCAGCAAGCTAGTTCATTTCTACAAATTATGCTATAACAAGTCATCAAAAGGTAGCCAAAAATATTTTGACATATAGCATTAAATAACTTTCTTAGTTAAGATAATGGATATAAGGTGGAACGTAAATTTACATGGGTATGGTAAATTGCAGCAAGCAGTAAGAAGAATATATGTCTGAGTTTACAAGATATGTTAAAGTTTGCAAGTAGGTTACAAGTAGAAAGGAGTGGGAAAGAACAAAAACTTATCGCACACTTTGTACAGTGGTAAAAATGATTTGGTTATTTTGTCATGTATATTTTTGGTTAACCACAAAACGAATCTTAATGCATTCTTTATCCCTATAATTTATTTACTATGTTTATCTATACTTATGCTATACTATACTTATGCTATATTATACTTATGCTATACTATACTTATGCTATACTATACTTATGCTATACTATACTTATGCTATACTATACTTATGCTATACTATACTTATGCTATACTATACTTATGCTATACTATACTTATGCTATACTATACTTATGCTATACTATACTTATGCTATACTATACTTATGCTATACTATACTTATGCTATACTATACTTATGCTATACTATAATTATGCTATACTATACTTATGCTATACTATACTTATGCTATACTATACTTATGCTATACTATACTTATGCTATACTATACTTATGCTATACTATACTTATGCTATACTATACTTATGCTATACTATACTTATGCTATACTATACTTATGCAATACTATACTTATGCTATACTATACTTATGCTATACTATACTTATGCTATACTATACTTATGCTATACAATACTTATGCTATACTATACTTATGCTATACTATACTTATGCTATACTATACTTATGCTATACTATACTTATGCTATACTATACTTATGCTATACTATACTTATGCTATACTATACTTATGCTATACTATACTTATTCAGATGTAACAGTACAGAAGGTTGGAAGTTTAGCAGATTTTGAGTTGGTAATATTCATCAGCCAAAGATAAAATGATGTTCAACCTGAACAGCTCAGTCTCAAACAAATTTAATATAGACTTTTTAAAATAGAATACAATTAAATAATATTATTATCATTGTATTCTCTCCCAACCAGTTTATTCTTCTTGGTTATTGCAAAAAAGAATGCGATAAAATAAAAAGCTGTCATTTCATGAACTTGATATGATTATTTGAAAGGTTTTCAGTTTTCACTGTGTTTTTGTTTAGGCTTATAGTCTTTTAGCTATTTTAGTCACTAGTCTTGGATAGTCAACTAGCATGCATACAGCGAAAATAAATAAAATTACAGTAAAACCTTTAAAGAGGGTCGATCCGTGGAAAGACATGTTAAAGTAACCACAAGGATTCTCATAAAATATGCTAAAATCTGTGTGTTATTAAGCTTTATAATAATAATCTATCAAATGCTACAAATATGCATTGTATATTAATGAACAAGTGACATGGATGAACCTTAGTTATATTACATGCAGAAATTATAGTTAATGTTTTTCAAACAAAAATATTTTCATTGTTCGCTCGGATAGCTGCATTATATTTGTTACTTTTGTTGGAACGAGCCCTTTTTGATAGTCCAATTCCTTCCATGATGTTTTCTGACCTCAATTTTTTTTCTGCACACTAGTCGATATTAGCATCCATACAATTTTCTGGCAGAGCTTTTTGCGTCGATTGTGTACAAATTCAACATGTGAAAGTTATGCTTGCTAAATGCAACCTTTAACTCAAACCTTGTGGTTCATCTACCATCATAAATGTTAACCACTTTTATATACATGCACTTTTAATCATCAAAATCATGTAAAACAAGTAATCGATATTAGCCTGAGACAGTTATTAACCATTTTTATAGCATTGCTTTTAAAGTGTTATCAAACATAAAGAAAGTATTTGGAGTTGGACGAGATGTAATTATTATTAATGTAAACAGTTCATGAATAATACAATTTTGAAGACACTTACCTACTGATCAATTGATGTTATGGGTTTGTAAAGATCGAAAATTGTCTAAGTGGCGGTCAAAAGGAGGTGACAGTCAAACGGAGCTGGCGTTTACTTCAGGAGTGACGCTCCTTTTTTTTGCCCTCTGCTCACAGTGGCGGTCAAATGGGAGTGGAGGTCAAATAGAGGTGGCATTTAATTAGGGTTCTTACAGTATGTTCAAAACTAGGTAATACAAATTACGACATGATTCAACAATTAACAGAGACCAAAGTACTCACTAGGATATATACAGGCCAAAATGTGGCCGCTAAAAGTATAATGAGGCACTTGCTGTCAAAGAACCCACTGGTAAGAAAACCACTAAAACTAAAGTAAAGATGTCCATCTGATTGTATATTCTGATATTAACTATTTTCATGTATTAAATAATGTATTATAAAAAGATGCCTTATTTGTATGCCATATATTTAACTGTAAACAGTAATTAATATTTTCAAAAATCATTGTCATTTTGATCTAAATTATTAAATGTTGATAGCTCTGACAAAGGCTGAGGATAAAATGGGAACACATGCTAAAACTATAGTAGCAAATCTATCTGAGCTTATGTTCACAACCAGGTGATTAAAACTATGTATGTCATGGTTCAACCATTGACAGAGACCAAGGTACTCAGTGAAATATATACAGGCCAGAATGTGGCCGGTAAAATATTTATGAGGTCCTTGCTGTCAAAGAACTTGCAAGTAGAAACATCTCTGAAAGTTGAAAAGGAACACTAGTTTGATTATATGTTCTAGTAGTACCTATTTTCTCATATTTTATAAGTTACTATAAATATGGCGCTAAATTTTTCTGCCATATTATTTGCTGTAACTTTTGTCAGTTTTTTAAATAGCGGTGATTATGAGCTAGAACTTTCAACAGCTTGTAACAGCCAAACGTATGCTGAGTTTGCCTTTGCTTCCTTACATAAACAGTAGTTCTTTGCATTTGAAAGGCAGTCATGGTTTAGTTGGAGGTGTAAGACATGCTATAGTATTGTAATAAATTTGGTTAAGTATAAAATATTTGGGGTGGTAATGAAAAATTATGAAATTCTCATCAGTACCCGTCACTTCTACTCAAGCAAGGAATAACTGTAGTTTAATACTCAACTTCATAGAAACCTTAATTTGATTTTTTGGAAATTTGTCAGAAGACAGACCCTCGTTTTTCTTTCTTATTTTCATTTCTTTTGTGCGCATTAAAAGGCTAAAAACACGGCGCTCTGCTAATTTATATCAATAGCTAGCTGATACCAAGTCTTAGGTTTATTCGTTTACGACTGCTAATTTGAGGTATGCGTGTGGGTTTGAACAGCAGTTTGTGCTAATCATCACAGTGGATTATTAGATTTGATTTAATTAAATGGAGAGGCTTTCACCAAGCATGATAGAAATTGCATAACTTAAGAATACTTGTAGAGTTAGATTATTAATGGCGAGCCATAACAGCTCATAAAGAGATGAACATAACGGCTCTCTCCTCATTGTTAGCCAGTTACTTTTGGTACTCACAGCCTGATGGTTACAGGTCCGCTCCTTACAGGCTTGCTCCGAGCCCTGCAATAACCTGTCGTCCATCTTCTACTGTAATAGGGCCATACATTGGCTTCAGAATGTCATTGGGTGACTAGTGTGCATTGAATTAAAAACAAAATTATGTTTTGTTAAGCATTGTCTTGTAATTATTTCTAACTCAGAAAACACCACTGCCATTTCATGATAGCTTTTCTTACTTGATGGATAGCCAAAAAAGAATTAGTTTATTAATGCGAAAAGAGTTGAGTTTGTCGGCACCCTATTGATATTCATCAATATTTTGTGCAAAATTTTAGACTGTCAGATATACGGAAGTTGCTGGCAATAATAAAATTAGTTTTTCTGTACTTAGCCAAGCGTAACCTTGCTGGCGAGGCGTCTATACCTCACTTTATTTTAAAAACTATCAACACTTTATGTCATTGTTTTGGCTAGCATATAACTTTCTTGTGGTTGTTTTCCTGTACAAATCACAGCATTTGTGTCTGGTTGTTTGGTATGGGGATCCTTTGTATCTCAGCTCCAAAGCTTAAACCTTTGTCAGTGTACATTATTTTATTACCACTTTGGACTCAAGTGCTTAGATAGCCATTTATTTGCACAGCAATATTTTTACCAGTGGTTTCCCATTAAGCTCTTCTCATTGCGGTTGTCTTTTCATGCAAACTACTAAGTCCTTCTCTGGTAACTTGACATGGGCAGTGCCTGGATTTGTTTTGTTATTTGGGGGGCAAAAGCTTCAGCGTTTGTCAATCCACATCATTCATGAATATGTTTAACTGAAGCACTTCAACTGTATTTTGTCTTCCATTATTCTCGCAAGCACTTGCTTATTCATTAATTTCTATTGTATTATGGTCAAACCACTGAGGCATGAAAGTCTATACAATTGTAGTTAAATCTGAATTTCATCCTTAGTCGTAGTATAGCGACACAAGACTAATCTGCTATGCTCTGCTCTATTGTCTGTATCCACGTGACTGTTAGCTGTGGTAAAGCAACCCAAAATGAATCTGCTCTGCTTGATTGTCACCTCTTATGGTAAGTGTAAGCTTTGCTGCAGGATATTTTATGGTAATAATGTCTGTGTTAGTGAGGTACATGTCTTGACTAATGAGGTTTTGCATTGACATCGATGTTCAATTCATAATTTTGATTTGTCGCTCAAACAACTTTGGCTTGAAGACTGATATGTTTCATTGAAGTTCATAATAAAACATGTTGGTAATGACAGAATAAGCCAATGGGACATGAGCAATGCTTCGAAAGAGTTTCACATAAGCACCGACAATCAGAACTTTGCGTTATTGCCATTCCAAAGATGCGCTAAACATATTGCTACTATACATCAACTTTGTAATGATGACTTTATTTGGTAGTTCTACTAACATCATGGGTTTACAAACCTTGCTTCAGTTGTGCTGCGCAAAGTTTATTTTCCACATTTTATGTTTGACTATTGCAAAGCAACTAAATGTTATTAGCCTGTTGCCACATGTGAAATAACTCAATCCTGGTAGATTGGCATACTTTTATCAACTCACTTTATTGTTTGCATTCAGCTTTGCTCTAACACCTTTACCAACTGTTCAGATTTCTGGCAATTCTACACTTTTCACTTTGAAACAATTTTCACGCTAGTGGGACAATCTTTTATTTGCTATTGTGCCATTGTTGTATCCAAAATTTTTGACAAGAATTTTTTCTTATGCATTTTAAATTAGCAGGAGCACAAGACCTATCAACTCGAGAAGGCATACATTCTAAATAAAAAATTATACTCCTAATCTAGCAAAGAACTTCTTCTCCAAAACTAAAGTAAGTGGCTTATAGTGTGTATTAGAGTGAAATAGTGACCGAAAAACCTTAGCGACCCTTTAACCTTTTCGCTGCCAAAGAAGTTGCTATGTGTTTTCTAGGGTCGAGTGCTGTAGACGCATTTTTATGACTTTCTCAGCAATTGTGTTGTAACTTAATTTTATTATTTGTTGGCAACATAACCCATAGTCTTTAGGACTTCTATGAAATTGACGGTGATGTCCAAAAATTTATCTATAAAGTTATCCTACAACAACGAAGCAATTTTTAATTTTGTTTGAGAATTTCCAATCTAAAAACCATTATTTTTTTGTGTAAGTTTTATTAAGTACCACTCGCGAGTCAGAAAACGGGTAATTATTTATGTTGATGACGTCATAGCCAATTCAGATCCCAATTCTCGTAACTATACAGGCAATTAAAGTAGCAGCACGGTCTCTGATAGTGGTGAAAGTAATAGTTTTGTAAAAGTAAAGAACATTGTGGATAATCGTTTTAGCTTCGCAGCGATCACTTCACATAACTTTAACACTACACAAAGTACAGAAACATCAAAGTCTTACAAAGCAATGTTGGTTAGAATGTTGGCAAAATAAAATATGTAACAAAAATATACTAGATGGAGTTTTGAAATTGAAAAAAATACTGTGTACATATCATGAAGCAATATTGGCAATTTTCGGTAAAATGCATGGCACTAAGCTGATAGCTTAATTTGTACATAGTTGGCAGTGAAAAGGTTAATAAGGTACATGGACCTTACAAAGGCAATTGGGAAGAAACAAGCACAGAAACTTGTAAAGTTTATAATGAAGTATGCGTTTACATTTTCAGGAGTCAATAATTTCTACTACCCTTAATGATGAAAATATTTGTTGGTCATAAAAATTCGCGATTTCGCGAACAGTCAATTCTGCGAATTATTAAATTCCGTGAATAATTAGTTCTATTTTTAGTCACAAGGGAAAATAACTACTGTATCTAATTAAAAACTAGCTGCTAAGCTTGTTTTTAAAACCAATACTAAACGTAGTTGAGTTCCAAAACATTTTTAAAATCATTGCCTGAGCTTTGAGCTAACACTATTGCCAATGCATCACATTTCTTTACAAAATTATTCAAGGTTGTCACAAGATATGCAGAATGGCGTCATCGCAAAAATAGCCGCTAGGCAGAAGTACTAAACGTAGCTGAGTTCCAAAACTTTTTTTAAAATCATCGCCTGTGCTTCGAGTTTTATTGTCATTGCATCAAACTTTACAAAATTATTCAAGGTTTCCACAAGTTATTCGGCTTGGCTTCGTCATCGCAAAAAATCTCTCCTAGTCTTTTTTACATTGAAATCAACTCCATCAATCTCTAATACCGAAGTTGAGGACGATCATGATTCTGATCTGGAAATTACGGTATGTATTTGATTTGCAGTGCAGATACATTTTTCCATAATTAACTGCGCTAGCTAATTCTTTCTTTTAAAAACTGATCTATTTTATTAAATACATCAGCTATTGTTTTTGAACCTCTGCGCGACAGCACATTTTTGCGCTCATAAATATGTTTGCTTTTTTGTCTTTAATGCAGATTAAGAATGAAACAACTTACTCTGATTACGAAAACTAGACACAAGTAGTAAAATTCATCAAGGCAGGAATATTGGCAGGGAACCAGTCAACCCGGACCCCTTCATCGACAACAACTCCTTGATATCGCTGCAACAAACATGATCATATTATATATTTTATTTTGTGTATAGATATATTATAATTTATTATAAACTTGAGTGCACAAATAAACTATTTCAAATACCAATATAATTTTACAAACGATGGAGTAAATATAAACAGTTTAGTCCATATGGCGGTTGTCTAGCAATAAAATTAAACTGGTACTCTTGATAAGTGATTACTAGCGTGTAATAGTGCTCTCTGACTAGTCATTTTGGTAATAGTAGCTCTATATCGCTGTCACTGTCTTGGGTGGATGTTAAAGGCGATTATATCGCTACTGCATGACTGGTAAGGAAGTTATCATCAAAACTTTCCTCGTGGCTTACTATTGCAAAGTTCTGCCGGTTGACCAAAACTTTGTGCTCGTAAAGGCGTTTTTGTTCATTTCTTAAAACAGATATATTATTCTCGTTAGCAGCTGCAGTCACTTCTACCTAATTTCAAGACCTCCCTGAATGATTGGTGATCTTCTAAGAATGACATCTACCACCCTTGTAGTCATGGTGCATCCGTGTATGATGAAAAATCTCTCTCACACTAAAACCAATAACGAAGCCGTAGGATGGAAAAAATAAATATTGCGTTTTATCGACGAACCAAAGTAAAATTCAATTAATTTAGTAAATGGTTTTGAAAAATCTCATTACTTACCACAAATCGTTTGTTCATCAAAAGCCTCCATATCGATGAATATTCATGAAAACCTTTGAACACAGCAAAAAATGTCTAGTTTAGCATGATCGACTCGTTGTTGCAAGCTATGGTGTACATCGCGTTTTGCTGTATGCGCACACCGAAACAGGCGGTGTGCGCATGCATAGGGTTCTCTCTATTGTAAAACGCAATAGAGTTAACTCTTCATAGAGAGTGACATTTTTTAGCCACGAATAAATTAGTCCGCGAATAAGCATGAAATGGCAATTTTCGCGAAATATAACTATAGTAGGGTATTTTACAAAATTCTGTTGCTACCAACCAACTCTTGGAATATTGAATTTAGGTTTTAACTATTTTACGGCAAGTTTTGCTTTGGTAAAAATAAAATGAACCATCAATTTGGCATTGTAAATGAGGCAGATATTTTACTGCTCTTGACAAAGTGAAGCGATTAAGCAGAAAAGTAGTATTGGCTTGTTGAAAAACAACTAATAACTTACTTTTTAGAATGTAGCTTATTTTGATCAACTATTTTTGCTGTATGCATGACCATCATGGTCTAAAGCTATTAAAAATGTTTTCACTTGCCTGGTAATTTTTAGGTTTTTAGTTTTATTAAAATTTTCTTGTTGGTAGAATACTATTTGCCATCTAACCAATGTTACATTTTATAGTTGCTACACACAAATACTCATGGTTTGTTTTATATTGCCAGGAGTAGAAGATATATCGGTTTTGGAAGGTGAACTAAAGAAGGTAGATCCATAATTTGGCAAAGTATTTATCATCAAGATTACAGTAAGTATATTTTATAGTAAATTTAATGAAAGCAGTTATTTGACAATTAGTGTTGAAAGTTTTTTGATAAGTTTGATGAGACTCACAGACACTCATAAAACTCGTAGACATAAAGTGCTGTTCATGTTCAATATTTTGCGTATTTCATATCAATTTAATTTTATTGTGATGTAAAAATTGTATGACTGCAGGCGACCATCAATTACTACAATCAGTTGCACAACACGAGGCTACCAAACACCAGTTTGAAAAAGGTTTTTACAAAAATTAATAAAATATGACAGTAAATTGTCCATGCGGTTAGTAGTGTAGTAATATTTTACCATATATGGTAAATTGTACTCTATCCTTATGATACTATATATGGTGTGAGCTGATAAGATTTAACCTCATTTTTATATTTGTATAAATATATTGATATTATTTCTATTCTTTATTTGTCACACACTAAATAAACATAAGACTTATGAAATTGGTTATAATCACATTTTGTGCAAAGTCTAACAGAGAAGTTTGTATTTGACTATTGGTAAGTTTATATAACAGAGAATATATCTTTTTAAATGTACAACAAAACAAAGTTCCATGGAAGAATGGAACTTTGCTTTTGATCCATCTCTTGTCGATGAGGATTACTAAAAATGTATTATTGTTTTTATAAATAAACTCATTTATGTCAGATCATATATTTTTGGTTTGTGATGTTTTTTGAAGTTGAATTTTACTAGAATCCGTGTCAAGAAAAATATGACCGTCGAATGAGTCGAGGGTGGATGTCTAATTTTCGTGTTTGGTGTCAAATTTTGGACTTTTTCACAAGATTTACCATGCTATAATGATAACATCAGTATTAGTAATCAACATTTATAGATAATAGTTATACCTTGTAAATCAATGAGTTATGATTAAATGATTAGCTAGCCTGTCAATTAGCCTTATGACTAGTAATAGGCTGTGTTCCTTTGTTTGTAGTTGTAACAAATAAAATTGCTACCTATGCTACTCCTGATCATTAACTCACAGAATTGAAAGAGTGGAGTGCCGAGAATGAAACCTGATACTCGTACTGACAGTTAGTACTAGTAGCTGACTAACTCAAGAGACTGGTCCAAATCCAGGCAATTTGGCAGGGCCAGAAAATACCAGCCTACTTCATGTAATTCATAGGAAAACTCAAGGCGTAGGTCAGTTAACCACGTATAATGTAAAGATTAATTTGTCACTAGCTTTAGTTTTTAGGCGAAAAGCATTTGACATTTATTAAATAACAATGAGATGCTAAACTAGATGTTGGTAACCTTCTGTACACTTTCGGAAATACAAAGCAAGCAATCCTGTCGCATTGGGATTAAATTTTAGCTGCAATTCCCAAAGAAGAGATCTTCTGTAATAGAAAATTGCTATTATAAATGAGCGGTGATTTATTGATACAATGGTAAATTTAAAGAAAACCTAATTAGCAGTAATTAAAGCTCATGATTTGCCTAGTAGAACCCAATGACAACAACCAACTGCCAGTACTATAAAAAGGTTAAAAATCCAATGCAGATTTATTCAAACACATTTCGGGGTCTTCACAAATCTTCGCTTGTTATGAATCTGTTGGCATGACCATTGGCTAACATATCCATACCCTAGAGTGGATGAATACCACGACAAGATGTGCTAGTAGCAGCTAGTTGGGTTGTTGCAGTACTTCATCTAAAATTATGTCCCGCGCTACCAAATATAGCTAGATGTCAACTCGAGTGCCTACAAGTCAATGGGTGTCAATTGGTATTGCAGTCTGGTAACACCCAATAATGGGTGTCTGGCTGAGACCACACAGAATCACTTAAAAGGCGGTTTAGAAGTTTCAAGTTTCAGCCGATGACATCATTCTCCATCAAGGTATGTCTCAACCCTGGCACATGTGTCACAGCAATAACCTGTTTCATGCTGGTAATTGTAGACTATTCAAAATTATTTATGCTGTGAAGTTTTGGTTGTTTACAAGGTTATAGTGACTTATTGTGCACCTAGTGCTTTATTAAATTATGGAATAATATATATGATGTACATGTACTAATAAAATAACAAATAAGATATATGAAATTAGTACCTAGAAGCTCACTATTCACTTCAACCGAACTTCAGGTTTAGTCACTTTCCGTTTGTCTGCAAGAGATCGAGGATGTTGATCAAGGAAGAGGGTGAATGGAATGTAGTGAAATTTTTATCTCTCACACATTTCTTATTTATTTCTGCTGTTGTATATTATTGCTAAATTTTTATAACTTGGAAACCAAAGATTTTTTTAACTACAAAATGATGGTGAGTATTAATACTTTGTATGGATTGGATATTAACGATCATGGTAATGGCTAGATCACTAGATGTAATTGTTATGGGTGGAGCAGTAGAGGTCATTGTTATGAGCAGACTTCTAGAGGTCATTGTTGTGGGTGGAGCACTATAGGTATTTGTTTTGAATGAAACACTGAATATCATGGTGATGGGTAGAACAATATAAGTCATTGTTATGACTAGAGCACAATATGTCATTGTTATGGCTAAAGTACTAGAGGTCCTTGTTATGCTCGCTCACAACTAATAACTCTTGTCAATTAGTTTCAATATTATTAATAACTCATAACCTTGTTACAAACTTAACATTTGCCATTCTGTAAGTTGTTAAGTAGACACCTACAGTCATGTACATAACTGTGGAACAAACAAATGAATTTACCCCAGCATCGACGTTAGTACAACAAAAAGTTAGTACTAGTAAATTCAGAAATTGTAATTCATGCATAGCAATTTTAGAGTTTTGACTCTTCCAGAACCTTTCCAGTCTTAGTCATGATACTGGTTGTGAGTTGGGCCCTTGTTTGATTCCCTACTGGTACTTTACGAGGTACACTTGAGAACATGTCAAAAACGCCCTATATCATTGAATAGGGTGTGCAAAAACATTCGTTTAGGTTTACCTGCATTTATAGCTATCTTCTAGCACTGCTCTCAATAATATGTGACAAACACGATTGTTGCTCTATCAATGACCTTGAATCCTGGGTCATAGCTTTTGCTGATGCATGTCATGTAACTCGTGTATGAATGTCACCAGACCTTACCCAACTCGTATATTGTGTATCATCATGCACCAACTCAACTAAGGCTAAAACTAATAATTTGTTCTTAGTTTGTGAGGCCTGTACTCTTAATCTTTTTTAAAGCGTGATAGTTCCATTTAAATGGTTTCTGATATTTCTGCTCTGGCAATCCATAAGCAAACATTCTGCCCAATCTGTGTAATGATCTTAGTTTTTAACCTGTCCTGGCTGTTCACTAATGGTCTATAAATAGACTAGGATGACTAATTCCTAACAGGTATTATTAGCCTGTTTATTACTCATTTGTTCCTATCACTAGTAAATCTATAATCACAATGTGTTAAAATAATATTTATAGTTTTTCTATTTCATCTTTGCAGATGTGCTCTTCTTGTCTGCTGAAGTTGCCTCTTTCAATGTTGACAGCCTACGTTGAGTTCAAACAAGTTAATGTACAATCAAAAAGATTTATAAACCATGATAATGACAGAGAGATAGGATACTAACATCATATGGAGAGGTTAGTCAGTAGTTGATGGAGGGTGTTAGGAGAATAATGGTTAGCTTGTACTCGTCTATAACATGATTAAGCTAAAATAGTTACCAAAGAAAGGATGTTAATATGATTTTACTAGTGTGTGTAAAGAAGCAGTGTGTGACAGCACATGACTTGGTTAGTGTCAGACCATATCCTATAGAGGGTTTGGACATGCTTTACTGTTTTTACATAGCATACTTGGTACTAACTCACTTACTGTGAGGATTGGTATCGCATGTACTTGTGTGCATTCACTTAGTATTTAGTGTGTTGGATGTTTGTATACAATGACTGGAATTCAGTGGCTGTCGGTGGCCAAAATCATATCATGTGAGTTCAACCACTATGTTTATATGATGTACCAATCATAAATCTGCATGGCAAGCAATTTTTATTACTCGAAAATCTTTATTGATTGTTTCATATTTGCAAATGATGGAAATAGTACTTCCAAGTGATTCACAAGTAAATTCACACTGTGTTAAAATAATATTTTTTGTGTTTCTATTTCATTTTTCAGACATGCTCTTCTCATCTCCTGAATTTGTCTCTTTCAATATTGACAGGTTATGTGAAGTTCCAACAAGTTGCTTTTAAAACAAAGATATCTATAAACCATGATGATGACGAAGAGATAAGATATAAATGTAAGCTTTACAGGTTAGTCGACAGTTGTTGCACTGTGTTATGAGAATAATGGTTAGTTTGTACTCCACCTATAACATGATTAACCAAACATGATTACCAAAGAAATGATGTTAATATGAATTTACTAGTGTGTAGGAAAACTGGTGTATGACAGCACATGACTTTGTAAGTGTCAGACCATATCCTTTACAAGGTCTGGACATGCTTTACTATTGTTACATAGCATACTTGGTACATGACTCACTTAGTGTGAGGATTGGTATTGTATATACTTGTGTGCATTTACTTATTCTATATATTAATATTAATTAATAATTATAATAATATAATAATTATAAATAAATATATAAATAATATAATAATTAATAATATTAATTAATATACTAATTCTTATATTATTACGTATTCAGTGTATTGGATGTTTGTATACAATGACTGGGAAATCAGTTGCTTTCTGTTGCCAAAAATCTTATCATGTGAGTTCAATCATTATGTTTCCATAATGGGCCAATCAGTTAATCATCTGAAAGGTGGACCTGACTAAAATCTGGAAGTCAATCCAGTTTGGTTACTTGAAAATCTTTATCTTATGTCATATTTGTAAATGATGGAATTAGTACTTCCAAATGATTCACAAGACGATGCCGTACACGCTATTCTATTGTAAACCTTGTCATACTTCAGACATTATTTTGATTGGAGCAATTCTAAATGTGCTAATGTTCAGAATGCTGCTAGGTCTGATGAGATTGTGCTGCTAGTTATTGACCTAGGTGTCAATAATTAGCAGCACAGTTCTTGTAGCTTTCTCATGTTTATCAACAATGCACTGGCGGTAATCCGATTCATGCAAATGTCTATTCAAACACCGTTCAATGTCCATCGAATAATAAGTTAGCTCAATGTGCGCACAACTCCAAATCAGCAACATTAAAACAGTGATTATCTCCAGTATGCTTGAACCTAAGTAGTTAAGAAAGTATATTTTTAGAGTTTCTCTTTTTGTGAGTGAATTCATTTCATAGAAATGATCATTACACTTTGTGGTCGTTATTTTGGTCATAACTCAAAAATCATTTGTTTGAGGTTAATCAACTAATCAGAAAAGCAATCAGTCAAAATTCCTCTCTAAAATGATACTAATATTACCATGATTGCATTTACATTAATATTGATTTTTCAAAGGTCCAGTTGGTTTCTCCACATTTTTGAATATATTTTTGAATGTGACGCTAGTGCTAGCCTCATAACTCCCAACTTGTAAAGGCCTTAATAGCCATACCATCTAAAACCCAACAGGGCACCTTAGAACTTTTGTTTTCAATATATTGTGTACCGACGTATCAGATTAGAAACTCATAAAAGTACCCTCGCTTTTTAAGGATCAATGATTTCAATGAATATACTCATAGATTGTTGTCTGGAAAGCAATATAGCAATGTGTGTTGAAAATCTGCCTGCATGCTGCAGGCTATCTGATTGAACATTACAGTAATCACAGGCAACGCTGGCCTTCCTGGTAGTATTATATAAACTCATGAAATAGTTAAACTCAAAAAGTAATACATATGGGATATTAAATTATAATATATGAAGATGGATTGAAAATGTTCACTGTGCTATTCACTTTGCCATTTTATATTTTACTATAACAGTAGACAACTCTCCAAAAAATCCAGGCTAGTCCTTTGGCTGCATGCCAATTAAGCTAGTTGGTCAGCAGCCAATAGGAATAGTTATTGTTGTAGTAGAATTAGATGGCTTGAGAAGACATCTTGTCAGACACAATGTCTCATCTCGTAACAGAACCTTCTGTTGATCACAGCAAGCATTTTAACTCATTTGCAACAGACTAACTTTCATGTGATCTACCTCAATTACCAGTTATTTAGTCATTTCTCAAAAACATGCTATAATTTAACTTACTACTGCAAAAAACTGAATTGAAATAAGTTTCCCATTCAATTTTAAAAACTACCACTCTCCTCTTTTAAATGGTATAAAATTCAAACGGCAACTTCATATTACTTACATGTAGACATGTGTTTCAAAGAAGGTAGTATTAGAAAGTTTCTGATTTTCGAAAACCTTTACATGCTGAAACAAAGTTAAAATTTCACGATATTAATAGTAAACATATGAGTAATTTAGCTAAAATTATTGTTTTGCTACATGCGATACAAAGTTATAAAATAATATTTTTTATTTATAACAGTTAGTTATGATCGTAAAAATCATGAAACTCCAATTTCGAACTTGTCCTGCCAAGTAGCATGCTTCAAACCAAAACATAGCAAATTTACATGCCAATATAACTCAAATAAACTGGCAAAAACATGTTTCAACAATTAGGAATATGTTCAATAAGTCTATTCTTGATTATTCAGACTTCATAGATCGCTCTAATAATCGATATGACCTTATCGAAGGTGAATGGTAACTTCAGCCTGACTACGGGTTACTACCGAAAAAACTCATTTCCATTTGAGCATAACGATTCAGATTGGCAAAATTAAAAGTTAATGATAAATTTCCAACACTAAAAATAAGGTTTTTATTTGATTTATGCGGTCTTTCACTGTTTTACCACTTCTTAATCTGCATATTTACTTCTGGAGTTGAAAAACATTTGATCGCTTTCGGTAAAAATGAAAGTCGACATGATGATTTTTCGGTTTAGGTAGACATCGGTATGGGTTTAGAATTTTGGTTATAACTTTTGCCAGAGATATCATGGAGGAAATATTGTAAGTTTTTTTTATTGGCCAGAAGTTTTACTTCAAACTTAGTCATAGGTTTTCTACTATAACTTAGAAACAATTGTACATGGAATGGGTAAATTTTCCGGGCAAAGTAACTAGCTTTGGTAGCCTAGCTGCAAGCAAAGTTGAGTCCCGATGGTTGCAAATGATTTAAATAGAAAAATAATGGATGTCAATCTACATGTATATCAATATCCTTGAATCGGGTAATCTTTCCATTGCTATTATTTGCATAAAATAAACGGCAAAGACCTGCAGGTCAAGTCAATTTTGTTCTTTGCAATTTTTACTCAATGTTTCATGCTGGCAAAAGATGGAAGCAACATTTGCAGATGCTAATCTATTTTAAAGGTTATTCACATTTCTGTAATTTATATTTTGAAATAGTGATGCTAAGTAAGATAAGAGTGCTCTGCTATGACCCCAGGTATTAATAGAATTACTCAGTTTTTACCAAAGCACCAACTTTAACTTGCGACTTGGAAATTTCATTGAAACACTCAGCCTTCAGTAACTCAACAAGCGCACAGTTTCAAATCTGCATCATCTGCATTTATGGAAATATGTTGTATAGTCATTCAAAAGTCGATATGAGACTACTTGAAGCACCAAACATAATAATAACCCTTTCCTAGTGACTTTCACTTCATAAGCAGATAAAATACCATCAATTCCCAACAGGTTTTGTATGCTTGTCTACTATAGCATTACAAGTGTTCAAACTGATTTACTCACAAATTTGAATTTAAAAATTTTAAATCTGACTGGAATTGGTTTCTACAACATAGTTTTGTTTAATTACCTTGACGTCATGGACTATCTATCATACTTGGAATGTGTTTGATATTGGTTATAAGAAGAGACCTTAAGATAGATACACACTAATATAGACTTCTTACATGGTGTCATGGTTAACTAAAGGTCGCACCTTTAGAGTTGTTTCTTCTACATACTTTATGTAAGCCAGGAGCACACAACTTGTTCATTTTTTGCTCTGAGCAGTAATGGTAGTATTAGTTATTAGTTACATAATGTTGTCATCAGGCCCATATTCTCTGAGGGGGCTGGGTGGTAGAGCCACCCAACTTTTTACTGAATCTGGCCTGAGTATTAAGAATTGCAGTCCAAGCTCATTAAGTCTAGCTCTAGCGCAACTAACGCTAGAGCACTTATGTAGCCACTTCGCTTCATTGCTAGTTGCGCTCGAGCACAATGAAGCGGAGAGGCTCACTTATCTAGGATTGGTTTTGCCTGCCACTAATGCAGTGCATTGGAGTTCTTTTTCTGCATCGAAGCGAATCAAAACCTCGATGAGGAGCACAAAGGGACGGGCTGGTCTAAATGGTCTTCTAATATCACACATAGGCTCTACAAAGTTGTTGAAATAGATACAGAATCAGTTGTGAAAGATCTCTGCCATGGACACATTGACAAAACAAGAGCTATTGCAATATAAAAGTAATATTGTAGCTCTTGTCTGTCAACGTGCCTAGAAGAAATTGGCAGTGTCATCAGTGTTGTACTGCTCGCTAAATAAAAAAAGGTTTAACTGCCATGAACCACAAGCATTAATTTATGTAGATTTTGATGCTTATGATTGATTGCATTTATGCATGTTTTGTGGGTTGTTTATCCTTAAAAATTCACAGTTTTGGGATACTGCCCTGAACCCCAATTGGGGGCTTACACCGCTCCCCAAAACCTTCAGGTGTTGATAACTAGTCGTCTAACATTTGCAGCCTCAACTAGCAACCAGAGAATACAGGCCTGCTTGTTATCCCCTTTGCTCATCAAACATACTCCAGGTCCAAAATGGTGAATGGTAGATTTTATAGATGTTAAACTTATGTAGCTTTGTAGCAGCTTGAAAAAAGGAATGAAGCAAATATTTCTGCTATCAAAATAGTTTTCTTTAAAGCCATGGAAAAAGTATATACCTTTGGCTGACTTCTCTCCTTGTTTACTAATATTGATTTTCAGCTTTCCGGTCAGTTATATATGCTTCTACAATGGTTTCAATTTTGTCATAGACGTTGTCTAGAGTACCGAGATTCAAGCTAGCAAGTTTTATTAAAAACGCTTTTTGTTCTATTCAGCGTTAATTGTAAACATATTCATTTAGGATCTACTATCCAATCATGACAAAGCAGCAGGAGTAAATATCAAGCACTCCTAGTAACTGTACACCAGTGTTCATCACTATGTATAACAATAAATACTTGTTAATTAATACCTTTAAACTTTGTTGATATTAGCTTGTCTGGTGGTATTCTGCTGGTAGACATTTAATTTCTAGCATAAACGTTTATGCTAAGATAAATATATAAAAGGAAACTTTATTGCCACCTCTCTTTCTTATATCTCTTCCTTCGCGGTTACACATTGCATTTTACCTAGGGAATTGTCCCACTGTACTTTCAAAAGTCCTTTAGCAGTTTCTATAAATATGAGCATGTACTGCAAAATTATACAGTCAAACCCATTTGCATGGTTGATATAGTATGTTGTTGAAGTTCTTAGATATTTGTGAAATGTAAACATTATTATTTGTGAATTATTCATTTGAATCACTCAGTGATAAGATGATGCAGTGATTGCCTATGTTCCTTGTTCACAGACACACGAGCAGTGGTAGGAATGTCTCACCTCTGTTCTACATCTGGTTGTAATCTCCTGGATTTCTGTGATTACTTCTATGGATCATCCTACATAGACTGAGGTGAGTCAAGATCTCATGGATATATTAGTAGTTTGAGGCTTACACTCTCCAACTTACAAGTAGTAGCCATTTACCCCATAGCCTAGGATGAATAATTTACTAAATTTCTATAATGTGATAGTGTAGGACATCAAGGTGAACCAGTGCAGAAGCACTATGCTGTGCAGACAAGCGGATCATGTTTCCATAGAGAGCTGTAATAGAGTGATGGTTTTGTATCTCCTTATGTCAAGGCTTGTCTGCATATGAAGTAACAGAATAAAAGACCTTGCACAACACTCAGAAGTGTGACTAGTTTTTTTAGTTTCCCAAAACTGGATGAAAACTAAAAAAATGCTGTTTTTGCAGACGGACCAATGAGCAAACCACCATTATCTAGTATAAAATAAAGTTAACAAATATATCTGATGCTAATGTTGCATGTTGCAAAATTGGAAAGATTTTACTAGCAGAAATATGTGTAGGTCTATGTTTAAAATTTTTCTCTCTGTTTATCCTGAAATTAAAATGAAACAGTGATATTATTCTGTAAATTATGACTGCAAAGAAAACTTGTTTTTTGCTTTTGCAAAATGATAGCCTGATATTCTAAATTTATAGTTGCAAAGCTATGGTGGAATCTGTTAATTCTGTGATCCATTGTCAGCGTTTATGTATAGGTACTAAGGTGAACCGTTATAAAGCTCGCTTGGGTATGCTAGGGTATGCCGGCTCATCTAAATCCACCCAATGTGTAATGATGTATCCCAATCACAGTGTAATTAGTATGGCTGTAACTCCTATAAAATTTTAAATTATGTTACTTTAATGTGTAATTATAATAATAGCATGTATATTAAAGTCGACTGCACTCATTTCATATATCAGTTGTACAGATTCTAGCTTGCCAATAACAGCTCTTCTTGATTTTAGGGTTTTCTAATGTAAATGGCAAATTTTTGTGTATTTGGTTGTTGTGTAAACCTATGCTATATTACTTCCTTTGGAAGAGAACTGAATGGCATGGTGCATTAAAAACAGAAAAAAGCGAATAACAGGTTTGTTAAGGAAATGGGCATCAATTTCCTTCAGAAGTTCCGCGGAGAGGACTTCAAATTAACATGTTTCAGCATCATGATTTTAAAGATGTGTGTATTTGTCATAGCATTCGGATGTGTTGCATTTGGGAATAGTGGGAGTTGTCTTTTCTTGGCTAGTCAGATCTTGATTGCGGAAAGCATGTAGACAACTCCAAGTTGATCTTTAACTTAGTCTGCTATTCTACGCATTGAATTGATTAGATTGGATAGCGATGCGTTGAAGATCAGATTTTAACCACTTGTGCTATGTACTATTTTGCAGAGTCTTCTAGCACTAGTACATCCACTCCTGAGCTCCGTTCCATGTCTACCACTACTATCACTTACAGTAAGTATGGATGCATGTTAAAGTCACACTTTTATTACTGGTTGGTTATTATATGCTTGTTTTACAGACTTAAATCTGATCATAGTTTTTAAGGTTTCAATCAACGACGAATCAATTGCCATTTAGCTTTCATGTTTTAATTATAGAACGTTTCATTGTCTTCTAGCTTCAGAGTTTTAATCATAGAACTATTCATAATCTTTTAGCCAGTTGTTAGTTACCCAGTTATATTTGCTATTTGCCAGTTTTTAGTTGATAGCTTGAATTTGCTAGTTGTCCATAAGTTAATTTGCCAAAACATTTTGTCAATTTTATTTGATAGTTGCTCGCTGCGCTGTGCTAAATGCGAAAATTTACTTGCTATTTGGCAGTTACTAGCTCTGATTTGCTAAATGCTAGTTATTGTTTTTACTAGAACATTCACTTTGTTTGCAATGTTAATAGGTAAGCTAATGCCACATATTGAATTTCTAAGTAAGTTAAATATTACCACAAAATAATAAGGAGCTTTTTGAATATCTCTTCAAGAATCATGTTCATTTAAAACTAAGTTTGTACTTAGAAAGTCTGATTTTGCAGATTGATTCAAAACTAATTACAGTGAAACTCGGCTAGCTTGACATTCACATGACTGAGAGAAAGTGTTCAAGTTATCACAGCGTTCAAGTTCATGAGAACACTGTTTCAAGTGCATGTATTTATCAGTACATGTACAAACAATATATAAATCAAAAGCATTGATTCCTTGTTGCAAGTTAAAGGGCCTCTCGTGTAACGTTTTAACGAGTTGTATTAGAAAGTATAAATATTTTCCAAAAACTTGAGATTTGTTTGTTTGTTTTAGGTGATGTGACTGTCAGCACGTTTTCAGATTAAAATAGGCAAAACCTGATCGCCGTTGAAACGCTCAGAAAAATAGACACATTTTTCTTTTGAGCGTTTTAACAAAAAACCAGTTTTGTCGATTTTTCTTTAAGTTTATCGTACGGTTACCTCGCTTCTCCTTGCTTACAAAGGGCTATCCCCAAGCGGATGTTTTTTAAAATTTTATTTTTATGCACACCTTTAGAAAAGTCGTTAACAAAAATATTTTGTCGATAGTGTTAACAATGATGCCTAAGAATTACTAAAAGTTGATGTTTATCTTTATGGCTAGAATAATGTGATATTCTAAAGGGATAACAACCCTCTTGGTAGCCGTTGGACATAAAACTATTTGAGTTAACAATGTTAAGGTGTAGTTATCTAAAGCAATTTATCATTGAGTGGGAACCGATCAAACAAATACGCTCGAGTTAACCATGCGTTCGAGCTATCCAAGGGCGAGTTATCCGGGTTTCACTGTATTTACAACACTTCAAAATTAAATCTGATATTCTAGTCATAACCACAACTTGATTGTGTCATTTAAAGATTTTTATAGAAGAAAAAAGAAGTACCAGCACATCTTAGAAGTGGCAGGACAATCAACCAGTACATCACCAGTGAGGATGGCTCTGCATGTAAAGATCCCAGCCATGATTGTCGATGCTGGTGTGTTTTATGTGGTGCTAAAATGCTACAGGCTTAAGTCGGATGACTTATTGTTGACAAGCTACACGAAAATAGTAGGTACAAAATCTTAAGTCAGTAGTTTGAATTTTCACTGCGGTTTATCTTTTCTTTCCATAAGGAAAAAGATCTGATATAAAGATGTTTCATTGCTACAGAAAATTAATCTTTACTAATAAAACCCACTTTCTTATTATTGTATGTGTGTACGTGTGTGTATACGTGCATACATGTATGTAGGTGTGTGTCTGTATGTGTGTGCGTGTGCGCACGTGCGTGTGTGTGTATGTGGGTGTGTGCACGTATGTGGGTGTGTGTGTATATATGTGTGTGTATGTGTGTGCGTGCAAGTGTGCGTGTGTGTGTGTGTAGGTGTGTGTAAATGCGGGTGAGGTTGCGGGTGTGTGTAAGTATGTGTGTGTATGTGTGTGTATATATGTGTGTATATGTGTGTGTATGTGTGTGTGTATGTGTGTGTATATATGTGTGTGTGTATGTGTGTGTATGTATGGGTGTGTGTGCACATGTGTGTGTATGTGTGTGCGTGTGTATGTGTGTGTGTGCGTGCGCGTGTGTGTGTGTGTTTATGAGTTTAGATGTGTGTATATGTGCACATATATGCAGGTGCGTTTATGCATCCGTGCGCGTGGGCGCATGCATGCAGAATTGTGTGTTTACGTGTTTGAGCTGTACATGTTTTGTTTGTATGTGCATGTGTGTGTGGGTGCGAGTGTGTGTGTGTATGAAGTTGTGTGTGCATTTGTGTGTGTGTGCATGTTTTTTAATCTGTGTGGTTGTAATGTATTCCCACATTCTTTGCTGCTTTTTACAAAACTTCACCCTCATATGATCTATGCTTTTTGTGTGTGTGTGTGCGTGCGTGCGTGCGTGCGTGCGTGTGAGTGTGTGTCAAATTTATCCTATAATCACTCTAATGTGTTCCATGCTTCTAGATCTTCTAGAATCTTTGATGTTTTGTGAAATTGCTATTTCATGGACAAGGCAACTACTAAACTTTAAGTCACCGAACTAAGCTATAAATTATATTTATCATGAAAAGATATTCTCAATTTGTTCTCTAAATTGCAATCATTGAATGCAATGAATTGAACATTAGATCATTTCATTATAAGTTTCCAACAATTTGGTTGTAAATGTAGAACCATGAGCTGAAATCACTTTGCTTCGGTCTTTTAAATTTAATTTTATAACATAAAAACATCTTATAGTTATGCAAATACACTATGCAGGGTAGCCTAGCTGAAATATCCACATGTGCTAAGCAATTGCTATGAGTTTACCTAAGAAAACCTACACATTTTCTGGTTAATATCAGACAAAATAAAAACAGAAAATATTTTCAAGGTTTTTCCTGTGAATTAGAGTCTAATGAGTCTAACTGTGTATTACTGAGTTCAGTTTTGACAAAAACTGAGATGTCATATTGTATGTTTTGTTTGGCTTGTAGTGGGACATGATTGGACATCAAGTTGAAAACATAGAAAATATGATGCTGAGCAGATATTTTATATTGGCTCTTTACGCGGACGACATGCCATTTGGGACGTTATTTGAGTTTGTTGAGTACATGTGGGGATAAAGGACCAGCCACACATTCACCTCATTTATTATGAAATCCTCATTATGGTAAGCATGATCTGCTAAAGAGGGTCTCATTGTATTCCCATTTAGGCTGATAGAAACCAACTTTGTGCTAGTGGTACTAGTGAGCAATGCTCACTCTATGGAAGAAGAAAAAATAACTCCATTGTGCTATTTCTTTTGGAAAGCTTCATTAGTGGTTTTGATAAGTTTGATGAGCAAAATATTGTCTCATTGTATTGTTTTTGAGATTTGATTGAGGCTAACTTTGTGATTGTGCTTCTAGTAGGCAATGCTAACTCTATGAAACAAGAAAAAATAACTCCAAGGTGTTATTGGTTTTGAAAACTGCGTGATTTTGGCAAAGTTGATCTGCTAGCGAGTGTTTCTTGGATTTGCTTAGATCTGATTAAGGCAAATTTTCTGCTAGTGCTACTAGGAAGCAATGCTAACTTTATGGAAAAAGACAAGATAAGTTCAAAGTGCTATTGTTTTCGAAAATGTCACGATAAAGTTAGTAACCTATACAACTAGCTTAGAACGTGGAAACTTTAAATATCTCTGCTATTTATTATACTTTATTTTTGTGTGGTGCATAAACTGGAAAGCCAAGACTTACACCATATGTTTCCATGCTTCGAGTGAATTCGGAGTGGCTTATATATACTTGACTGCATGAATTGAAAACTGACCTTGACCCGAAAGCAAGTCTACTGTAACTCTTTGTTGTTGTTAGGAATGCACTGTGAACTGTTGAATGATTTATATAGTGCAACTCTGGTTCATTGGAAGTAGTGTGTCAGTTTGTCAGCAGTGGGCGACTCCGAACCCATTTTATGCATGGAAACACAGTGATATTCCTGGAGTTTTTAGTAGACAGAGACCAATTAGACAAGACACAAAAATATAACAAGATAAAAAGATGACCATTGCAATTGATATAGAAAATCTCTTATTTCCATGAAATCGCTTTTGTGAATTTTAAATTAACATGCAAGCGTATCTTTTCCAAGGCAAACTTGTTTTCTCGATTTTCAATTTTGACAGCCTATGTGAAGTTCCAACAAGTTGCTGTTCAATCAAAGATATCTATAAACCATGATAATGTTGGAGAGATAGGAAACTAACGTCATCTGTAAAGGTTAGTCAGCAGTTGATGGAGGGTGTTATGAGAATAATGGATAGTTTTTACTCCATCTATAACATGATTAATGTAAAATGATTACAAAAGAAATGATGTTAATATGATTTTACTAGAGTGTGTAGGAAACTGGTGTATGACAGCAGACGACTTGGTTAGTGCCAAATTATATCATATAGAGGGCTTAGACATGGTTTGCTATTGTTACATAGCACACTTGGTACTAGCACACTTAGCGTGAGGATTGGTATTGTATGTACTTGTGTGCATTCACCTAATGGTACTTAGTGTATTTAATATTTGTATACAATGAATGGGAATTCAGTGGCTGTCTGTTGCCAAAATCCTATCATTTGAGTTCAATCACTATGTTTCTATGATGTGTCAATCAGAAGTCTGCAAAGCAAGCAAGCCTGGTTACTCGAAAATCTTCATCGACAGTTTCATACTTGCAAATGATAGAAATAGTATTTTCAAATGATACTCAAGACAATGCCGTACACGCTAATTCATTCTAAAACATTATCACACTTCAGTCATTTTTATTTTGGATCGAAGCAGTTCTATATGTGCTAATGTTCAGAATGCTGATAAGTCTCATGATATTGTGCTGCTAATTATTAACCCAGGGGTCAATAATAAGCGGCACAGTTGTTGTAGCTTTCTAATGTTTATTAACAGTGCACTGTCTGTTAGTCTGTTTTATGGAAATTTCCATCAAAACACTATTCAACGTCCTTTGAAAAAAATTTAAGGTAGCTTAACGTGCACACAATTCCAAATCAGCATAATAAAAACAGTGATTATCTTGAGTAAGTTTGAACCTACAGAGCTAAAAAATTCTGTTTTCAAGGGTTCACTTTTGGCCTGAGTGATTTCATTAATTTGGTCATAACCTAAAGATCGTTTGTTAGATATTAATGAACTAATCAGAAAACTAATTAATCAAAAATTATCTACAAAATGATACTAATATTACCAAGATTTATTTTACATTAACATGAATTATTTCATAGGTGCAGTTGGTTTATCCACATTTTTTGAAATATTTTCGATTTTGAGGCTTATAAAATTCTTAATAGTCACACCAACTAAACTTCAATAAGGTACCTTACAACTTTTTTTTCAATAAATGGTGCACTCGTTTATCTAATTAGAAACTCGTAACAGTGCCATCACATGCTTTAAGTCAGATTGACCTCAATGAATTTGCTCAAGGATTGTTGTCAGGAAAACAATATAGCAGTGTGTGTTGAAAATCTGGCCACGGGTTGTGGACGATTTGATTAAATATGACAGCAATCATGGGCAACGCTGGGATTACTGATAGTATTGTATAAACTTAGTAAATAATATATATGGGATATTAATAGTTAATAATACATGAAATTATTAATTAAAAGTTCACTAGTCAAAAGAACTGAGAATTAGGTTTAGTCACTCAAGTTCGTCTTCAGGAGATTAAAGAGTCGGGTCACACGATAGGGTCAATAGATGGTAGTGAATATTTTTTATCTATCATATTTCTTATTTATTTCTCTTATTGCATATTTATTACTAAATTTTTAAACGTGTAAAAATCAATTTTTTTTAAATAATGATTGATGCTGAGCATTAATAGTTTATATTATATTCTACTCCATAATATCAAACACTAAACAGCCCTTTAAAAATATGGGGGAGTCTCTTGGCAAAATACCAGTTGACTTAGTCCATAGCCATTAGAAAAAGATACTACTGCAGTTACACTAGCTGGCTTGAGAAGAAGTTATGTCAGACACAATGTCTCAGCTGGTAACAGTAGCTTATGTTGATCACATCATTAATTTTAACTCATTCGCAAGAGACTAACTTTCACGTGATCTACCTCGATTATCAGTCATTTCTCAATTTCTCAAAAACATGCTATAATTTAATTTACAAAATTTATAATTTACAAAATAAGATAGAGACTTTATATGACTTGCATGTATACATGTGTCTCAAAGAAGGTAATCTTTCAAAATTTCTGAGCTGGAAAAGCTTTACTTGCTGGAACCAAGTTAGAATTTTACAATAAAAATGTTAAAAATATGATTAATTTAGCCAAAACTATTGTTTTGCTTCATACGATGCAAAGTTATAAATAGTATTTTTCTTATGTAACAGTTATTCATGAATGTAAAAATCGTGAAACTTTAATTTCGAACTTGTTCAGCCGAGTAGCATCTTTCAAACCAAAACATAGCAAATCTACATGCCAATATAATTCAAATAAACTGTCATAAACATGTTTCAACAATTAAGAATATGTTCAATAAGTCTATTCTTCATTTCTCAGGTTTCATAGACCGCTCTAATAATCGATATGACCTTATCAAAGGTGAATGGTAACTTTAGCCTGACTACGGGTTACTACCGAAAAAGCTCATTTCCATTTGAGCATAATGTTTTAGATTTGCAAAATTAAAAGTTACTGAAAAATTTCCAACACTAAAATATGGTTTTTATTTGATTTATGCAGTATTTCACTGTCTTACCATTTCTTAATCTGCATATTTACTTCTGGAGTAGAAAAACAATTGATCGCTATCGATAAAATTGAAAGTCGCCACGATGATTTCCGGTTTAGGTAGACGTCGGAATGGGTTTAGGATTTTGGTTATAACTTTTGCCAGAGATATCATGGAGGCAAATTTGTGAGTTTTTTTGATTGACCAGAAATTTTATTTCACAATTAGTCATAAGTTTTCTTCTATAACTAAGAAACAATCGTACGTGGAATGGGTAAATTTTCAAGGCAAAGTAACTTGCTTTGGTAGCCTAGCTGCGAGCAAAGTTAGGTCCTGATGGTTGCAAATGAGTTGAGTAGAAAAATAGTGAATGTCAATCTACATGAATCGGCTAATCTTCCCATTGTTATTATTTATACTTGCTGAAACAAGGTTAGAATTTTACAATCAAAATGTTAAAAATATGATATTTTAGCCAGAACTATTGTTTTACTTCATACGATGCAAAGGTATAAATAGTATTTTTTATATGTAACAGTTAGTCATGAATGTAAAAATCATGAAACTCTAATTTCGAACTTGTCCAGCGTAGTAGCATCCTTCAAACCAAAACATAGCAAATATACATGCCATCATAACTCAACTAAACTGTCATATACATGTTTCAACTAAAAAGAATATGTTCTATAAGTCTATTATTGATTTTTCAGACTTCTTAAACAGCTTTAAGAATCAATGTGACTCTATCAAAGGTGAATAATAACTTTGGTCTGACTAACCGGGTGACTACCTAAAAGTGCATTGTCATGCGAGCAAAACGATTTAGATTAGCAAAATTAAAAGTTAATGAAAACTTTCAAGCAATAAAAATGTGGGTTTTATTTGATTTATGCAGTCTTTCACTGTCTTACCTCTTCTGAATCTGCATATTTACTTCTGGATTTGAAAGAATAATCGATATCTAACAATAAAATTTTAAGTCACTTCCAAGATTTCCGGTTTATGTAGAAGTCGGTATGGGTTTGGTATTTTGGTTATAACTCTTGCCAGAGATTTCACTGAAGCATATTTGTAAGTTTTTCTGATTGGTCAGAAATTTTACTTCACACTTAGTCATAGGTTTTCTTCTATAACTTAGAAACAATTGTACATGGAATGGGTGATATTCCAAGGTGAGATAACTTGCATTGGTAGCCTAGATACGAGGAATGCTAACTCCTTATGTCTGCGAAAGAGTTGAATAGAAAAATAGTGGATGTCCATCTAAATGTATATCAGTATCCTTGAATCGGGTAATCTTCCCATTGTTATTATTCATAACATGAAAACGGCAAGGATCCTCAGGTCAAGTCAATTTTGTTATCCGCCACTTTTACTCAACGTTTCATGCTTGGTAACGATAGAAGATGCATTTGTTAATGGTATGCAAGCTATTCCATTTTAAAGATTATTCACAAATCAGTAATTTTTATTTCGAAAACATGTTGCTTAGCGAGATAAAAATGCTGTGCTATTACCTCTGGAGTCGAATTACTCATATTTTTTATCAACGTACCCATGTTATTCCGTAACTTGGAAATTTCATTAAAACACTCATCACACAGTATATCAACATGCACACATATTCAATTCTACAACATCTGTATTTATGGAATTATAGTGTATAGCAATTATAAAAGTCGATATGGCGCTATTTGAAGCTCCAACATAATAATAACCCGGGTTTTGTGTTTTTCACTTCATAAGCAGTGTACATAACGCCGATCCCTTAGAGCTTTTGTGTGCTTGTCTACTATAGCAGTAAAATTGTTCAAACTAGCTTACTCAAAATTTAAAATGAGTAAAATTTTAAAATCTGTGTGCAGTTGGTTTCTAAAACAGTGTGAAAGGTTTTACTTTGTCCCCTTCACTTTATCCACAAGTCGAATAAATAAAGAAAAGCGACTTGTTATCAGAGCATAAACATATTTTTATAGAATAAATATTTTTGTATCATCATAACAGTGGTCAAAGCATGCATACATAAAAAATGAACAAGTATCAATACATAATGTCTATCATATGCAGGGAGCTGTGCCGCCTTGCCTGCTTCTCTAAAACGATCTATCTTTTATAACTTTCTCATCCTTTGGCTCCGCCTCTTTGCGGTTTCTGTTTCCCACAGTAACACTTCATTTTTCGTTCTGGCAACGTGACTCATAGACTGCCGAGTCATCTTTTCTCTCTATTGCCGGCCAGACCTCCGAGCATACAAGACAGGCCCGGCTTAGCCTGGTGACCGATAATCATGCTGGCACTGGCCCCGTTCGCGATGCTCTTCCGACACAATAGTTTTATTTAAGTACCTTAAAATCATGGACGTTTAGGTACTTAAATCATACTAGGAATGTGTTTCATATTGGTTATAAGAAAAGAGCTTAAGATAGAAACACACAAATATAGACTTCTTACATGCTGACATGGTAAACTCAATGTCCCACCTTTAGGGAGTTTTCCATTCCATCCTGTATGTAAGCCATGAGCACACAACTTGTTCATTTCTCGCTCTGAGCGGTACTAGTAGTATTAGTTATTAGTTACATAATGTTGTTATTAGGTCCATACTCCCTGGGGCGGCTGTGCGGCGGAGCTGCCCAACCTTTTAGTGAATCTGGCCTGAGTACTAAGAATTGCAGTATAGGCTCATTCAGTCTAGCTCTAGCGCAACTAGCAATGAAGCGGAGAGGCTACATAAGTGCTTTAGCCAAACTAGTGGAGAGGCTCACTTATCTAGTATTGGTTTTTCCTGCCACTAATGCAGTGAGTGAGAGATCTCTTTCTGCATTGAAACAAATCAAAACATCAATGAGGAGCGCAAAGGGACAGGCTGGTCTAAATAATCTTCTAATATTATACATTAGCTATATAAAGTTGTTGAAATAGATACAGAGTCAGTTGTGAATGATTTCGGCCATGGACATATTGACAAAACAAAAGTCATTGCAATAAAGAAGTAATAGCTTTTGTTCCGTCAAAGTATCTTGCAGAAATCTGTAGTGTCATCAGTTTTGTACTGTTTGTTAAATAAAAAAAGGTTGACCTACCATAAACCACAAGCATTAATTTATGTAGATTTTGATACTTACGACTGATTGCATTTATGCATACTTGG
This sequence comes from Watersipora subatra, assembly GCF_963576615.1. NCBI lineage: Eukaryota > Metazoa > Bryozoa > Gymnolaemata > Cheilostomatida > Watersiporidae > Watersipora > Watersipora subatra. Next base: position 40,045,648 of record NC_088713.1, read on the forward strand.
TGGGTTATTCATGCTTAAAAAGTCCAAAGCTTTTGAATACTGCCCTAAACCCCGTTGGGAGGCTTACACCGCTCCCCCAAACCTTCAGGGGTTAATAACTAGTCCCCTAACATTTGCAGCCCCAACTAGCAACCAGAGAATACAGGCCTGCTTGTTATCCCCTTTGCTCATCAAACATACTCCAGGTCCAAAATGATGAATGGTAGATTTAATAGATGTTAAACTTAGCTTTGTAGCAACTTGAGAAAAGGAATGAAGCAAATACTTCTGCTATTAAAATTGTCTGTTTTGAAACCATGGCAAATGTATATTCATCTTGCTGACTTTCCTCCTTGTTTACCAATATCGATTTTCAGTTTTCCGGTCAACTATATATGCTTCTACCATGGTTTCAGTTTTGTCATAGTCATTGTCTAGAGTATTGAGTTTTCAAGCTAACAAGTTTTATTAAAAACGCTTTTTGTTCTATTCAGCATTAATTGTAAACATCTTCATTTAGGATCTACTATCCAATCATGACAAAGCAGGAGTAAATATCAAGCACTCCTAGTAATTGTACACCAGTGTTCATAACTATGTATAACAATAAATACTGGTTAATTAATACCTTTAAACTTTGTTGATATTAGCTTGTCTGGTGGTATTCTGCTGGTAGACGTCTAATTTCTAGCAAAAATGTTTATGCTAAGATAAATATATAAAAGGAAACTTTATTGCCACCTCTCTTTCTTATATCTTTTATCTTACTGTTACACATTGCATTTTACCTAGGAAATTTTCCCACTGTACTTTCAAAAGTCCTTTAGCAGTTTCTATAAATATGAGCATGTACTGCAAAATTATACAGTCAAACTCATTTGCATGGTTGATATTGTATGTTGTTGAATTTCTTAGATACAGACGGTTCCCTACTTACGAACATTCGAGTTACGAACAACGGTACATACGAACGCATGTACGTTGTTCGTAACTCGATTAACTTTCGAATTATTTGTTTGAAATTTGTTTGAACTTTACATACGTATTGTAAAGAGATTTGCCGGCCTTTACTTGGCAAGATTTCTACTAATAAATAAAGATAAGAGAGTGCCTGTAATTAATTAAAGTGCTTTTAATTAGCGAAGGAAATTCACCAGCCGAGGAGCATACGGCTATCTGCTCTGCTCAACTAAATGGGCGCACTCATTTATATACAATAATATCAACCGTTCCGGCTAACGGCAAACGGTAAGAACACCGGCTAACAAGGTGAATGAATAGGACCGTTAGCGCGTTGGAATGACAACCATCTAAGTGACGATAAGTGATAGTGTTATGACGGTATATCAGATATAACAATAGCATAACGAGTGAGACAACGATATAATAAACGGACAACACATACAAAAAAATAAGACAACAATGATAAGTGATAGCATAACGATTAAAACAACAATGTAATAGAAAGGACAAGACATACAATAAATAAGAAATGCAGTGTCATGGCCCGGCGTCAACCAAAGTATTATTTCCCTTTTATTAAATATTTTTTCTCAGTACAAACCAATACAGGTTAATTATACAAGCCTTAAACATACTTATATAAACCTTCAATATACTTATATAGCCCTTAAACATAAATTATAATACAAAATATAGCACAGAAGCAACTTACGAGCAAATTCACCTTACGAACAACCGTCCGGAACGTAACTCGTTCGTAGGTTGGGAACCGTCTGTATTTGTGAAATGTAAACATTATTATTTGTGAATTATTCTTTTGAATCACTCAGTGATAAGATGATGCAGTGATTGCCTATGTTCCTTGTTCACAGATACACGAGCAGTGGAAGGAATGTCTCACCTCTGTTCTACATCTGGTTGTAATCTCCTGGATTGCTGCGATTACTTCTTTGGATCATCCTACATAGACTGAGGTGGATACATATATCTCATGGATATATTAGTAGTTTTAGGCTTACACTCCCCAACTTACAAGTAGTAGCCATTTACCCCATAGCCTAGGATGAATAATTTACTAAATTTCGATAATGTGATAGTGTGGGACACCAGGGTGAGCCAGTGCAGAAGCACTATGCTGTACAGACAAGCGGATCATGTTTCCATAGGGGCTGTAGTATAGTGATGGTTGTGTATATCCTTATGTCAACCCATGTCTGCATATGAAGTAACAGAATAAAAGACCTTGCACAGCACTCAGAAGTGTGACTAGTTTTTTTAGTTTCCCAAAACTGGATGAAAACTAAAAAATGCTGTTTTTGCGGACTGACCATTAAACAAACCACCATTATCTAATATAAAATATAGCTATCAACAATGTCTGATGCTAATGTTTTATGTTGCGAATGTGGAAAGATTTTACTAGCAGAAATATGTGTAGGTCTATGTTTACAATTTTTCTTTTTGTTTATCCTGAAATGAAAATGAAACAGTTATATTATTCTGCAAATTATGATTGTAAAGAAAACTTGTTCTTTGCTTTTGCAAAATGATAGCCTGATATTCTAAATTTATAGCGGCAAAGCTATGGTAGAATCGGTTAATTCTGTGATCCGTTGTCAGCGTTTATGTATAGGTACTAAGGTGAACCATGATAAATCTCTCTAGGGTATGCTAGGGTATGCTGGCTCATCTAAAACCACCCAATGTGTAATGATGTATCCTGATCATAGTGTAATTAGTATGGCTGTAACTCTTATGAAATTTTAAATTATGTTACTTTTATGTGTAATTATAATAATAGCATGTATATTAAAGTCGACTGCACTCATTTCATATATCAGCTGTACAGATTCTAGCTTGCCCATAACAGCTCATCTTGTTTCTAGGGTGTTTGTAATGTAAATGGTAAGCTTTTTTGTGTTTTTGGTTGTTATGTAAACCTATGCTATATTACTTCCTTTGGAAGAGAACTGAATGGCATGGTGCATTAAAAACAGAAAAAAGCGAATAACAAGTTTGTTAAGGAAATGGGCATCAATTTCCTTCAGAAGTTCTGCAGAGAGAACTTCAAATTAAGATGTTTCAGCATTATGATTTTAAAAGATGTGTGTATTTGTCATAGAATTCAGATGTGATGCATTTGAGAATAGTGTGAGTTGTCTTTTCTTGGCTGGTCAAAACGTGATTGGGGCAAGCATGTAGACAACTCCAAGTTGATCTTTAACTTAGTCTGGTATTCAACACATTGAATTGATTAGATTGGAAGGCGATGTGTTAAAGATTAGATTTTACCACTTGTGCTCTGTACTAATTTGCAGATTCTTCTAGCACTAATACATCGAGTTCTGAGCTCAGTTCCATGTCTACCACTACGACCACTTGCAGTAAGTATGGCTGCCTGTCAAAGTCACACTTTTAATGCTGGTTGGTTATCATATGCTTGTTTTACAGACTAAATCTGATCATAGTTTTTGAGGTTTCAATCAAGGATGCATCTATTGCCGTTTAGCTTTCACGTTTTAATTATATAACTTTTCGTTGATTTCTAGCTTCAGAGTTTCAATCATAGAACTATTCATAGTCTTTTAGCCAGTTGCTAGTTGCCCAGTTATATTTGCTGTTTGCCAGTTTTTAGTTGATAGCTCCAATTTGCTAGTTGTCCGTAAGTTAATTTGCCAAAACATAATTGCCAATTTTATTTGATAGTTGCTCGCTGTGCTGTGCTAATTGTGAGGATTTACTGGCTATTTGACAGTTGCTAATTCTGATTTGCTAAATGCTAGTTATTGTTTTTACTAGAACATTCACTTTGTTTGCAATGTTAATAGGTAAGCCAATGCAGTATATTGAATCTCTAAGTAAGTTAAACATTACCACAAAACAATAAGGAGCTATTTGAACGTCTTTTCAAGAACCATGTTTAATCAAAACTAAGTTTGTACTTAGAAAGTCTGTTTTTGCAGATTGATTCAAAACTAAATACAGTGAAACTCGGCTAACTCGACCTTCAAATGACCGAGAGAAAGTGTTCAAGTTATCACAGCGTTCAAGTTCATGAGAACACTGTTTCAAGTGCATGTATTTATCAGTACATGTACAAACAATATATGAATCAAAGCATCGATTCCTTGTTGCAAGTTGAAGGGCTTCTTGTGTAACGTTTTAACAAGTTGTATCAGAAAGTATAAATATTTTCCCATTACTTGAGATTTGTCTGTTCGTTTGTTTTAGGTGATGTGACTGTCAGCACGTTTTCAGATTAAAATTGGCAAAACCTGATCGCCGTTGAAACGTTCAGAAAAAATAACACATTTTTCTTTTGAGCGTTTTAACAAAAAAACAGTTTAGTGGATTTTTCTTTAAGTTTATTGTACGGTTACCTCGCTTCTCCTTACTTACGAAGGGCTATCACCAAACAGATGTTTTTTGAATTTTTATTTTTATGCACACCTTTAGAAAAGTCGTTAACAAAAATGTTTTGTCGATAGTGTTAATAATGACGCCTAAGAACTACTAAAAGTTGATGTTTAACTTTATGGCTAGGAATAAATTGATATTCTAAAGGGATAACAACCCTCTTGGTAGCCGTTGGGCATAAAACTATTTGAGTTAACAATGTTAAGGTTGAGTTATCTAAAGCAATTTATCATTGAGTGGGATCAGACCAAACAAATCCGTTCGAGTTAACCATGTGTTTGAGCTATCCAAGGGCGAGTTATCCGGGTTTCACTGTATTTACAACACTTCAAAATTAAATCTGATATTCTAGTCATAACCACAACTTGATTGTGTCATTTAAAGATTTTTATAGAAGAAATAGAAGTACCAGCACATCTTAGAAGTGGCAGGACAATCAACCAGTACATCACCAGTGAGGATGGCTCTGCATGTAAAGATCCCAGCCATGATTGTCGATGCTGGTGTGTTTTATGTGGTGCTAAAATGCTACAGGCTTAAGTCGGATGACTTATTGTTGAGCAAAGACACGAAAATGGTAGGTACAAAACTGTAGGTCAGTGGTTTGAATTCCCACTGAGGGATATTTTTTCTTCCCATAATAAAATGTTGGATATATAATTTTTGTGCATAAACTAAATCCCTCTTTTGAAAATTTACCTATTTCGAACTTTCCAGAATACATTTTATTTAACTATTAAATTTATTCGAACTTATATCGCTACAGAAAATTAATCTCTACTAATAAAACCAAATCTCTGTAAAGATCCTAGCATGACTGTTGATGCTGGTGTATTTTATGAGGAGTTAAAATGCTACAAGCTTAAGTTGGATGACTTATTGTTGACAAGCTATACAAAAATAGTAGGTACAAAATCTTAGGTCAGGAGTTTGAATTTTCACTGCGGTATATCTTTTCTTCCCATAAGGAAAAATATCTGATATAAAGATGTTTCATTGCTACAGAAAATTAATCTTTACTAATAAAACCCACTTTCTTATTATTGTGTGTGTGTGTGTAAGTGTGTGTATACGCGCATATGTAGGTGTGTGTATGTATGCGTGTGTGCGTGCGTTCGTGTGTGTGTGTGCGTGTGTGCGTGCGTGTGCGTGCGTGCGTGTATGTGGGCGTGTGCGTGTATGTGTGTATATGTGTGTATATGTGTGTTTATGTGTGTGTATATATGTGGGTGTGTATATATGTGTGTGTGCGTGCGTGCGTGTGTGTGTGTCTGTGTGTGTGTGCATGCGTGTGTTGGTTAATCTGTGTGGTTGTAATGTATTTCCCCATTCTTTGCCGCTTTTTACCAAACTTCACCCTCATAGGATCTGTGCTTTCTGTGTGTGCGTGCGTGTGAGTGTATGTCAAATCTATCCTAAATTCACTCTAATGTGTTCCATGCTTCTAGATCTTCTAGAATCTTTGATGTTTTGTGAATTTGCTTTTTCATAGACAAGGCAACTACTAAACTTTTAGTCACCCAACTAAGCTTGAAATTATATTCATCATGAAAAGATATTCTCAATTTTTTCTCCAAATTGCCATGGTTGGATGCAATGAATTGAACAATAGATTATTTCATTATAAGTTTTCAACAAATTGGTTGTAAATGTAGAACCATGAGCTAAAATCACTTTGCTTCGGTCTTTTAAATTTAATTTTATAACATAATAAAGTCTTAGTTATGCAATCACACTAGGCAGGGTAGCCTAGCTGAAATATCCACTTTTGCTAAACGATTGCTATGAGTTTACCTGAGAAAACCTACATGTTTTTTGGTTAATATCAGACAAATAACAACAGAAAATAATTTCAAGGTTTTTCCTGTGAATTAGAGTCTCCTGAGTCTAACTGTGTATTACTGAGTTCATTTTTGTCAAAAAACCGAAATGTCATACTGTATGTTTTGTTTGGCTTGTAGTGCGACATGATGGGACAACAAGTTAAAAACATAGAGAATAGGATGCTGAGCAAATATTTTAAAATATTTCTCTATGTCTACAATGCGCCATTTGGAAACTTATTTTAGTTTGTTGAAGCATTTGCGGGATAAAGGACCTGTCACACATTCACCTCATTTATTATGAAGACCTCATTTTGGTAAGCATGATCTGCTAAAGAGTCATTATGGTCTCATTGTAATCCCATTTAGGCTGATAGAAACCAACTTTGTGCTAGTTGTACTAGTGAGCAATGCTCACTCTATGGAAGAAGAAAAAATAACTCCATTGTGCTGTTTCTTTTGGAAAACTTCATGAGTGGTTTTGATAAGTTTGGTGAGCAAAATATTGTCTCATTGTATTTTTTAAGATTTGATTGAGGCTAACTTTGTGCTGGTTTTTCTAGTAGGCAGTGCTAACTCTATAAAACAAGAAAAAATCACTCCAAGGTGTCATTCGTTTTGAAAACTGCGTGATTTTGTCAAAGTTGATCTACTAGCGAGTGTTTCTTAGATTTGCCCAGATCTGATTAAAGCAAATTTTCTGCTAGTGCTACTAGGAAGCAATGCTAACTTTATGGAAAAAGATAAGATAACTTCAAGGTGCTATTGTTTTCGAAAATGTCACGATAAGGTTAGTAACTTAGAACTAGCTTAGAACATGGAAATTATAAGTATCTCTGCTATTTATTATACTTTATTTTTGTGCGGTGCATAAACTGGAAAGCCAAGACTTACACTATATGTTTCCATGCTTCAAATGAATTCGGAGTGGCTTTTCTTCCAAATCCCAAAAATGGTAAATTTTGAAAGCATTCAAGCATATTTTGCTTTGCTAAATGAGTGTGCACATCGTGAATGAGAATCTGTTGAAACGACTTATCTGAATCGATAATGATTGATCCTGATTGATCTGAATCTATAATACAAATCTAATCTATCACCAGTGGTGGGCAAAAAATCAGCAGTACGATCAATTACGATCAGACATCCTGGCTTAGTGCAATTATTTGACTGCATAAATAGAAAACTGACCTTGACCCAAAAGCAAGTCTAGTTTAACTTTTGTTGTTATTATGAATGTACTGTGAACTGTTGAAAGATTTATATAGTGCAACTCTGGTTCATTGGAAAAAGGGTGCAATTTTGTCGGCAGTAGACGAATCCGAACCCATTTTATTCATGGAAACACAGTGATATTCCTGGAGTTTTGAGTAGACAGAGACCAAATAGACAAGAGACAAAAATTAACAAGATAAAAAGATGACCATTGCAATTGATATAGAAAATCTCTTATTTTCATTTAATCGCTTTTTTGAAATTTAAAATAACACGCAAGCGCATCTCTTCCAAGGCAAACTTGTTTTCTCGATTTTCAATTTTGGCAGCCTATGTGGAGTTCCAACAAGTTGCTGTTCAATCGAAGATATCTATAAACCATGATAATGATGGAGAGATGAGAAACTAACGTCATCTGTAAAGGTTAGTCAGCAGTTGGTGGAGGGTGTTATGAGAATAATGGATAGTTTGTACTCCATCTATAACATGATTAATGTAATATGGTTACAAAAGAAATGATGATAATATGATTTTACTAGTGTTACTTTGTTACTCGAAAATCTTTGTTACTCGAAAATCTTTATCGCAAGTTTCATATTTGCAAATGATAGAAATAGTATTTTCAAATGATACTCAAGACAATGCCGCACACGCTAATTCATTCTAAAAACATTATCAACCTTCAGTCATTTTTATTTTGGATCGAAGCAGTTCTATATGTGCTAATGTTCAGAATGCTGAGAAGTCTCATGAGGTTGTGCTGCTAATTATTAACCCAGGGGTCAATAATAAGCGTCACAGTTGTTGTAGCTTTATAATGTTTATTAACAATGCATTGTCCGTTAGTCTGTTTCATGCAAATTTCCATCAAAACACTATTCGACGTCTTTTGAAAAAACTTAAGGTAGCTTAACGTGCACACAATTCCAAATAAGCGTAATAAAAACAGTAATTATCTTGAGTAAGTTTGAACCTACCTAGCTAAAAAATTCTGTTTTCAGGGTTTTGTCTTTTGCCTGAGTGATTTTATTATTATGGTCATAACTTAAAAATCGTTTGTTAGATATTAATGAACTAATCAGAAAACTAATTAATCAAAAATTCTCTACAAAATGATACTAATATTACCAAGATTTATTTTACATTAACATGAGTTTTTTCATAGGCGCAGTTGGTTTCTCCACATTTTTTGAAATCTTTTCGATTTTGAGGCTTATAAAATTCCTAATAGTGACACCAACTAAACTTCAATAAGGTACCTCACAACTGGTTTTTCAATAAATTGTGCACCCGGTTCATCTATTTAGAAAATCATAAAAGTGCTATCACATGCTTCAAGTCAGATTGACCTCAATGAATTTGCTCATGGATTGTTATTAGGAAAGCAATATAGCAGTGTGTGTTGAAAATCTGGCCGAGGGCTGCGGACGATTTGATTGAACATTACAGCAATCATGGGCAACGCTGGGATTACTGATAGCATTGTATAAACTTATTGATTAAATATATGAGATATTAATGATTAATAAAACATGAAATTATTAATTAAAAGTTCACTAGTCAAAAGAACTGAGAATTAGGTTTAGTCACTCACAGTTCGTCTTCAGGAGATTAAAAATTCTGGTCACAGGGTAGGGTCAAATTATAGATGGTAGTGAATATTTTTTATCTATCATATTTCTTATTGATTTCTCTTATTGCATATTTATTGCTAAGTTTTTAACCATGTAAATATCAATTCTTTTAAAATAATGACTGATGCTGAGCATTAATAGTTTATATTACATTCTACTCCATAATATCAAACACTAAACAGCCCTTTAAAAATATGGGGGAGTCTCTTGGCAAAATGCCAGTTGACTTAGTCCAAAGCCATTAGAAATAGATACTACTGCAGTTACACTAGCTGGCTTGAGAAGAAGTTATGTCAGACACAATGTCTCAGCTGGTAACAGTAGCTTATGTTGATCACATCATTAATTTTAACTCATTCGCAACAGACTAACTTTCACGTGATCTACCTCAATTCCCGTCATTTCTCAATTTCTCAAAAACATGTTATAATTTAACTTACTACTGCAAAAACTTAAAATAAGATAGAGACTTTATATTACTTGTATGTATACATGTGTCTCAAAGAACGTAGTCTTTCAAAATTTCTGATTTGAAAAAGCTTTACTTGCTGAAACAAAGTTGGAATTTTACAATAAAAATGTTAAAAATATGATTAATTTAGCCAAAACTATTGTTTTGCTTCATACGATGCAAAGTTATAAATAGTATTTTTCTTATGTAACAGTTAGTCATGAATGTAAAAATCATGAAACTTTAATCTCGAACATGTCCAGCCGAGTAGTGTCTTTCAAACCAAAACATAGCAAACCTACATGCCAATATAACTCAAATAAACTGTCATGAACATGTTTCAACAATTAAGAATATGTTCAATAAGTCTATTCTTCATTTCTCAGACTTCATAGAACGCTTTAATAATCGATATGACCTTATCGAAGGTGAATGGTAACTTTAGCCTGACTACGGGTTACTACTGAAAAAGCTCCTTTCTATTTGAGCATAACGTTTTAGATTTGCAAAATTGAAAGTTAATGAAAAATTTCAAACACTGAAAATATGGTTTTTATTTGATTTATGCAGTATTGCACTGTTTTACCACTTCTTAATCTGCATATTTACTTCTGGAGTAGAAAAACAAATGATCGCTATCGATAAAATTGAAAGTCGCCACGATGATTTCCAGTTTAGGTAGACATCGGATTGGGTTTAGGATTTTGGTTATAACTTTTGCCAGAAATATCATGGAGGCCAATGTGTAAGTTTTTTTTAATTGGCCAGAAATTTTACTTCACACTTAGTCATAGGTTTTCTTCTATAACTTAGAAACAATTGTACATGGAATGGGTAAATTTTCAAAGCAAAGTAACTAGCTTTGGTAGCCTAGCTGCGAGCAAAGTTAGGTCCTGATAGTTGCAAATGAGTTGAGTAGAAAAATAGTGGATGGCAATCTACATGTATATCAATATCCTTGAATCGGCTAATCTTCCCATTGTTATTATTCAAAATAGGGAAACAGCAAAGACCGGCAGGTCAAGCCAATTTCGTTCTTTACAATTTTTACTCAATGTTTTATGCTTGGAACAGATGGAAGCAGCATTTGCGAATGAGGCGTAAGCTAATCCATTTTAAAGATTATTCACATTTCTGTTAATGCTATTTGGAAATAGCGCTGCTAAGTGAGATAAGAGTGCTCTGCTATGACCTCATATGTAGAATTACTCTAATTTTTTACCAAACACCCACTTTAATTTGTGACTTGGAAATTTCATTGAAACACTCATCTTGCAGTAACTCAACCAGCGCACAATTTCAAATCTGCATAATCTGCATTTATTTAAATATAGTGTATAGCAATTCAGAAGTCGATATGACACTACTTGAAGCTCCAAACATAATAATAACCTTGGTTTTGTGGTTTTCACTTCATAAGCAGACACAATATTGTCACTTCCTAACAGGTTTTGTGTGCTTGTCTACTATAGCAGTACAAGTGGTGTTCAAACTGATTTAATCACAAATTTAAATTCATAAAATTTAAAATCTGACTGCAATGGGTTTTTACAACATAGTTTTGTTTAATTACCTTGACGTCATGGACTATCATACTTGGAATGTGTTTGATATTGGTTATAAGAAGTGATTTTAAGATAGAAACACACTAATATAGGCTTATTACATGGTGGCAGGGTTAATTAAAGGTCACACCTTTAGAGTTGTTTCTTTTACACACTGTATGTAAGCCATGAGCACACAACTTGTTCATTTCATGCTCTGAGCAGTAGTAGTAGTATTAGTTATTAATTACATAATGTTGTTATTAGGCCCATATTCCCTGGGGCGGCTGGGCAGCAGAGCTGCCCAATTTTTTAGCGAATCTGGCCCGAGTACTAAGAATTGCAGTCTAAGCTCATTCAGTCTAGCTCTAACGCAACTAGCAATGAAGCGGAGAGGCTACATAAGTGCTATAGACCAACTAGTGGAGAGGCTCACTTATCTAGTATTGTTTTCGCCTGCCACTAAATAATGTAGTGAATGAGAGATTTTTTCTGTATTGAAGCAAATCAAAGCATTGATGAGGAGCACTATCGGACAGGCTTATCTAAATAATCTTCTAATATTACACATATGCTATATAAAAATGTTAAAAGAGATACAGAATCAGTTGTAAATGATTTCTGCCATGGACACATTGACAAAACAAGAGTCATTGACAATAAAGAAGTAATAGCTCTTGTTCTGTCAAAGTATCTTGCAGAAAGCTGTAGTGTCATGAGTTTTGCACTGTTTGATAAATAAAAAAAAGTTTTACCTACCATGAACCATGAGCAATATACTTATGTAGATTTTGATGCTTACGACTGATTGCATTTATGGATACTTTGTGGGTTGTTGATGCTTAAAAAGTCCACAGGTTCGGAACACTGCCCTGGACCCCGTTAAGGGGCTTACACCGCTCCCCCAAACCTTCAGGGGTTCATAACTAGTCGTCTAACTTTTGCAGCCTCAACTAGCAACCAGAGAATACATGCCTGATTGTTATCCCCTCTGCTCATCAAACACACTCCATTTCCAAAATGGTGAATGGTAGATTTTACAGATGTTAAACTTATTTAGCTTTGTAACAGCTTGAGAAAAGGAATGAAGCAAATATTTCTGCTATCAAAATAGTTTGCTTTAAAGCCATGGAAAAAGTATATCCCTTTGGCTGACTTACCTCCTAGTTTTCCAGTATTGACTTTCAGTTTTCCGGTCAACTATATATGCTTTTACAATGGTTTCAATTTTTTCATAGTCATTATCTGGAGTATTGCGTTTCCAAGCTAGCAAGTTTTATTAAAAACGCTTTTTTTTTCTATTCAGCATTAATTGTAAACATATTAATTTAGGATCTACTATCCAATCATAACAAAGCAGGAGTAAATATCAAGCACTCCTAGTAATCGTACACCAGTCTTCATCACTATGTATAACAATAAATACTTGTTAATTAATACCTTGAAACTTTGTTGATATTAGCTTGTCTGGTGGTATTCTGCTAGTAGACATCTAATGTCTAGCATAAATGTTTATGCTAAGATAAATATATAGAAGGAAATTTTATTGCCACCTCTCTTTCTTATATCTCTTCTCTCGCTGTTACACATTGCATTTTACCTAGGAAATTTTCCCACTTTACTTTCAAAATTCCTTTAGCAGTTTCTATAAATGTGAGCATGTACTGCAAAATTATGCAGTCAAACTCATTTGCATGGTTGATATTGTATGTTGTTGAATTTCTAAGATATTTTTCAAATGTAAACATTATTATTTGTGAATTATTCTTTTGAATCACTCAGTGATAAGATGTCGCAGTGATTGCCTATGTTCCTTGTTCACAGATACACAAGAGCAGTGATAGGAATGGCTCACCTCTGTTCTACATCCGGTTGTATTCTCCTTGATTCCTGCTATTATTTCTATGGATCATCTTACATAGGCTGGAAGTGAGTCAAGATTTTATGGATATATTAGTAGTTTGGGGCTTACAGTCTCCATCTCACCAGTAGTAGCCTTTTACCCCATAGCCTAGGATGAATAATTTACTAAATTTCTATATTGTGATAGTTTAGGACACCAGGGTGAATCAGTGCAGAAGCACTATGCTGTGCAGACAAGTGGATCATGTTTCCATAGAGGGCCGTAGTAGAGTGATGGTTTTGTATATCCTTATGTCAACCCATGTCTGCATATGAAGTAACAGAATAAAAGACATTGCACAGCACTCAGAAGTGCGACTAATTTTTTTAGTTTCCCAAAACTGGCTGAAAACTTAAAAATGATGCTTTTGCAGACTGACCAATAAGCAAACCACCATTATCTAATCCCACGACCAAACAAGAGTGAAACAATTGATTGGGAGAATTATGATAAATGCACATGTGCACACAACTCCCGAAAAATTATCCGTTAACGGCCGTCACCAAACCCTTGCAACAAAATTCTATCAACAAATTTAACTACTTTTCAGTGAAGTCGTTTAAGTATAATAATGATACAAAACACATATGAACCTATTTAAATATGTTACCAAGCCGTTGAAAGGTTACTGCAAATTCCTAAAACTAACCCATCTCATCGGATTATACATAAATAGACAGATTTATTACGACAAAAATCGTCACAAAACGCTTGAAAAGCTTCGTTTAATAAAAGTTAAGACCGGAAATTGAAACGCCGAGCGACAGAGAATAGAACGATAAAGTCTTGCGCATTTCACGAAAAAAAATGTGGACTTTTCACCAGTCTATAGCATTGTCGAATAGCCGAAGGTTTCGGCAATTAGCATAGAAGTACAGAAATAGTTTCATTCTTGCCGATTTCAATTTTTTCATTTTCAATTTCATTTGCCAACATATTTAAATACTTTCGCATTCTAACTGATGTCTAACGCAGTGTCAGTAAAGCAAATGACGATGATGTTTTTTTAACGTTTCTTATGAGATTATTACAATAATTAATTGAAAGTTTGGATGACTACGGAACAATGACTAGGTAGTACAGATTTTCTAAAAATCTATATAAATATCACAACTTTGGAATATTGTTAGCTATGCCGTTTTGAAATGTAAAAAAAAATGTGCTTTAGTTTCATATTATTACTATATAAATATTATTGGTTATTCTAATAATATCAGTGCATTTTACTTTTAATATTGGCCGATATTACATTTCTCTTTTTGCAGGAGAGATGTAAACATATAATTTTTTTATTTTATTTTTGCTATTTGTTATATATATTAACACCCAAACCCAGTACATTACAGCTACCATTGCAGTTATCCTATTTGACTGCTAATATTGCATTTCTCAACCATCAGTACCCTTTCTGTTTCCAATATCACTTTGGTCATGGGCTGTATGACAGTGGAATTTCTAGTATAAAATATAGGTATCAAAAATATCTGATGCTAATTTTGCATGTTGCAAACATGGAAAGCTTTTACTAGCAGAAATATGTGTAGGTCTATGTTTACAATTTTTCATTTAGTTTTTTCCGAAATGAAAATGAAATAGTGATATTATTCTGCAAATTATGACTGTAAAGAAAACTTGTTTTTTTGCTTTTTCAAAATAATAGCCTGATATTTTAAATTTATAGTTGCAAAGCTATAGTAGAATCGGTTAATTCTGTGATCCGTTGTCAGCGTTTATGTATAGGTACTAGGGTGAACCATTATAAATCTCTCTTGGGTATGCTAGGGTATGCTGGCTCATCTAAAACCATCCAATGTGTAATTATGTATGCTGATCATAGTGTAATTAGTATGGTTGTAACTCCTATGAAATTTTAATTTATGTTACTTTTATGTGTAATTATAATAATAACATGTATATTAAAGTCGACTGCACTCATTTCATATATCAGCTGTACAGATTCTAGCCTGCCCATAACAGCTCATCTTGTTTCTAGGGTGTTTCTAATGTAAATGACAAGTTGTTTGTGTATTTGGTTGTTGTGTAAACCTATGCTATATTATTTCCTTTGGAAGAGAACTGAATGGCATGGTGCATTAAAAACAGAAAAAAGCGAATAACAGGTTTGTTAAGGAAATGGGCATAAATTTTCTTCAGAAGTTCTGCGGAGAGGACTTTAAATTAACATGTTTCAACATCATGATTTTAAAGATGTGTGTATTTGTGATAGCATTCGGATGTGTTGCATTTGAGAATAGTGGGAGTTGTCTTTTCTTGGCTAGTCAGGACTTGATTGCGGAAAGCATGTAGACAACTCCAAGTTGATCTTTAACTTAGTCTGGTATTTAACGCATTGAATTGATTAGATTGGAATTCGATGCGTTGAAGATTTGATTTTAACCACTTGTGCTATGTACTATTTTGCAGATTCTTCTAGCACTAGTACATCCACTCCTGAGCTCCGTTCCATGTCTACCACTACTATCACTTGCAGTAAGTATGGCTGCCTGTTAAAGTCACACTTTTATTACCGGTTGGCTATCATATGCTTGCTTTACAGACTTAAATCTGATCATAGTTTTTAAGGTTTCAATCAAGGACGAATCATTGCCATTTAGCTTTCACATTTTAACTATAGAACTTTTCATTGACTTCTAGCTTCAGAGTTTTAATCATAGAACTATTCATAGTCTTTTAGCCAGTTGTTAGTTACCCAGTTATATTTGCTATTTGCCAGTTTTTAGTTGATAGCTTGAATTTGCTAGTTGTCCGTAAGTTAATTTGCCAAAACATTTTGTCAATTTTATTTGATAGTTGCTTGCTGCGCTGTGCTAAATGCGAAAATTTACTTGCTATTTGGCAGTTACTAATTCTGATTTGCTAAATGCTAGTTATTGTTTTTGCTAGAACATTCACTTTGTTTGCAATGTTAATAGGTAAGCCAATGCAGTATATTGAATCTCTGAGTAAGTTAAACATTACCACAAAACAATAAGGAGCTATTTGAACGTCTTTTCAAGAACCATGTTTAATCAAAACTAAGTTTGTACTTAGAAAGTCTGTTTTTGCAGATTGATTCAAAACTAAATACAGTGAAACTCGGCTAGCTTGACGTTCACATGACTGAGAGAAAGTGTTCGAGTTATCACAGCGTTCAAGTTCATGAGAACACTGTTTCAAGTGCATGTATTTATCAGTACATGTACAAACAACATATAAATCAAAAGCATTGATTCTTTGTTGCGAGTTAAAGGGCCTTTTGTGTAACGTTTTAACGAGTTGTATCAGAAAGTATAAATATTTTCCTAAAATTTGAGATTTGTTTGTTTGTTTGTTTGCTTTAGGTGATGTGATCATCAGCACGTTTTCAGATTAAAATAGGCAAAACATGATCGCCGTTGAAACCCTCAGAAAAAAAGACACATTTTTCTTTTGAGCGTTTGAACAAAAAACCAGTTTTGTTGATTTTTCTTTAAGTTTATCGTACGGTTACCTCGCTTCTCCTTGCTTACAAAGGGCTATCCCCGAGCGGATGTTTTTTTTTAATTTTATTTTTATGCACACCTTTAGAAAAGTCGTTAACAAAAATATTTTGTCGATAGTGTTAACAATGATGCCTAAGAACTACTAAAAGTTGATGTTTATCTTTATGGCTAGGATTAAAGTGATATTCTTAAGGGATAACAACCCTCTTGGTAGCCATTGGGCATAAAACTATTTGAGTTAACAATGTTAAGGTTGAGTTATCTAAAGCAATTTATCATTGAGTGGGAACCGACTAAACGAATCCGCTCGAGTTAACCATGCGTTCGAGCTATCCGAGGGCGAGTTATCCGGGTTTCACTGTACTTACAACACTTCAAAATTAATTCTGATATTCTAGTCATAACCTCATCTTGATTGTGTCATTTAAATTTTTTTATAGAAGAAATAGAAGTAGTAGCACATCTTAGAAGTGGCAGGACAATCAACCAGTACATCACCAGTGAAGATGGTTCTGTAAAGATCCCAGCTATGATTGTCGATGCTGATGTGTTTTTATGTGGCGCTAAAATGCTACAAGCTTAAGTCGGATGACTTATTGTTCACAAGCTACACGAAAATAGTAGGTGCAAAATCTTAGGTCAGTAGTTTGAATTTTCACTCCGGTTTATATTTTCTTTCCATAAGGAAAATGATCTGATATAAAGATGTTTCATTGCTACAGAAAATTAATCTTTACTAATAAAACCCACTTTCTTATTATTGTCTGTGTGTACGTGTGTGTATACGTGCATATGTAGGTGTGTGTCTGTATGTGTATGTGCGTGTGTGTGCGTGTGTGTGCGTGCGTGCGTGTGTGTGTGTATGTGTGTATGTATGTGTGTGTGTATGTGTGTGTATGTATGGGTGTGTGTGTGTGCGTGCGTGCGTGCGTGCGTGCGTGTGTGTGTGTGTGTGTGTGCGTGTGTAGGTGTGTGTGTTTATGAATTCAGATGTGTGTATATGTGCACATATATGAAGGTGCGTTTATGCATCCGTGCGCGTGGGCGCGTGCATGCAGAATTGCGTGTTTACGTGTTTGAGTTGTACATGTTTTTGTTTGTATGTGTGTGTGTGGGTGCGTGTGCATGTGTGTGTGTGTGTATGAATGTGTGTGTGCATGTGCGTGTTTGTTAATCTGTGTGGTTGTAATGTATTTCCACATTCTTTGCCGCTTTTTACCAAACTTCACCCTCATATGATCTATGCTTTCTGTGTGTGTGCGTGCGTGCATGTGAGTGTATGTCAAATTTATCCTATACTCACTCTAATGTGTTCCATGCTTCTAGATCTTCTAGAATCTTTGATGTTTTGTGAAATTGCTTTTTTATGGACAAGGCAACTACTAAACTTTAAGTCACCCAACTAAGCTAGAAATTATATTTATCATGAAAAGATATTCTCAATTTGTTCCCAAATTCCCAAATTGCAATCATTGGATGCAATGAATTGAAGATTAGATCATTTCATTATAAGTTTCCAACAATTTGGTTGTAAATGTAGAACCATGAGCTATTTGCTTCTGTCTTTTAAATTTAATTTTATAACATAAAAAAGTCTTAGTTATGCAATCACACTAGGCAGGGTAGCCTAGCTGAAATCTCCATGTGTGATAAAATATTGCTATGAGTTTACCTGAGAAAACCTACAAGTTTTCTGGTTAATATCAGACAAAATAAAAACAGAAAATAATGTCAAGGTTTTTCCTGTGAATCAGAGTCTAATGAGTCTAACTGCGTACTACTGAGTTCAGTTTTGACAGGAAACTGAAATGTCATATTGTATGTTTTGTTTGGCTTGTAGTGGGACATGATTGGACAACAAGTTGAAAAAATAGAAAATATGATGCTGAGCAGATATTTTATATTGGTTCTTTACGCTGACGACATGCGATTTGGGACCTTATTTGAGTTTGTTGAGTACATGTGGGGATAAAGGACCAGCCACACATTCACCTCATTTATTATGAAATCCTCATTTTGGTAAGCATGATCTGCTAAAGAGGGTCTCATTGTATTCCCATTTAGGCTGATAGAAACCAAATTTGCGCTAGTTGTACTAGTGAGCAATGCTCACTCTATGGAATAAGAAAAAATAACTCCATTGTGCTATTTATTTTGGAAAACTTCATGAGTGGTTTTGATAAGTTTGATGAGCAAAATATTGTCTCATTGTACTGTTTTAGATTTGATTGAGGCTAACTTTGTGCTGGTGTTTCTAGTAGGCAATGCTAACTCTATGAAACAAGAAAAAATATCTCCAAGGTGTTATTCGTTTTGAAAACTGCGTGATTTTGGCAAAGTTGATCAGCTAGCGAGTGTTTCTTGGATTTGCTTAGATCTGATTAAGGCAAATTTTCTGCTAGTGCTACTAGGAAGCAATGCTAACTTTATGGAAAAAGATAAGATAACTTCAAAGTGCTGTTGTTTTCGAAAATGTCACGATAAAGTTAGTAACTTATAGAACTAGCTTAGAACGTGGAAACTATAAGTATCTCTGCTATTTATTATACTTTATTTTTGTGCGGTGCATAAACTGGAAAGCCAAGACTTACACCATATGTTTCCATGCTTCGAATGAATTCGGAGTGGATTATATATAGTTGACTGCATGAATTGAAAACTGACCTTGACCCGAAAGCAAGTCTACTTTAACCCTTTTTTGTTGTTAGGAATGCACTGTGAACTGTTGAAAGATTTATATAGTGCAACTCTGGTTCATTGGAAGTAGGGTGTAAGCTTCTCAGCAGTGGGCGACTCCGAACCCATTTTATGCATGGAAACACAGTGATATTCCTGGAGTTTTGAGTAGACAGAGACCAAATAGACAAGATACAAAATTATAACAAGATAAAATATGACCATTGCAATTCATATAGAAAATCTCTTATTTCCATGAAATCGCTTTTGTGAAGTTTAAATTAACATGCAAGCGCATCTCTTCCAAGGCAAACTTGTTTTCTCGATTTTCAATTTTGACAGCCTATGTGGAGTTCCAACAAGTTGCTGTCCAATCGAAGATATCTCTAAACCATGATAATGATGGAGAGACAGGAAACTAACGTCATCTGTAAAGGTTAGTCAGTAGTTGGTGGAGGGTGTTATGACAATAATGGATAGTTTGTACTCCACCTATAATGTGATTAATGTAATATTATTACAAAATAAATGATGTTAATATGATTTTACTAGAGTGTGTAGGAAACTGGTGTGTGACAGCACATGACTTGGTTAGTGCCAAATTATATCCTATAGAGGGCTTAGACATGGTTTGCTATTGTTACATAACATACTTGGTACATGGCTCGCTTAGTGTGAGGATTGGTATTGTATGTACTTGTGTGCATTCACCTAATGGTAATTAGTGTATTGAATATTTGTATACAATGAACGGGAATTCAGTGGCTGTTCGTTGCCAAAATCCTATCATTTGAGTTCAATCACTATGTTTCTATAATGGGCCAATCAGAAGTCTGCAAGGCAAGCAAGCCTGGTTACTCGAAAATCTTTATCAAAAGTTACATTTTTGCAAATGATAGAAATAGTACTTTCAAATGATTCCCAAGACAATGCCGTACACGCTAATTCATTCTAAAAACATTATCACACTTCAGTCTTTTTTATTTTGGATCGGAGCAGCTCTATATGTGCTAATGTTCAGAATGCTGAGAAGTCTCATGAGGTTGTGCTGCTAATTATTAACCCAGGGGTCAATAATAAGCGGCACAGTTGTTGTAGCTTTCTAATGTTTATCAACAGTGCACTGTCCGTTAGTCTGTTTCATGGAAATTTCCATCAAAACACTATTCAACGTCCTTTGAAAAAACTTAAAGGTAGCTTAACGTGCACACAATTCCAAATCAGCATAATAAAAACAGTGATTATCTCGAGTAAGTTTGAACCTCCGTAGCTAAAAAATTCTGCTTTCAGAGTTTTGCTTTTTGCCTGAGTGATTTCATTATTTTGGTCATAACTTAAAAATTGTTTGGTAAATATTAATGAACTAATCAGAAAACTAATTAATCAAAAATTCTCTTCAAAATTATACTAATATTACCAAGATTTCTTTCACATAACGTGAACTTTTTCATAGGTGCAGTTGGTTTCTCCACATTTTTTGCAATATTTTCGATTTTGAGGCTTATAAAATTCTTAATAGTCACACCAACTAAACTTCAATAAGGCACCTCACAACTTTTTTTCAACAAATTGTGCACCCGGTTTATCTAATTGGAAACTCATAACAGTGCCATTACATGCTTTAAGTCAGATTGACCTCAATGAATTTGCTCATGCATTGTTGTCAGGAAAGCAATATAGCAGTGCGTGTTGAAAATCTGGCCGCAGGCTGTGGACGATTTGATTGAACATTACAGCAATCATGGGCAATGCTGGGATTACTGATAGTATTGTATAAACTCAATAAATAATATATATGGGATATTAATAGTTAATAATACATGAAATTATTAATTAAAAGTTCACTAGTCAAACAAACTGAGAATCAGGTTTAGTCACTCACAGTTCATCTTCAGGAGATTAAAGATTCTGGTCACAGGATAGGGTCAATAGATCGTAGTGAATATTTTTATCTATCGTATTTCTTATTTATTTCTCTTATTGCATATTTATTGCTAAATTTTTAAACTTGTAAATATCAATTTTTTTAAATAATGAGTGATGCTGAGCATTAATAGTTTATATTATATTCTACTCCATAATATGAAACACTAAGCAGCTCTCTAAAATATGGGGAAGTCTCTTGGCAAAATGCCAGTTGACTTAGTCCATAGCCATTAGAAATAGATACTACTGCAGTTACACTAGCTGGCTTGAGATGAAAATGTCAGACACAATGTCTCAGCTGGTAGCAGAAGCTCCTGTTGATCAATAATCTGTTGATGCATTTTAACTCATTCGCAACCGACTAAATTTCATGTAATCTACCTCAATTAATAGTAATTGTAGCTGTACCAGGTTATGTCTAAGGGTGTGCGTCTACGGGTGCAATAGGACTAAACACAATTCTTAGAGGTTGAATAGGTTATTTTATTATGCGTGCCAGTTCTTGGTATGCACCGTGAAAGCTAAAATAAAAGTCGTAATGTTAAGAGCAAAATACGTAAAATCGGCAAGAATGCGATAAGAAATACGTTTATAAAAAAAGATTAGTAATTACCTTTTGCCCTTTAATGTTCTGGTACGGCTAGGTTTATGTTAGTTTATAATCATGTATGAGTTGTCTCGCCGTAGTGGTTTCTAACTAATAAAGAAAACAGATTTTAAGAAATATTAATACGCAAATAATTCAAGTTGGTTAAAAAGAAAAACGACAAAATCAGAAATTGGATAAATATTAAATGGTAAATACCTTGTACTTAAGAATAGAGTGGTATAGTTGTCCAATACTCGGTATATTAACTCAACCAAACTACAGAGACCGGTGTGACCAACTGATCTGCACTAGATGAAAAGCGTAGGTAATCCTAAGCCGTTCTGCATGACTAACTGAGAAAACAGCACTAAAACTATCGGCCGATACCGCTCCGTGACCGGACGCATCGCAACGGCGATGCGTCCGGTCACGGAGCATCGCAACGGCAATGCGTCACTCACGGGGCATTGACTCGGCATTGTTAGTTTCGTTAAGGCATAAATTAACTAAGTTAAATATAAGGGTTAGTCCAATATAAAAGGCTGTCCTTTACAGTAATTTATCAAAAAGATGCTATAATTTAATTTACTGCTGCAAGAAACCTAATTGAGATAACTTTGCCATTAAATTTTAAAAATTGCAAGTCTTTTTATTAAATGGTATAAAAATAAGATAGAGACTCCATATTACTTGCATGTATACATTTTTCTCAAAAAAGGTAGTTTTACAAAGTTTCTGATTTTCAAAAAACTTTATTTGCTGAAACAAAGTTAAAATTTTACAATAAAATTGTTAAAAATATGATTAATTTAGCCAAAACTATTGTTTTGCTTCATACGATGCAAAGTTATAAATAGTATTTTTTATATTTAACAGTTACTCATGAATGTTAAAATCATGAAACTCTAATTTCGAACTTGTTCAGCGGTGTAGCATCCTTCAAACCAAAACATAGCAAATATACATGCCAATATAACTTAAATAAATTGTCATAATCATGTTTAAACTAAAAAGAATATGTTCTTTAAGTATATTCTTGATTTTTAAGACTTCATAAACAGCTCTAAGAATCAATGTGACTCTATCAAAGGTAAATGATAACTTTGGTCTGACTAACAGGGTGACTACCTAAAAGTGCATTTTCATGCGAGCAAAACGATTTAGATTAGCAAAATTAAAAGTTAATGAAAACTTTCAACAATAGAAATATGGTTTTTATTTGATTTACGCGGTCTTTCACTGTCTTACCACTTCTGAATCTGCGTATTTTCTTCTGGATTTGAAAGAATAATCGATATCTAACAATAAAATTTTAAGTCACTTCCAAGATTTCCGGTTTATGTAGAAGTCGGTATGGATGTAGTATTTTGGTTATAACTCTTGCCAGAGATTTCATTGAAGCATATTTGTAAGTTTTTCTGATTGGTCAGAAATTTTACTTCACACTTAGTCATAGGTTTTCTTCTATAACTTAGAAACAATTGTACATGGAATGGGTGATATTCCAAGGTGAGATAACTTGCATTGGTAGCCTAGATACGAGGAATGCTAACTCTTTATGTCTGCGAAAGATATGAATGGAAAAATAGTGGATGTCCATCTAAACGTATATCAATATCCTTTAATCGGGTAATCTTCCCATTGTTATTATTCATAACATGAAAACGGCAAGGATCCTCAGGCCAAGTCAATTTTGTTCTCCGCCACTTTTACTCAACGTTTCATGCTTGGTAACAATGAAAGAAGCATTTGTTAATGGTATGCAAGCTATTCCATTTTAAAGATTATTCACAATTCAGTAATTTTTATTTCGAAAACATGTTGCTAAGCGAGATAAAAATGCTGTGCTATTACCTCTGGAGTCGAATTACTCATATTTGTTATCAACGCACCCATGTTATTCCGTAACTTGGAAACTCCATTAAAACACTCATCACGCAGTATATCAACATGCACACATATTCAATTCTACAACATCTGTATTTATGGAAATATAGTGTATAGCAATTATAAAAGTCGATATGGCGCTATTTGAAGCTCCAACATAATAATAACCCTGGTTTTGTGTTTTAACTTTATAAGCAGTGTACATAACGCCAATCTCTCAGAGCTTTTGTGTGCTTGTCTACTATAGCAGTAAAGTGGTTCAAACTAGCTTACTCAAAATTTAAAATGAGTAAAATTTTAAAATCTGTGTGCAGTTGGTTTCTAAAACAGTGGGAAAGGTTTACTTTGTCCCCATCATTTTATCCTGAAGCCGAATAAATAACGAAAACCGATTTGTTATCAGAGCATAAACATCTTTTTATAGAATAAATATTTTTGTATCATCATAACAGTGGTCAAAACATGCATATATAAATAATAAACAAGTATCAATACATAATGTCTATCATATGCAGGGAGCTGTGCCGCCTTGCCTGCTTCTCTGAAACGATCTATCTTTTAATAATTGTCTTATCCTTTGGCTCCGCCTCTTTGCGGTTTCTGCTTCCCGCAGTAACACTTTATTCTCCGTTCTGCCAATATGACCCATAGACTGCCGAGCCATCTTTGCCAACTTTGCCCTCTATTGCCGGCCAGACCTCCGAGCATACGGGACAGGCCCGGTTTAGCCTGGCAACAGATAATCATGCTAGCAATGGCCCCATTCGTGATGCTCTTCCAACACAATAGTTTTATTTATTTGCCTTAACGTCATGGACGTTTAGGTATTAAAATCATACTTTGGATGTGTTTTATATTGGTTATAAGAAGATAATTTAAAATAGAAACACACAAATATAGACTTCTTACATGCTGACATGGTTAACTAAAGGTCACAGTTTTGGGTTGTTTCTATTCCATACTGTATGTAAGCCATGAGCACACAACTTCTTCATTTCTTGCTCTGAGCAGTAATGGTAGTATTAGTTATTAGTTACATACTGTTGTTATCAGGCCTGTATTCCCTGGGGCGGTTGGGCGGCTCAGCCGTCTCAACCTTATAGTGTTTTTTAGGGGCTGAGTACTAAGAATTGCAGTCTAAGCTCAATCACATGGACTACTCAACTACTAATTATTAGCGCTCTAGCCCTAGTTGCGCATATGTCTCCGCTTCATCGCTAGTTGCGCTCTAGCAGATGAACCAAAGAGGCTCACTTATCTAGTATTGGTTTCGCCTGCCACTAGTGCAGTGAATGAGAGATTATTTTCTGCATTGAAGCAAATCAAAACATTGATGAGGAGCACTATGGGACAGGCTCATCTAAATAATCTTCTAATATTACACATATATAGGCTATATAAAGATGTCGAAATAGATACAGTATCAATTGTGAAAGATTTCTGCCATGGAAACATTGTTAAAACAAGAGCTATTGCAATAAAGAAGTATTAGCTCTTGTTTTGTCAATGTCCCTTGCAGAAATCTGTAGTATCATGAGTTTGGTACAGTTCGTTAAATAAGAAAAAAAGTTTACCTACCATGAACCACAAGCATTAATTTATGTAAATTTTGATGCTTATGATTGATTGCATTTATGCATACTTTGTGGGTTATTTATGCTTAAAAAGTCCAGAGGTTTGGGACACTGCCCTATACCATGTTGAGGCTTACACCACTCCCCCAAACCTTCAGGTGTTGATAACTAGTCGTCCAACATTTGCAGCCTCAACTAGCAACCAGAGAATACAGGCCTGCTTGTTATCCCCTCTGCTCATCAAACATACTCCAGGTCAAAAATGGTGAATGGTAGATTTTATAGATGTTAAACTTGGCTTTGTGGCAGCTAGAAAGGAGTGAAGCAAATACTTCTGCTATCAAAATTGTCTGTTTTGAAGCCATGACAAAAGTATATTTATCTTGCTGACTTTCCTCCTCGTTTACCAATATTGATTTTCAATTTTCTGGTCAACTATATATGCTTCTACCATGGTTTCAGTTTTGTCATAGTCATCGTCTAGAGTACTGAGTTTTCAAGCTTACAAGTTTTGTTAAAAACACTTTTTTGTTCTATTCAGCCTTAATTTTTAACATATTTATATAGGATCTTCTATCCAATCATAACAAAGCAGGAGTAAATATCAAGCACTCCTAGTAATTGTACAATAGTGTTCATCACTATGTATAATATTTATTCCTTCTTAATTAATACCATGAAACTCTGTTGATATTAGCTTGTCTGGTGGTATTCTGCTGGTAGACATATAATCTCTAACAAAAATGTTTATGCTAATATAAATGTGTAGAAGGAAACTATATTGCTACCTCTCTTTCTTAAGTCTCTTCTCTCGTTGTTACACATAGCATTTTACCTATGACATTTTCCCATTATACTTTCAAAAGTCCTTTAGCAGTTTCTATAAATATGAGCATGTACTGCAAAATTATACAGTCAAACTCATTTGCATGGTTGATATTGTATGTTGTTGAGGTCCTTACATATTTTTAAAATGCAAACATTGTTATTTGTGAATTATTCTTTTGAATGGCTCGCTCAGTAATAAGATGCAGTGATTGCCTATGTTTCTTGTTTACAGATACACGGGAGCAGTGATATGAATGTCTCACTTCCGTTCTACATCTGGTTGTATTCACCTTGATTTTTATGATTACTTCTAAGGATCATCCTACATAGACAAGAGGTGAGTCAAGTTCTCACGGATATATTAGTAGTTTGAGGATTACACTCTCCATCTCACCAGTAGTAGCCTTTTACCTCACATAAATAAGACTACTGAATTTGGCACTAGTCTAAATATAGTATGCCAGCTTTCTATAAATAGCGTAGAATGATTACTTTACTAAATTTCCATACAGTGATAGTGTAGGGATACTTGGGTGAACCAGTGCCAAATGATATGATGTGCAGACAAGCGTATCAGGTTTCCATGGAGGACTGTAATAGAGTGATGGGGGTGTATCTCCTTATGTCAACCCATGTATTCATATGAAATAACAGAAAGACAATAGCTTGCACAGCATGCAGAAGTATGCCTAGTTTTTATTTAGTTTACCAAAATTGGCGGCAAACACAAAAATGTTGTGTTTGCAGTGTGACCAATATGCAGACCACCATTCTCTAATATAAAATATTGTGTAGATTTGTATATTTGTAGATTCTTTTAGAACTAGTACATCCACTCGCAAACTCAGTTCCATGTCTGCCTTTACTATGTCTTCCATGTCCGCCTCATACACTGAGTATGGCTGGCTGTTAAAGTCGCACTTTTATTACCCGTTGTTTATTATATCCTAGTCCTACACACTTACATTAGTTCAAAGATTTAGGGTTGAACTTATCGAACTATTCATTGTCTTCTAGCTTCAGGGTTTCAATCGTTGACCTGTTCATAGTCTTTAAGCCGGTTGCTAATCACCAAGTTTTATTTGCTTCTTGCCAGTTGTTAGTTGATAGCTTGCATTTGCTAGTTGTCAGTAAGTTAACTTGCTAAAACTTATTTGCTAGTTTTATTTGCTAGTTGCTTGCTGCTAACTGCCAAGATTTACTGGCTAGTGGACAGCTGCTAGTTTTCATTTGCTAAAAGCTAGTTGTTGGTTTTTACCAGAACATTCATTTTGCATGCTTTGTTATTACACAATTTAATGCAACAAATTAAATTTCTAAGTGTGTTAAAGGTTGGCTTGCAACAAAATTCACATTACACTTTTTCGATATCAAAAGATTCACCATGTCTTACTCTGCTGTGTTGTAGGGTCAAAATATGTGGAATTGTGATTAAAAGCTCTTAAAAGCTCGAAAATGAACAATTAAGCGCAGCCATCACAAAAACTGCCGTAGATTAGAATCTCTTTCCAGAACGGCTCAAATTGGAAGTAGTTGTACAATATTGCCTATGTTTACACTTTCTAGAAACTTCAATTTTCAAAAAACTTTCCCAAATATAATTGACGCATTCAATAAAACTATGTCTATTGTTCTTACGCGTCGGTTTCATCACCATTGTAATGCTGTCACTTTCAGCGCTGATACCTTAAAACCTACCAGTAAAACTCGTTTAATTTTTTAAATTTAGCTCGAAGGAGTGCATAAAATTGTCTGATAAACATGACGAGCCTGTTGGTCAGCTTTAATAGTCAAAGAATGCTGCAGAAAGTATTCTAGAAGTATGGGTTACATGATCAGATTACGACTAGATGATTAGACCAAGCCGAAACAAAACTGTAAAGTAGCGAACACCTATATTTGATACGGGGTATTCGGTAAAACCCGAAGTGTTTGTAATAAACTAGTGCTACGAAAAGTTTTATATTGAGCCTTTTATTGGTCGTTCAATTTATGTGAGAACATCACGTGACCAAACAATAACCAAATGTAATGATTACGTCTGAGAAATACACTGATTCCAATCTACGGCGGTTTCATGATGGCTGCAATGTACTGCTCAATTTGGAGCTTTTAAGCGCTTGCTATAACATTTCCACATATTTTGCACCTACAACACAGCATAGTAAGACGTGGTTGATCTTTTGCTACCCAATAACTGTAATGTTAATTTGGTTGCAAGTCAACTTTTAAAGATTATCATAAAACAACAGTGAGCTCTCAGAGGGTTTCTAATAGAACCATGTTTACTCGGAACTAACTTGAACCTTACAAATGACTTTTATTACAAATTGATTAAAACTAAATGTTTACAACACTTCAAATTTAAATCTGATAGTTTAGTCATAATCTCAACTCAATTGTTTCATTCCAAGGTTTTTATAGAATAGATGGAAATACCAGTACATCTTCGAGATGGCAGAGCAAGCAACCAGTACGTCATCAGTGAACATGGTTCTGTAAAGATCCCAGCTGTGATTGTTGATGCTGATGTGTCTTATGTGGCACTAAAATGCTACATGCTTAAGTTGCATGACTTCTGGTTGACAATATACACGAAAATGGTAGGTAAAAAATTGTAAGTCAGTGGTTTGAATTCCCACTGAGGGATATTTTTTCTTCCCATAAAAAAATGTTGGATATATAATTTTTGTGCATAAACTAAATCCCTCTTTTGAAAATTTACCTACTTCGAACTTCTCAGAATACATTTTATTTACTTATAAAATTTATCCGAACTTATATCGCTACAGAAAATTAATCTCTACTAATAAAACCAAATCTCTCCTTGTGTGTGTCCATGTGTGTGTGTGTGTGTGCGTGCGTGCGTGCGTGTGTGTACATGCATATGTATGTGTGTGTGTGCAGGTGGGCGCGTGCATGTGTGTGCGTGCGTGTGTGTGTGTTGGTGTGTGTATGTGTATGTATGTGTGTTTGTGTGTCTGTGTATGTGTGTATATGTGTGCATATATGCATGTGCGTGTGTCCATCCGTGTGCCTAGGCGTGTGTATGCAGATGGGCATGCACACATTTGTATGTGTGTTTGTGTGCATGTGTGTGTATGAATAAGTGTGTGTGTGTGTGTGTGTGCGTGCGTGTTTTTGTTAGTCTGCACGGTTGTATTGTGATTCTACAATTTTGCTGATTTTATCCAAACTTCACCCTCATATAATCTGTGCTTTCTGCGTATGTGTGTATGTCCATTTCATCCAAACTTCACCCTAATGTGCTCCGTGCTTCTCGCCAGGTGGCTAAAAATATATGGTTTCAAAACCCCGTCTGGTTGCCATGAAGCAGCCTCTTAAAAACTCACCTGCTGACTCTCTGATTAAAAATGAAAGAAGTCCCGAGCATCATCTGCTTACTGCTAGTTAGTTTATTAAAATGTTAAGCTGTTCTTTTGGCCGCATGCTACAGAGTGGAATACATGCAGGTTTAAATCTAACAAATAAATCAACTTGTTTTCATATATGAAATCAATTTTAAAAATTGTCATAAAAGACCTACGCGTAAAGGTTAATTACCTCGGTAACAAATAGTTATGTTTATAAAGTTCTGTCAATTTACGAATTTAAAATAATATTTTTAGGAACAAACTTTACATGGGTGATAATGACCATGTTATTTGAGGTACCCTTGAACACATAAAGGTGTTTAACGACTCTTATCCAAGAGTGCTCAACTCCCATCAATGATTTGAGGCTTTCCAAGAGGCTCGGCAAAGCTAAAAAACTCTTCTCACTCAGTGGCTTATATGTACCAGTTTAACTAAAGATGAATTTACACTGGCATAGTGAAATGTTCTAAGATCGAGTCATCTGCAATGCAATCTTTTTTGAAAGAAATGCCGTCTAACTACGGTGAAACATCTCTGTTTTGTAGGGCTTTTCTGACAACAAGCAGCATGTAATTGGTTTATTTCTAGCTGCATGATAACAGAAAAAAGGTAGTCTTAATTAAAAAACATTTAAATGCATATCAGTTTTTGGTGCTGAATGTACTAATGGTAAACTTTTACACATTTTTAGTTTATTTTATCATAAAATAACTGTACTTTTCTAGTCTTTGTAATTCATTTTGATGTTTGGGGGATCTGACTGCCATGAAGTTTCATGATTATAATTGACACAAAAAATAATTGCATTTTAGTTATGTGAATTCTTTTTGTTTCAGTTTAAATTGCCGTACTATTAACTCTAATTAACAAGATCGGAAAAAGATACACGTAAATTGTTCTTGAATTTATATTATTTCTTAAGACAGTTACAAATAGTTATATCTCTCCGTAGTTTTTACTTATTGTGTAGATCTTTGTTTATTGTTACATTAACTAAATGTTTATCAATCCTCTTACCACAGCGGCCAATGTCCTCTTTGCATGGTTAGTTCTATGTTTAGCGCCATGGATTTACTACTAATAAATTATTTCTACACTAACATTCTGCATTATAGTTCAAAGAAGGTTTGCCTATCCTATTTTTACATTGAGTCTCAGATGGTAAAATTTTAATGATAGTCTTTAGCTACAATAGTTGTCTTTCCATGCATAATTTCCTTTATTTCATTGAAAGCTACAAAAATAAGTTATTATGAAATCTGATGCATTAAAAATTTTGTTTTGATTGTTGCCAATGACTTTTCCTTAACAAAAGTGAAATAATTATTATTCTAAAAATCTGGTACAACTAACTACTAGCCATCAGCAATTTTAGATAATTTACTATTGCAAATCTTTTCAAATCTATGATGTTTTGTAGAATTTCATTCTCATGGAAAAGGCAACTACTAAATTTTTACTCACCTAACTCAGCTAGAAGTTATAATTCTCATGATAAAACGATACTTTGTTTTGCCTCCGCATTGTAATCATTAGATGCAAGAAATTGACATATAGATCATTTCATTATAAGGGTTCCGTAATTTGGTTGTAAATGTAGAAACTTAAGCAAAAATCACTTTGCTTGGCTAGTTAAATTTAATTTCGTAATTTGAACAAATCTTTGTTATGCAATCACGCTAGGTAGGGTGCTCTAGCTAAAATCCCAATGTGCACTAGATGGTTGCTTTCGAAACTTACAAGTTCTCTAATTAATATCAGACAAAATAAAAACACAAAATAATTTCAAGGTAATTCCTGTGAATTAGAGTCTACTGAGTCTAACTGCAAATTAGTGAGTTTAGTTTTGACTAGAAACTGAAATGTTATACTGTATGTTTTGTTTGGTTTGTAGTGGGACATGATTGGACAGTGAGTTGAAAAGATGAAAGAAATGACACTGAGCAAATATATAAAAAGGTTTATTTCCATTTATTGTTGGAAACATGGAACAAATTATGACGATGTGCCATTTAGAATCCTCTCAAAGTTTGTTGAGTTAGTGTGGGGGATAAAGAACCAGCCACACATTCACCTTGTTTATTATGAAGACCTTATTTTGGTAAGCATGATCTGCTAAAGAGTGTCTCATTGTATTCAAATTTAGGCTGATTGAAACCAACTTTGTGCTAGTGGTGCTAGTGAGCAATGCTAAATCTATGGAAGAAGGAAAGAAAACTCCAATGTGATATTTTTTGGAAAACTTCACAAGTAGTTTGGACAAGTTCGATGTGCAAAAGAGTGTATCATGGTATTTTCTTAGATTTTCTGGAGGCTAACTATGTGAAGGTGCTACTAGTAGGCTGTTTTAACGCTACATAACAAGAGAAGATAACTCCTAGGTGTTATTTGTTTTGAAAACTGAGTGCTTTTGGTAAGTTTGTCCTGCTAGCGAGTGTTGATTAATCTTTGCTTAGATCTGATTGTGGCTAACATTGTGCTGGTGCTACTATAAAGCAATGCTTACTCTTTGGAAAAAGATAAGATAACCCCAACGCGCTATTATTTTGCAATTTTTTATAACGAGGTTGAAACTAAAAATTAGCTTAGAACGTGGAAACTATAAGTGTCTCTGCTGTTTGTTATGTTTTATTCCTGTTCGGTGCATGACCTGGAAACCAGGACTTACACAATATGTTTCCATGCTTAGAATGAATTCGGAGTTGCTTTCCTTCCAAATCCTAGAAATGGTAAAAATTGAATGCATTCGAGAATGATTTGTTTTGCTAAACTAGTGTGAACATAATAAACGTGAATTTGTGGAAGCGCCGACTTCTGATTGATCTGAATCGATAATACTAAGCTAAGCTATTCCCATGGAAGGTTAAAAAAGCCGCACTACGATCAATTACAATCAGACATGTTGGCTTAGTTCAACTTGTTGACTGCATGAATTGAAAACTGACCTTGACTCAAAAGCGGTTCTACTTAAACAAGTTTTGTTTTTTAAGAATGCACGTTGAACTGGTGAAATATTTATATAGTGCAACTCTGATTCATTGAAATGATAACGTGAAAATTCGTCTGCCGTGGGTGACTCCAAGCCCATTTGACACATGGAAACACAGTGTTTGTCTTGGAGTCTTGAGTGGTCAGAAAACAAACAAACAGAAGAGTTTTGATCAAAACCCGACCATTGCAGTTGATGTGGAAAATCTCTTTTTATCTCTATTAAATCACTTTGGTAAAATTTGAATTAACATTCAAATGCATTTCTTCGAAGGTATAATGCTTTTTTAGATCATTGAAGCAATTTCCAATAGTAATTGTCAGATAGATCTATGTGCTTGTAGACTCTCGTAAGAGAAATTCGAAGGCTTAATGAGTTCATGGACACCAACAGATCTTAAGAACTATTTATAGAGATTGCTGAAGCTACCAACTTCGCTAAGATGAAACAAGAAAGTTCTACCCCAGGCTATGATAACAAGGCTCTTCTAGAAGTTGTAAGTTTAAACAAGTCTGTGAATGTTGCATTAGCAAGGCAGCTTGAAAACTACCTCTAAGACTATGTTGATGTTTATGTAGAGTAAACGAGGAAACAACTCCTAAGTAATTATAAATGTTCTTTTCATTGTTAACTGGCACCAACAGAGTTAAAAACAGGAAAGTCTTTATGTTGAAACTATTATAGAAAACATGAAATGTTGTTATTTAGAAAGCAAACTTTCAAATAATACTTTATGATTTTTATAAGAAAAGCAGCAGCCAAAATATGCTCTTAGGTTGTGTTTTTTACTATCACCTGATTGGTTGTGTTGCCGCAAACAATTCTAGTGATTACTAGTGCATTACTAATGCATTTACATTGTACTAATTATGGCACTAATAATTATACTAATGCATTACTACTGTTTTGTAGCTCCGTACAGATGATGAGACCAGGAACGGTACATCGGCAATTATGTTTAGAAAAGGTAAGACAACTTCATAGGCGGCTTAATACAGTTTGTTGTTTAACCCCAACGTACTGTTCAATAAACAGGATACTTAAACACAAAAATGAGTATTTTTATTATAATTGATTTAAGTAATTGTAATTGTGTACCAACACTAAAAGCAAATTTTTCAAGCCTAGCAATATCATTTTGTATAGAAAATTTATAACAAGTGAAAATGTCTCGGATTAATGTTTTTTATAAATACTCTCTTCATAGTGATAGCTAGTTTGGGAATCGCGTTAAAGTAACCATAATCCAGTAGTTTAGTGTTTAACACTCTAAACAATGAAATGACAGGTTAATTGTTCAAGATCTTAAACATGGTGTTTTTATTGGCTCTTGTAGTAAGGGGAATGATCGTTGACGAAAACTTCTTAAATAGGCCTTTGGAAAATAATACTTAAGGCAATTGTGACCTAAGTCAATTAGAGTAGATCATGAGATCCGGAAACCCAGCCTATTGCACAATATGCTTCGCTCACATTTTTGAAAATAAAAATGTACAGCAGTGTGTTAAATCTTTTATACCTTACTACACTGCATAAAATACCACATACAGTACCCATTTTATAAGCCACAACAAAAGCATCTGCATAAGATTATCCGGTGCAGAAGAAAACGGGGCGAGATTTTCGGAAACTTTTGAATTGGACTCAAAAATGCCTCAAATAACCTGCTTGAGTTTCACTTTGTACAGAAACTGAGATTGAATAATACAGCCTATAGTACAACTGACAAGATTTCCTTGAAGTTTGGTGAATAGTTTAGATAATTCCCTTTGTCAGAGAAGTTAGCTAAACTTGCGGGGGAATTTTCTCGAATCAAATACTCGTCACAAGAAATTTGGTATTGGAGACCGGCAAAACAACATCTCGTTGCTGACAATAAGCCTGTTGATGCGTAATTAGAGCAGTGGACCGGTGGAAAGGACATCTTCTTCTGATATGAATAAATTTGTTTTTGAAATGTAGCTGAAAGAGCGTACCGCGTTTCCATGTTTTATATATTTTAATAACTTTCGCTGCTCGCTAACGCTGCACCAGACAAAAATGTAGATAGGTTTTACTTACAAGGTTTAGCCTATCTATGCACGTATTACACTTATAACATGTATTCATGCACTAACCAGTATTTCTTAACCCTCTGAGGCCCCATGTTGCACTGGTGCAACATGATTTTCAAAACTAGATAGAGCAACTACAGTTGCTTTATAACCAAAGATCTTTCTCAAGTGGCTTCTTACATATCTTCATGCAACCCCCAACCTAAATTTGATTGGCTTTCATGTTTGTGATGTCATCACAGAACTCTAGAACATTCCATGGCATTGACTGTTGGCCACATGTGAAGAGAGCAACTTTTTAGGCAAGGATTTCTAGCTCATTGAGGTATGTTGGAATAACACATTTTCTGTGCTTACTACTAGGTTGACCACACTTGTACACACATAAAAAGAATTTGAGAAATAATTTGTTTTCTGATATCTATATGAGCTCAAAGTTTCTTGTGCAGTAGTGCAACATTGGGCTCTGCATAGCTAAGCTGCAAGCCAAGTGATTAGTATAGTATGTTTTAATTGACCATTGTTAGGGCTAATGCTCATGATACTTGTTGATGTGTATAATATTTACTGCAGTAAGGATGGTAGTAGACACACACTGACTACCATTGAAGTAATATCACCAAGTAACGTGTACATACACTGCTACCATTATTACTACTGCTATAACTATACTCATTTACTACCAAAGCAAATTGGTATTTCAGAATGATACGAAATCATGCAATTGCTACTCCAGATTTAGCATGATAGTTAGGTGTACAGATTTCCTGTTGGGCAATTTTTATTTGTTATAAAAATAATATTGCAAAATAGACTGTCTTAGTTTGTAGATACAAAATGCCTTCAAAGCCATCAACTTCATATGACAATAGCAATCGCCTTCGCATAAGAAACAGAGTTGATGTGACAAATTTGCTAGATGTTTTGACTGGCAATGAAAGTGATGTGGGGGAAGATGCAGATAGTGATGAAGATGATGATTGGGAAAATACAGGAGCTATGGTTCAAGTATGTTGATTTTATGTTTCAACACATTTTATAATATTTCCGATACTGGTGTATATGCAATTGAAAATTGCATTGTTCAGTCCAATTATGTCGTCTGTTCTTTTGCTAAACATGCCATTTTTTTTCTAGATGTCCTACGGCAGTGAAAGCAGTGATGAGGATGTTCCACTGGCGGAGATAGCGCAGCCATCAACAGCACAATGCAGTAGACAAAAAGTCTACAGGTGGAGACAAAAAGAATTCACTCCAAAGGACAGCACATATCTTGGCCGAGAGTTACAACCTCCTACAGATATGGCAATGAAGTCTCCACTACAGTATTTTAAAGCATTTGTTACAGACAGCATGGTGAATAACATTGTTCATAACACCAACCTTTACAGCACTCAGAAAACTGGAAAGTCAGCAAATACAACTGTAAAGGAAATTGAGCAGATGATGGGGATGTACTTTCGCATGGGCCTTGTGAAAATGAGTGGTATTCGCCAGTACTGGGAGAGTGGTACAGCCTACCCACCAGTTTCTACTGTGATGAGCAAAAACCGTTTCAAGTTTTTAGTTGCAAATTTGCACTTTGTAGACAATCTGCAATTTTCAGATGATGAGAAAAAGAAAGACAAGCTCTGGAAAATTCGACCATGGATAGATGCCATACGGAACCGATGTCTGCAGATAGAACCCGAAGAATGTCACTCTATAGATGAAATGATGTGTCAATACACTGGAAAGACCAGCCCTTGCCGACAGTACATAAAGAGTAAGCCACATCCATGGGGCTTCAAGATCTGGGGTCGAGCAAGTGTCAGTGGCATTTTGCATGACTTTGAAGTATACCAAGGTGGTGATGGTAAGCGGACGGAGTTGGGCCAAGGAGCTGATGTTGTACTCAAGCTAACGTCTACTCTACAAGAAAACTGGAGATACAAAATCTTTGGTGACAACTTGTTCACCAGTCTTCCCCTTATCTCCGAGCTAAATAAAAAAGGGATGTTTTATACAGGTACTGTTCGTACCAATAGGGTTCCAAAATGCAATCTACAAGATGAAAAAGTCCTCAAACGAAAAGGCAGAGGGTCTTATGATAGCTATGTGGAGGAAGTCAACAATGTGGTTGCTGTCAGATGGTATGACAACAAAGCCGTCACCCTTCTCTCGTCATTGACTGGTGTACAGCCCCTTGCTCAAGCCAAACGGTGGGACAAGCCATCAAAAGAGCATCGTTTCTACAACATGCCTGCTATTATACAATCATATAACAAAAATATGGGAGGTATTGATTTGTTGGATTCATTTTTAGCAAAGTATCGTTTTGCCATGAAGAGCCGGCGATGGTATCTCTACCTGTATTGGCATTTTTTGATGGTAGCAGTAATCAATGCTTGGAATGTCTACAGGCGTGATAGTCGCCTTCTCAAGCTACCAAAAAGTGAAATGCTAAATAGAAGAAAATTCCAAGCTGAGGTTGCTGACAGTCTCATCCTTGTGAATGCTGCTGCCAAACGAGGGCGACCATCTGCAGCAGGTGATACTAGTCCGTGTCCAACACCAGCTAGGAAAATTCGAAGAGGCCCGTGTGATGAAGTTCGCTATGACAATTTTGCTCATTGGCCAATAAAGCTTCAAAAGCGAGGCCGCTGCAAGCTTTGTGAGAGAACGACTACTACTAGTTGTGAAAAATGTACAATAAATCTCTGCTTTCTTGATGAACGGAATTGTTTTCGTGCCTATCATTGCAAGTAAATGGAGAG
The DNA here is from genome assembly GCF_963576615.1 of Watersipora subatra. Lineage (NCBI taxonomy): Eukaryota > Metazoa > Bryozoa > Gymnolaemata > Cheilostomatida > Watersiporidae > Watersipora > Watersipora subatra. The sequence continues at coordinate 40,082,715 of NC_088713.1, forward strand.
CTATATTTACTTTGGAACAGTGGATATTGCTCCAGTATTTAGTCCATTTATACCAAATGTGACGTGAAACTTAAGTAATGTAAACTTATTTGCTTGTGTTATATATACATGTATTATATAAATAAAAATAAATTATATATAATATATATGTTATATATATGTATATTTACCATTTATTCATTAAAAATAAATTTATGTTACTGACGCAAAGTCTTCATAACACTGTTGCCTATTGTACCTTATTGTACCTTATTACCTTAATGTAGATAGCATTAAAGCCCAATGTTGCGTGAGTGCAACATTTAATATCTCAGGTCAAGGTCGTTGTAGAAAATAAAAAATTTAGGAAAACACTCATACACATATCTTAAGACTGTCCAAAAAGTTTGAAAATTTTCATTGCATATCTTCTATGTCTGGGCCTCAGGGGGTTAACAGTAACTAATTCATACTGAAACAATTGTTCTTTATTGGGTCTAGACTTATGCTCAAGGCTAGTGTTATAGTTGAAAGGCATTGATAACTGACTAGAGAACTGTTTTAAACTTTTTTATAAATTTGTTGCACATTATAACTGAGATTTTATTCAAGATAAGACCGGTATTGTTTTTTTATCTAGATGTGCTGCCTGTGTGACTTTTGCTGCTTGTGTAACCCAACTACTTTATTTAATTAAAATAACATAATGAATAAAGTCAAAAGTAAATAATAACATTATTTACTTTAGACTTGACAGCCCAAAATTTGTCTGAGAATAAAAAACAGCAAATTCATCAAATTATAGAACAAAAACAACTTGATTGGAAAAAACCCAAATTTGGGCATAGACATGTTTGCATGTCTATTTTTAGTGTGTGGAAAGTGTGTGTGCGAGTGTGCGTGTGTGTGTGCGTGCGTGTGCCTGCGTGTGAAATGTGTGTGCGTACTTGCATGTGTGTAAATGCTTAGCGTGTGTGCTTGCGTCTGCGCGAGTGTGTCTACACATATGTGTGTACGTTTGTAAATGTCCGCATGTAGGTCAGTCTGAACTAACATTATCTGTTTCCAGATTGTTTGCTATTTTAACCAAACTTCTGAATCTGAAACCAACAATCTAAACTTCACCCACATATGGTGTATGCTTTGTAAGTCACTCAATTTATGAACATAGAAAATATTTCAGGAACCAAATTTAAGTGGGAGACTACAACCATGCTACTTTGAGGAACATCTGAATACATGGAGTCTAAATGTCTCTGCGTGATAGACTTGTTTCCTGTTTCCTGTGAACAAACTCGATGACAACAAACTCTTCCTCTCTCCGAGAGTGATCAACACCCCTTACAGATTTGATGCTTTGCAAGACACTTAAGAAAACCTGGAAACTGTTCCCAGTAAGAGTTTTTACTTACTTGTTAAATCAAATATGAACTTACACTTTGGTTTAATTAATTGGCAGTAGCGCACTGGCAGAGCGGAATGTTGCAGGATCAAACCCTCTGTGACGCAATCTTTTTCCCAACCTGCAACAGTAGCTTTGGACAGACATGGGACTTATTATAGTAATGGTTCTCAGCTTAAGCAGGACTTTTCTGACAAGAAGCAGTATGACATTGGTTTCTTTATAGCGACATGATAACACAAGAAAATATTGGATTCATTAAAAAAGCATCTGCATGTGTATCAGTTTTTCATACTTAAAGTCTTAATAATTAACTTTTAAACAATGTCAGTAAATTTTAACATAAAAATATCGGTATTTTTCCAATGTTGGCATCTTTTGGATTTTTAGGTGATCTGATAGCCTGGTTGTTTCAAAATTAAAATCAACCAAACTTGATCGTGGTTAAAATGCCCAAAAACAATCGTAAATGGTAGAAAACCACTGATAATTTCTTGAAAATCGACTAAAACTTGGTGTGAGTTCCTATTTAAGTACCAGTCTTGTTACTTGGATTAACCAGCTCAGGTGTTATAAAGTTTAGCATGATCATATGATATATTTTAGCTGGTTATTTAGCTATAAACATTTCCAAATCTATCCAACTGAAGCAAAAGTATGAAAAATATTATACCATACACGATTTTACCTTCAAACATTTAGTTTACTCACAACCACCTTGACTAAACATTCTTCGTTGACTTCTTTGTTCAGGAATTAACCATTAACATTTGGGATATCAACCTGTCATACTCCCTGCTTCCCTAAACATTTTCCTACCAAAATTTTATAATTACTAATATACTTTGGGCCTGGAGTGATGTGAGCAACTGGCAGGTGTAATAATTGAATGTACAGTTATTCTGGAATGCCATAGGGTCATGGATTGGCTCAGTCGTTAGTGTCAATCCTTTATGCTAAATGTTGCTTGTTTGAATCTAGCATAATGCTATGTTTTTTCTAAACTTCTGCAGTGACAGGCTTCAACTTCTAGCCAGTAGCTTTAACTAGAGGTTGGAGCAATTGGTTAAGTGGTTGGCATATCTATGTACAAAGCTGATGACTGGGATTTCCAATCCTGCACGATGCAATCTTGCTATATAAAACTGCAGCTTCAGACAGACAGACGGACAGACAGACATGACTTTATCGTAGTAAACATTGAGTACATAGTTATTCTCTGAACTTCAATGGCCCTCCTATGATCTTATATGGTATTTGAGTCTGCCAGGGTGTGAGTATTTTCTGTAATAGGAGTGTGTATCTCCTTCTGTCTGTCAGAAGGCACCAGATGTAAAATATTCTCTCCCACATAACTTGACCACATTATATTCGGCTTAGTAACAAAACACTCTAACACCCAGACTAATTAACCACCTAAACACTATGAAATATATATGAGTGTGCAAGTCTTGTTGTCTATGCTTTATCAGCTCACCTTATGAGCTGTCACAAATCACTCACTTACGAAACATTTTGTATACTATTTTAAACTGTTGCAATATTAACTCTAACTAATTAACCATTTTCGAAAATATAATTTTTCTTAAAGTTATATTATTTAATAATGCATTTAGAAAGAATAATATCTTTCCACAGTTTTGAAATAGTATGTAGATCTGTGTCTATTGTTACACTAACTGAATGTAAAGTAATTATCTTTCCGAAGCCACCATTGTCAACTTTGCATTTTTTGCTCTATGCATTTATGGACTGCAATTTTTCTAATCTATTATTCTGTATTTTAGTTCTTGGAACTCCAAAGGATGTCTGCCCATTGTATTTTTACATGAAATCTCAGTTGGTAAAATTGTAGTTATTTTCATTTACTACGGTAACTGTATTTCCGTGTATGAAATTCCTTTGTATCCCTGGAAAGTTACAAAAATCAGTTATTATGAAGTTAATCACACGAAAGTTTCTTTAATATGTTGCAGATGACTTTTACTTAGCAAAAGTAAAATACCAATTTTTAAAGTTTTTTACAAATAACTGTTAGCAACCAGCAATTTTAAATAATTTAATATTGCAAGTTTTCTTCCAATCTCTGATCTTTTGTAGTTGCTTTCTCATAGACAAGGCAACTACTAATTTTATAGTAACCTAACTCAGCTAGAGGTTATATTAATCAGGAGAAGATAAGTCTAATTTTCTTTCTGAATTGTAATAGTTAGATTTTAATAATAATAGGAATCGAAAATTAGAAAAACTCATCTAATTATAAGTGTGCATTAATTTGGTTGTAAATGTAGAAACTTAATTTAAATTTAGGTTGGTCGGTCTTTTACATTAAATGTAAAAGACCGACACACCTGAATTTAAATTATTTACAAATTAACTTATAAATTATAAAACAAATTTTGTTTTATAATTTAAAAAAATATTTCTTATGCAATCACGTTAAGCAGGGTGGTCTAGCTGGAACCTCTACGTTTGCTACAGGGTTGCTATTGGAACTTATGAGTTTTTTTAGCAATATCAGACAAAATGAAAACATAAAACAATTTCAAGGTAATTCCTGTGAATTAGAGTCTACTGAGTCTAACTGCGTATTACTGATTCAGTTTAGACAAGAAACTGAAATGTCAGACTGTATGTTTTGTTTGGCTTGTAGTGGGACATGATTGGACAGCGAGTTGAAAACATAGAAAATATGATGCTGAGCAGATATTTTATATTGGTTCTTTACGCTGACGACATGCGATTTGGGAACTTCTTGGTTTTTTTTAGTACATGTGAAGGATAAAGGACCAGACACACGTTCACCTCATTTATTATGAAGACCTCATTTTGGTAAGTATGATCTGCTAAAGAGTGTTATTGTATTCACTTTTAGCTGATTAAAGCCAACTTCATGCTGGTGCTACTAGTAAGCAATGCTAACTCTATGGAAGAAGATAAGATAACTCCAGTGTGCTATTTTTTTTGTGAAACTTAATGAGTGTTCTTGATAACTTTGATGCGCAAAATAGTTTTCATGGTATTTGCTTAAATCTGATTAAGACTAACTTTGTGTTGGTGCTATTAGTAGGCAGTGCTAACTCAATGGAACAAGACAAGATAACTCCAAGATGTTACTCGTTTTTAAAACTGAGTGGTTTCTGAATGTCTGATTTGCTAGCGATTGTTGATTTGTATTTGCTTAGATCTGATTAAGACTAACTGTGTGCTGGTTTTGCTAGAAAGCATTGCTAACTCTATGAAAAAAGAGAGGTAACTCTAATGCGCTATTACTTTGGAAAAGTTCCTGATGATGTGGGGAACATAGAATTAACTTAAAACGTGGAAACTATAAGTGTCTTTGCTATTTGTTATGTTTAGTTTTTGTGCGGTGCATGAGCTAGAAAACCAAAGCATACACAATGAGTTTTTATGCTTCAAATGTATTGGGAGTTGCTTTTGTTCCGAATCCTAGAAATGGTAAAATCCAAAAGGATTCGAGTGTATTTTGCCTTGCTAAATTAGTGTAAACATCGTCAACATAAATTTGTAGAAACGCTGACTGTTGATTGATCTGAATTGATAATATTTAGCAAAGCTATTGCCAGTGGAGGTTTAACAAAGCAGCACTACAATCAATTTCAATCAGAAATCCTGGCTTAGTTAGTACAACTAATTGAAGAAATGAATTTAAAACTGGCCCTGACCAAAAAGTGAGCCTATTCTAAAACAAGTTTCATTGTTAAGGATGCATTGTGAACTGTTGAAATAGTTATATCGTGCAACTCTGGTTCATTAAAATTATCATGCAAAGTTGGCAGCAGTGGGCAATGCCGAACCCACTTGACACATGGAAGCACAGTGATAGTCTTGGAGTTATGAGTGCTCAGAGAACAAGCAGACATGAGAATTTTGACCAAAAACATGACCATTGCATTTGATATAAAAAAGTTTTTCTCATCTCCATTAAAGAATTTTTGTAAAATTTAAATAACCATGGGAATGCATCTTTTCCAAGGCAAAGTGGTTTTCAAATTTCATTCAAATGCATTTCTTTCAGAGAAGAATGGTTTTGTCAGGTCATTAGAGCATTCTCCAATAGCGATTGTGAGATAGTTCTATGTGTTTGTAGAATCCGATAGGAGAAATCCAAAGGCTAAATAAATTCATGGGCACCAACAGATCTCCAGAACTAGTTTAAGAGATTGATGAAGCTACCAGCTTCTCTAAGATGAAACAAGGAAATCCTACCCAAGGACATAATACCAAGGCTTTTCTGGATGTTGCAAGTTTAAACAAGTATGGGAATGTTACCTTAGCAACGCAGCTTGAAAACTACTTTTAAGACTATGTTGATTTTTATGTAGAGTATATGAGGAAACAACTCCTTTAGCAATTTTTCATTTAATCTCCATTGTTTACTGGCACCAACAGAGTTATAAACAATAAAGTTTATAAATTACAACTACAGAAAGAATTTAAATTGTGCTTATTTAGAAAACAAACTTTATATTTTATGAATTTTATAAGAACAGCCACAGCCAGTGTGTGCTTTTAGGTTGTGTTTTCACTATTACTTGATTTGTTGTGTTGCCACCAAAAGTTCTTTAATTGGGAAGCTCTGCATTGACATTTTGGTGTGTCTGGATTACATGTACATGTACAAATCATTGCACTCATTGTACTTATACATTAGTACTGTTTTGTAGTTTTATACAGATGAGAAGACCATAAAAGTCACATCAGCACTTATGTATAGGAAAGGTAAGACAACTTTATAGGCCGCTTGATACAATCTGGTTTTTAAACCCCACCCTATTGTTTAAAAAACAAGATATTTAAACACAAAAATTAGTCTTTCTATTATAATTGATTTAAGTTATTGTAATTGGGTGCCAACATTAAAAGCAACCTTTATAATACTAGCTATATCATCTCATATAGAAAATTTATACCGAGTGACAATGTCACGGATTGATGTTTTAATAAATACCTTATTCATAGCGCTAGCTAGACTAGGAATTGCATTGGAAGTACTCAACAATGCAGTAGTGCAGTGGTTAACATTCTAAAGGTAGAGGTTGGAGAGCACCAATTGCTCTAACCTCTCACCTTTGCTAGAGGTTAGAGCAATTGGTGAAGTGGTGAGCCTATCTGTCTACAAAGCTGATGGTTGGGAGTTCAACTTTAAAAAATGCAATCTTATTCGCATCAAACTCTAGCTTCGGACATACATGGCTATTATAATAGTAAACATTGTGCATATAGTTATTCTCTGCACTTTATTGACACACCTTATGATTTCACATGGTACTGAAGTCTGTCAGGGTACGAGTCTTTACTGTAATAAGAGTGTGTATTTCGTTCTGTCTGTCAGAAACTACCGCTAGATGCGAAATATTTCTTCCCATAAAATTTGAACCCATTTCATTTGGATTGGTCGCCAAAAAATTAAACACCCCTACCATTCACCACCTAAACACTTTATGAAATGTTTGTGCACTGCCTTATTATCTGTGGTTTATCAGCACACCTTATGAGCTCTCAAAAATCTCTCAGCAACAAAAAGGTTTGCATTTGAGTTTAAACTGTCATATTAAGAACTCTACTTACGAAGGTCTGAAAAGATAACTTCCTCTTTAATTTATCTTGTTTGTTAGAAAAAATTGAACTCTTTCACTGCCGTAGACGCATAAATGCATTTTCATGGGACGACTGCCGTAGACACATACATGCATTTTTATGGGACGACTGCCGTAGACGCATACATGCATTTTCATGGGACGAATGCCGTAGACGCATACATGCATTTTTGTGGGACGACTGCCGTAGACGCATTATTGCGACTTTCTCAGCAATAGCGTAGTTACGTAATTTTATTATTCGTTGACAACGCAACCCACGGTCTTTAAGACTTTTATGAAGTTGACAGTGTTGTCTGAAGATTTGTCTATAAAATTAGCCTAGAATAACAAAGAAATCTTCAACTTTTGTTTGCCAATTTCTAATTCAAAAACGACCATTTTTTGCGTCAGTTCATTAATTACCGCGTGCGAGTCAGAAAATTATAGCCAATTCAGATTCAGATTTTCGTACTTATACAGATAATAACAGCAGCAGCACTGTCTCTGGTGGTAGTGAAAGTAATAATTTTGTAAGAGTAAGGAGCATAATGGAGGATCATTTTAGCTTCGAATCGATCGTAACTTCACATAGCTTTATCATCGCACAAATTATAAATCCATTGAATTTTTGCATTGCAATGTTGGTTAAATGTTGGCAAATTAAAATATGTAACAAAAATGTTTTAGATAAAGATTGAAATTGGGAAAACTACTGTTTACATATCACAAGGCAATATCGGCAATTTTCGGTCAAATGGCTATCACTTGGCAGATACCCGAATTTGTATATGGTTGGCAGCGAAAGGGTTAAAGAGAATTATATCTCACCATAGTTTTAAATTAGTATAAATAAATGTGTCTATTGTAACCCCAATTCAATGTTTAGCAATCATCCTATCACATCCGCCATTGTCAACTTTGCGTGTTCAGTTCTATTTTTAGCTCTATGGATCTACCACGACTACATTTTTTATACTCTGCCATTCTGTATTATAGTTCTGAGAAATGCAAGATACGTTGGCCTATCATATTTCCACATGGACTCTCAGATGGTAAGATTTTAAAGATAGTCCTTAACTACAGTAGTTGCTTTTCCATGCATAGATTTATGTTGTATCTCTTAAAAGCTGCCAAATACAGTCAAACATGGATAACTCGAACTTCAAGGGACCGAGCAAAAGTGTTCGAATTATCAGAGAGTTCAAGTTATCAGAGCACTGTCACAAGTCCATATATTTACTTATTTATTAGTAGATACATGTACATATACAAACTATAATATAAATCAAAAGCACAAATGGCTTGTTTCAAATTAAATGCTTCTAATGTAAAGTTTAAAACGTTTTAATCAAAAAGTATAGAGATTTTTCTATCACTTGAGATTGGTTTGTTGTTTGAGGTGATGTTATTGCCAGGACGTTTTTTTAGATTGACATTGGCAAAACTTGATCGTTGTTGAAATGCTCAAAAAAAAAGACATCTTTTTCTTTTGAGCGTTTTACCCACGATCAATTTTGCCGACTTTTCTTGAAGTTTATGCAACTTCAAGAAAAAGTTACCAAAGAAAAATCCCTTACTTTACCTGGGATTCATTAAGAGCAACACTCCGAGGCAGTTCAATTAAAAGTTTTACGAGGTTTAACGGTACATTGTATATCACTCACGCTATTTGAATGGATACTTATTGAATGTACACACGTATTCTGTGTTTAGGTCAAACGATGAATAGTTTTTTTTAGCTAAGACAACGTATACGTTTAATAAAAACAATTTTAAGACGTTTTAAACATTCAACATTCCGACGTTGATTCAACACGGAATCAACGTCGGAAAACTATTCGTCACGGGCTAGCCGGGTCACGCACTCAAGGATTTTCGCCACACACATACAAAACAACATGCTGTGTTTGTTTTGTATGCGCGTGGCGAATATCCTTGCGCGCGTGACCCGGCAAGCCCGTGCTATTATTCATATAGCAGTATAAGCCAAATTTGACCAAACCTTTAGAAAAGTCGTTGACAAAATTATTTTGCCGATGGTGGTAATAACAACGCTTATGAATTACGAAAATATGAGGTTTACCTCTATGGCTTTGAATAAAGTTATTTTCTAAAGCGATAACAACCGTTTCGGTAGCCGTTGGGCAAAAAAACAGTTCGAATTAACAGTGTTGAGTTCGAGTTATCTATAGCAATTTATCATTACGTGGGAACGGACCAAAGAAACTGTTCGAATTAACCATGTTTTCGAGCTATCCGTGGCCGAGTTATCCATGTTTGACTGTATAATGAAGTTAAATGAGTAAAACTCTGTTTAATATGTTGCAGATGACTTTTCCTTAACAAAAGCATAATAGTCACTTTTCAAAAGTTTTGTATACAAATAAATTTTAACCACCCGTTGTTTTAAATAATAATGATCATTTTTAATGCTTTGCAAATTCCTTACATGGAGTGTAACTGCCTTCTCATGGATAAGACAACTACTAAATTTTTAATCACAAAAATAAGCTTAAAGTTGCATTTATCAGGATATTACAGTTCTAATTTTTCCCATAGTGTAGTCATTGAATGCAAGGAATTGAACAATAGATCATATCATTATAGTTGTTTAATAAGCTGGTTGTAAACGTGGAAACAAGCTTGAATCACTTTGCTGTCCTTTTAAATTTAAGTTTGTTATAAAAAAAGTTATGGATATGCAATCACAGTAGGCAGGGTGGCCTAGCTGAAATTTCAACTTAGGCTACCAGGTTGGTATTAGAACTTATGAGTTTCTAATTAATATCAAACAAAATTTTAAAAAACGGAAACGAATTTGAAGGTATTTTCTTTGAACTACAGTCTGACGAGACTGTAGTATATTAGCATATAATATCATATTAGCAAGTTTAGTTTTAACTAGAAATTGAAATGCTATATATAATATTTTGTTTGGTTTATAGAGGACCGTGATTGGGCAACATGTTTGAGATTTGAAAAAAAATATGATGAGCAAATATATTAAAATATTTCTCTACGCTGACGGCGTGCCATTTGGGAACTTCTTTGAGTTTGTTGAGTACATGTGGAAGATAAAGGACCAGCCACACATTCACCTTGTTTATTATGAAGACCTCATTTTGGTAAGTATGATCTGTTAAATATGGGCAATTTTTATTCACATAAATCTGAATGAAGCCAACCCTGTGTTTTAGTGCTACTAGCAAGTAGTACTAACTCAATGGAAGAAGAGAATATAACTCCAATGCGCTAGTCTGTTTAAAAACTTCAGTTGTTTTTGTAAGTTGGATCTGCTTCAGAGTGTCTCAATTTATTCACTTGAATCTGATTGGGGCCAATTTTGTGCTGGTGCAACTAGTAAGCAGTGCTAACTCTATGGAAGAAGGAAAGATAACTCCAATGTGGTAGTCTCTTCGAACCACTCTGATAAGTTTGATATGCTAAAGAGTGTCTTCCTGTATTCACTATTAACTGATTTAGGTTAACTTTGTGCTGGTACTACTAAAAATTAATGCTAAAATCATAAAAGAAGATAAGAAAACTCCCATGTGCTATTCTTTTAAAAACACTTTCGATGACTTAGGTAATACAGAACTAATTTGAAACTGTAGGTTTTTCTGCTATCGGTAATGTGTTATTTGTGTGTGATTCATGAACAAAAAAGTCAAGACTTATACACAGTTTTTCCATGATTCAGATATATTTGGAGTTGCTTCTGCTCCAAATCATAGAAACGATAAAATCTTAAGGCATTCGACCACATTTTGTTCTGTTAAACTGCTGTGAAAGTATTCACTACTGGAGTGCTATTCGACATCATAGAAACACTCACTACTGATGGATCCCGAGTAGAACCTATAATTGCTTAGCTTGCGTATTATACATTTTACCAACCTTTAGTCATTTTACCTGAAATAAACACTTACAATGCACAAAACTATTTAGTAGTAAAATGCTTTAATCATTTTAATAAATTTATATATATATGTATATATAAATATATATATATATATATATGTTTGTTGTGTTTGTGTACAAATGTTTATGTGCGTGTGTGTGTGTGACTGTGTGTGCATGTGTGTGTGCACGTGTGCGTGCATGCATGTATGTGGATGTTTGTCTTTGTGCGTGTATGCATGTGTGTATGCGAACATGCGCTTGGAAGTGTGTGAGTTCATCCTCGCATGAGTGTGTATGAGTCTGCATCTGTTTTTTGGTATGCGTGAATGCTATGAGTTTCCTTACTTTTGCTCGATTTCATCCAAAAATCTCACTGATGTGCTCCATGTCTTCTGCCAAATTCCTAAAAATATTTGTGTTCAAAATGTCAACTGTTTCATGTACATCTTAAACACCCACCTTCATGTAACCAATTGAAAGTGAAAGAAGCCCTGGACATCGCCAGACTTACCGCTACTGGTAAAAATCAGGTACCCAATGAAGCTACATGTTACATAGTAGAATACAGAGGGGTTAAAAATTATCAAGTGAACTAACTTCTGTTAATGATAGAAACCATTTTTAAAGTTGCCACCAGAAAAACTAACTATTAACTATTTCGGTAATAGATGGTGATATTTATAAAGGGATATCAACTTATAGATTAAAGAAATGTTTTAAGAACCAACTTCAATTAGGAAGTATTGACCATTCTACTCTGAGGTACATCTACCTCATAAAAACTGAAGGATTTTAAAGTTCTGAGCATGGTGAACTTGTTTTGTGTGACCAAACTCAAAGATAACTAACTTTTCCTCCCTTCAAAAGTGCTTAACACCCATTACAGATTTGAGGTGCTGCCGTGACTTACCAAAATTAAAATTATTTTCTCAGTAAGAGCCTAATACTTTTTGATTACTCAAAGAAGAGCTTACACTAAGAAGTAGACTTGTAACAAAATTCACATCCCAGTTATTTGGTATTAAAAGATTCACTATGTTTTAATTTGCTGTTTTGTAGGTGCAAAATATGTGAAAATGTGATTACAAGCTTTTAAAAGCTAAAAAACGAACAGTTAATCGGAGCCACACGAGACCGCCTAGTTTGAATTATCTTTCCAAAACGGCTCAAATTGGACGTAGTACTACAAGATGGCTTTTGTTTACACTTTCAAGCAACCTCATTTGTCGAAATATTTTTGCGAGTATTCTTCACACATTCAATAAAACCTTGTCTATTGTTCTTACGCGTTTATTTTATTGTCATTGTCATTGTAATGCTGTCACTTTGAGAACTGATATTCTATAACCCACTATAAAAATTTGTTTAATTTTTTAACCTTAGCTTGAAGAAGTACATATCGTTGTCTGATAAATATGACGAACCTGCTGGTCACCTGTGATCGTCGGAAAATGCTGCAGAAATTATTCAAGAAACATTGGTCACATGATCAGAATACGACTAGATGATCAGATCAAGCTAAAAAAAAACGTTAAAGTAGCGAGTATTTATATTTGATGCGGGTCTTTGGTAAAACCCAAAGTGTTTGTCGTAAACTAGTGCTACAATAAGTTTTATATTGAATTTTTTATTGGCCTTTCAATTCACATCAGAATATCACGTGACAAGACAAAAACCAAACTGTCATGACTACTTCAGAGAAATAAATAGATTCCAATCTACGGCAGTGTTACGTTATTGAATCATTGGCTTTGCCGTTTCCGGTTAGTGCATGCGCACGCAGTTCTGTTTTTATCCTCGAGGATGCGTTACACGTTTTTCTAATGCTCTTGTATTGTATTCCTTATTCACTTATGTACTATTGTTCGTTATTCATAATATACGTTCTACAGCATTAACTACACACATATTCAACAATGGCGACAAGGATGGGATTCGTAATTATCTCAATGTCCCCTATCGTTTTACTGTATTAGTTACCTGTATTTTTGTACTAGAACTGTTGCCTTTTTCTTGCGCAAGACACACGTTGTTGTGCATCTTTTTCTTAACAGAAATTCTCTCATAAAGCTCAACAAGCATTAATTTTGCAATGGCAGCTCAAAATTCCATTGGACGCATGGAACCATTTGATGAGTCAATTGAGTCATTCACATGTTATTTAGAGCGTTTTGATTTCTACACGGAAGCTAATAGCATTGATGATAGCAAGAAAAAGGCAACTTTTCTGAGCCTCATAGGTCCCAAGTTATATAAACTATTACGTGGTCTCGCAGCACCAGATAGACCAACAGCTAAGTCATTCGAAGAATTAACCACGCTGCTAAGTAATCATATCTCACCACCTCCACTCGAAATTGCGGAAACATATCGCTTTCATCAACGAAACCAGCTACCTGGTGAAAGCATCCATGAGTATGTTGCACAACTCAAGTTACTTGCTGAGCATTGCAATTTTGAAGGTGCGTACCGTGAACGGGTACTACGTGATAGACTGGTCTGTGGAATTTACTGCGAAAATGCTCGCCGCAAACTGTTAACTGTAGCAGACTTAAATCTTTCACGTGCCATAGAGATTGCTCGAGGTATGGAGCAGGCTGGGAAAGATGCCGAAGTCATGACACAACGACAGCCAACAGAATCTAAAGTCTGTCACATCTCTAACATGCATTCGCCTACTACCAGTGGCAAACCTTGGCCTTGTCGTTCCTGCGGGAGCACCCTTCATCCAAGAAAGCAATGCCCACACCTTCAAGCTGAATGTTTTAAATGTGGTCGGAAAGGCCATCTTCAATCTGTTTGTGAACAGAAAACTCCAAGTAAAAGACCTCAACTCCAGAAGCCTCATAGACGAGCACAAAACACACACAGTGTAATGTCAGATGCAATTACAGAGGAGCATGAAGATATAGCTCATATAAACACACTGTCTAAGGAGCACAGCCACCCACCAATCATGCTAGATACACTCATCAATGGTATCCCAGTGAAAATGGAACGATACAGGTGCAGGAGTGTCCACAATGCCATATCATATCTACAAAAAGATTAAAGGCTCATCGGAACTCCAACCTACATCTACTACTTTGAAACCATACGGCGCAACGCAGTCAATTAAGCCGAAAGGAGTCATCTACCCAACTGTGCATTTCAGCAAGCAAGAAAGTAAAGCAAGGATGTTTGTGCTAGATAAATCCGAGGGTGAGCAGGTCCCATTGTTTGGAAGGGAATGGTTAAACCACTTTAAATTAAACTGGTCAGAGATCAAGGCTAATCGGGTCGAGGCAACGGCACAACTGATGGACACTCTAGTTGCAAAGTACCCGTCCTTATTCAAGCAAACTTTAGGAGAAATGAAAAAGGTTGAAGCAACGCTCCGTACGCGCCCAAGTGCTATTCCTATTCGGCAAAAGCACCGAGTTGTACCATTCGCATTGCGGGCAAAAGTAGAACAAGAACTTGAATCTCTCCTAAATGAAAATGTTATCTCTCCAGTAGAACATAGTGAATGGGCAACACCTGTAGTTCCCGTCATAAAACCCAATGGTTCCATTAGGCTGTGTGGAGACTTTAAAGTTACCCTAAATCCTCAGCTAGTTGTGGACTCATATCCTATGCCATCTATAGATGACCTTCAAGAAAAAATGAGTGGCGGAAAGTTATTCTCCAAATTAGATTTGTCAAAGGCCTTTGCTCAGATCAAACTAGATGCAGCTTCAAAGCCTTTAGTTACTATCACTACACATAAAGGACTGTTCCAGTACAACCGACTCCCATACGGGGTGGCCTCAGCGCCTGCCATCCACCAGAGAGCAATGGATGACATACTGGGTAGCCTACCAAATGTCTTATGTTATCAAGACGACATATTTATTACTGGTCAGAACTATGAATCACATCTATCTACTTTGCATAGCGTTTTAGACCGTCTACAGAATTATGGGCTAAAGGTCAATAAAGAAAAGTGCTGCCTCCTACAATCATCAATTATTTATTTAGGACATCGCATAGATCAACACGGCCTGCACCCTATGGAAAGCAAGGTTAAGGCTATCAAAGAGGCTCCAACACCTACAAATATTGGTGAGCTTCGATCTTTCATAGGCTTAGTGAACTACTATCAAAAGTTTTTACCAAACTTAGCAACAGTCATGCACCCATTGCATCAACAGTTACGCAAAAATGCTCACTGGAACTGGTCTTCACAATGTCAAGAAGCCTTTGTTCAGTTAAAGCAGCTGTTGTCTACAGACTGCGTGTTGACACCATACGATGTTAACTCTCCTCTGATACTGGCCTGTGATGCCTCAGCATACGGGGTAGGGGCAGTCTTATCGCACAAACTTTCAAATGGTGAAGAAAAGCCCATAGCATTTGCTTCTCGAACATTAAGCCCAAGTGAGCGAAACTATGCCCAAATCGAACGAGAGGCACTATCAATTATCTTTGGGGTAACAAAATTCCACCTCTACTTGTATGGCCGCTCATTTACCTTGCTCACTGACCATAAGCCATTGGTTACAATTCTAGGCCCAAAAAACCGGTGTTCCTCCTATTGCTGCGATGAGAATGCAAAGATGGGCCGCTATTCTAACAGCGTATACATACGACATAGAATACAAGTCATCACTCGCTCATGCGAATGCTGATGCTATGTCACGGCTTCCGCAGCCATGCAGAAGACTTCATTGTGAACAAACAAGACTATTTCACATTGAACAATATGCCCAACTACCCGTGACATTTGAGACAGTATCCATAAAAACTCAGGAGGACAAAACATTGAGCAATGTCTACAACTCAACCATACATGGTTGGCCTCCATACAGTGCCGCAAACATAGATCCATACTTTAGATGTCGACAAGAGCTCTCGACGCTAAATGGTTGCTTGATGAGAGGCATACGCCTTGTTATACCCTCTAGTTTGCGAGCCACAATACTCACCGAACTCCACCAAAGTCACTTGGGGATGGTCAAAATGAAAACAACAGCACGCAATTATGTATGGTGGCCACAAATTGATGAGGACATTGAAGCCATTGCAAGGTCTTGTCCGCAGTGCAATGCGGTTAAACACAATCCTCCATCAGATCCCCACCATTGGGCCCCTGCTGATAGTCCATGGCAGCGAATACATTTGGATTATGCCGGTCCTCTAGACAATACAATGTTCCTAATTATAGTAGATGCCTATTCCAAATGGCCGGAAGTTTTTCCCATTCGGACGTCTACTTCAGCAATCACCATAGCAACACTACGAAGAGTCTTTGCTACACATGGGTTGCCCTATACAGTGGTCACTGACAATGGACCTCAGTTCACATCAGGGGAGTTCATGCACTTCATGAAGAGCAATGGTATACGACATTTAACAACGGCACCATACCACCCACAAAGTAATGGTCAAGCCGAACGATTTGTGCAGACATTCAAACAAGCTTACAAGGCTTCGACAGAAGCAGTAAACACGAAAGTTGATAAGTTTCTCCTCAAATATCGTACATCGATTAGCATGGTAACAGGCAAGACGCCAGCAGAATTACTGATGGGCAGATGTCTGCGAACAAGACTAGATCTTCTGAAGCCATCAATTCAGGCTGCACCACTCACAAACTTCTCGCAGAAGCGTCACTTTCAGGAGGGTGATTTAGTGTGGTACAAGACGTTTCAGAGACCAGCCGTTCAGTGGCTGCAAGGGTCAGTCATGCATCTTCTGGGAAATTCCATGTATGAGATTTTAGATGCTTCCACCTCAGGTATTGTAAGGCGTCACGTTGATCAGCTACGCAAAAGAGAAACCTCTCCGTACTTGGCTGACACCTCCAATGAAATGAACAGTGAACGCGAGGTGACAAAACCCAATCACTTGCCGATGGGTCAGGAGACAGGTGTCAATATTGAAGCGGAGACGTGTCCACACGAGCAGCCCTCTTCAGGCACCGTTGACTCGATTCCATGCACCCCCATGGCACAAGAAATACTACAATCACCACAATCAACACCTACGCAAATCAGACGATCAGCGCGTGCGAAAACTGTTCCATCATATTTGTCAGATTATGAACTGTCCTAAAAAGGGGATTACAATTAGTGATGACATGTTTCTTCCCTAGGGGAAGGAGAGATGTTACGTTATTGAATCATTGGCTTTGCCGTTTCCGGTTAGTGCATGCGCACGCAGTTCTGTTTTTATCCTCGAGGATGCGTTACACGTTTTTCTAATGCTCTTGTATTGTATTCCTTATTCACTTATGTACTATTGTTCGTTATTCATAATATACGTTCTACAGCATTAACTACACACATATTCAACAGGCAGCTTTTCATTTTTGATCTTTTAAGAGCTTGTAATCACATTTCCATTTATTTTGCACCTACCACACAACAGAGTAATACAAGGTGAATCTTTGGATAACAAATAACTGTAATGTGAATTGTTTTTCAAGTCAACCTTTAAGTTTAGTTACTTAGAAGTTTGGCCCTGGCCGAGCTGAATAATGCAGGGTCAAATCATCTGCGATGCTATATTTTTCCACTTTGAATAGTAGCTTCGGACGAACAAGGTACCTGTTATGGTACAGGTTCTTAGCTCAAGTAAAGCTTTTGTGACAAGACGCAGCATGGCATTGTTTTCTATATAGCTGAATGATATCAAAGGACAGTATAGTTTATGTTCTAAAAGCGTCCACACTTACATCAGTATGAGTTTGTGGTGCTGAATGTTTTAGCGATGGAACTTTACACAACTTTAAGTTGGTTGTGGTCTTTGAAGTGATCTGACCACCACGATGTTTAAAATTAAATTCGGCCACACTTGTTTGCAAATAAAACGCTTAAATGAAGTGAAAGAACCAACATGCACACAATAGACAATATCAACTATAGCAATGATAGCTAGTGGTGGCATCATTCCGCACATTCTTTAGCCTTACAACTGTGATCGAGTTTCTTCAATTTTAACCTAGAAAATTTCTAGCTTTCAAATAATTTCAAACCTCAAAAACATATCAAATAATAGAAAAATACCAAAAAGTTGAGATAAATTTTACTAATTTTTTGTGTGAGTTTGCCTTTAAGTACCAGTTTTCATACTTAAAATAACCAGCTCAGCTATATTTTACGAAGTTTAGCATGACCGTATGACGCATCTTTGTTTGCTTTTACATTGAAAAGAGTTGCATCCGTCTGTCTGTGTGACGTCTTGGAAAGAGAGTGTGAAAAATACTGCACCACGCAGGGTTTTAACTTCTAACATTTAGTTCACTCACAACCGCCTAAGCTAAACATTCGCCTTTCATAATTATGGAATACATGTTTATAACATGCTTAATCTTTGGGCTTTGTTGGCACACCTGACAATTTGTCATGGCACACTGGACTGCCAGGATATTTGTCTTTTCTATAATAATAGTCATGTCAGTCTTTTCTCCTGTTCAAAGTTACGCTTTTGACGTTGGGCCGCAGATTGCTTTGTTCAGTAATCATTGTTATTAGACAACCTAATGCAGCAATTTTAATTTCTAACTTTGTCATCAGAACTCTTAGAAAGTCTTTTTTTGCAAATTGCTTCAAAGTTAAATGTTTAAAAGACCTCAAATTTAAATCTGATGTCTTAGACATAACTTCAACTCGATTATGACTTTCAGAGATGTTTATAAATAAATGGAAGTACCAGCACATACTAGAGGTGGGAGCGCAACCAAAAGTAAGTCACCCGTGAATATGGTTTTGTAAAGATTTCAGCTATGATTGTTGATGCTGATGCGTTTGACGACATTTATGCGCTGCAGAAAACTATAAAATTAAGTTCGAAAGACTTTCTGTTGACAAGCTACCAGAAAATGGTAGGTACAAAATTGTAAGTTAGTAGTTCGAAATCTCATCATGGTATATTTTTTCTTCACATAAGGAACAGGGTCTGATAGGAAACTTTACAGTGCTTAAACGAACTCCTTCCTTTGGTAGTTAATCTTTTTAAATTTATCCAGAGTATATTTTATTTCATTATTCAATTTATTCCACCTTTCATTGCTACAGAACAATAATCCCTTTTAATTAAACCTACTTAGTCATTCGTGTTTGTGTGTGTGTGTGCGTGCGTGCGTGCGTGCGTGCGTGTGTGTGTGTGTGTGTTTGTGTGTTTGTGGGCAGGTGTGCATGCATGCATATGTGCATTTGTATGCGCGTAGGTGCCTTGGTGTGTATGTGAGGCTGCATGTGTGTGTGTGTTTGTGTGTTTGTGTGTTTGTGCATGAGCAGGTGTGCATGCATGCATATGTGCACTTGTATGCGCGTAGGTGCTTCGGTGTGTATGTGAGGCTGCGTGTGTGTGTGTGCGCACATGTGTGTGGGCGTGAGTGCGTGTGTGTGTGTACATGTGTGTGCGCGCACGTGTGTGTACGTGTGTGCGTACATGTCTGTGCGCATGTGTGCGCACGCGGGCACACATGTGTGCGCATGTGTGCGTGTGATGGTTGTGTTTCCGAGTTTTTATTTAATTGTATCCAAACTTCACCACCAAATGGTCTGTGCTTTTTATCTATGTCTGTGTGTGCGTCAAGATTTTCCAAATTTCATAGTAATGTGCATTGTGCTTTTTGTCAAATGGCTCGAAATGTTTGGTTTCAAAACCCTGTCTGGAACACCTATCTTTGTACTATCTGATGGAGAATAAAATAAGTTTCGAGAATTGCCAGTGTTACTGCTTGCAAGTTTTTAAAAAACTTTCAGCTCAATTAACGCTGCATATTACATTGTGGAACACAGAGGGGTTTAAACTCACAAATAAATCGCCTTTTTTCAAGTATGAAAACCAATTTAAGAGTTGTCATCAAAAATCTAAATATAAACTATTTTAGTTAGAAATTGTTATGTTCATAAATTTCTGTCAACTTACCAATTAAAAAGAACTCAGGAACCCACTTTTTGAGGGAGATAATGACTATGATACTTTGAGGTACCTCTGAACACATAAAACAGTTAAAGACCATTCCTCTTTCAAAGAGAGCTCAACATCCATTACAGATTTGAGGCTTTTCCAGAGGTTTAGCAAAACTAGAAAACCTCTCAGTAAGGGCCTCATGTATACTAGTTTAGCCGAAGATTTACATAAACTTAAATTCACTGAATTAGTGGTAGCTATCTGGCAGAGCTGGATGGTGAAGGATGAAATATTCTGTAACGTAATCCTTTTGTCAATAGAACACAGCTCTTATTATAGTAAAGGTTCTCAGCTTTTGTAGGGCTTTTCTGACAAGAAGCATAATGACATTGCTTTCTTTATAGCTGCATGATAGCAGAAAAAACTAGGCTTTATTCAAAAAAGCATCTACATGTAAATCAGTTTCCGGTGCAGAATGTTTTAACAATGAACTTTTACACGGTTTCAGTAAATTTTATTAGTAAACTTTATCAGAAAAATATTGGAATTATTCTATTATATGCAACTACTTTTGATGTTTGATGTGATCTGACAGCTAAGATGTTTCAATATTAAAATCAACCAAACTTGATTGTGGTTAAAATGCTCAAAAACAGTCGTAAATGGGAGACAACTACCGATACTTCTTGATAAAATCTACTAATAGTATGCAAGTTCATCTTCAAGTACCAGTTTTATTACTTTAATTAACCAGCTCAGGTGTTTAGCATCACCATATGACATGTTTAGCTGGCTTTACTATAACAAGAGCTGCATTCCTCTGTTTGTGTAAAGCCACAGAAAAAGATTACAAAAATGCCCAACACAAGAATTTAGCTTCCAAAATTTACTTTACACACAACCACCTTGACTAAACATTCACCTATTCAAATTTTAGAATACTTTTGACATGCTTAATCTTTGGGCTTTATCAACGCACCTGACAATCTCCCACAGCATTATGGACTTTTACGTTACTGGCATTTACTATAATATAAGCCATGGCAATCCTTTGAAGTCACGTTTTTAGGTTGCGTAGCAGATTGCTTTGTTCAGGAATCAAACCGGCAACATTTGGCATATCCACCTGTCCTACTCCCCCACCTGTCATACTCCCACCTGCCCCAATGATTTTCCTGTCATACTTTAAAAATTATTAGTACCCGTGAAGTCTTGTTCACAGCGAGTGATCAGCAGGTGTAACAACTAAATGTATAAATATTCTGGAGTGCCAGCGGATCATCGATTGGCTCCTTTGTTAGTGTCATTCCTCCATGCTGACAGTTGCGGGTTTGAATCAAGGTCAATGCTATGTTTTTCCTAATCTCTTGCAGTAGCAAAGCTCTAACTTCTGATCAGTGGTTTTTGTTAGAGATTGAAGGAGTTAGTGAAGTGGTTAGCATATTTGTATACAAAGCTGATTGCTGAGAGTTCAAATCCTGCACAATGCAATCTTATTCACATCAAACACTAGCTTCATACCGATGGAAGGCTATTATTATAGTAAAAATTGAACATATAATTATTCTCTGTACTTTATTGAGATACCATATGATTTCACATGGTATTGGAGTCTGCCAGGGTATGAGTCCTTTCTGTAGTAAGAGCGTGTATGTCATTCTGTCTGCCAGAAGCTACCCTTTGATGTTAAACATTCATTTTCATAGAATTTGAACTCATGACTCAGTAGCCTAACACTCTAACACCAATACCAATAAACCACCTAAACTCTATGGAATATTTGTGCACAGTCTTATTCTCTTTGTTTTATCAGCACAGCTTATGAGCTGTAAAAATCACTCAACCTGCGAAAAGATTTTATTTTTTACTTTAAACTGTCCTCTTAATATCTCAAATAGGATCTGAAAAGATAAACTCCTCCCGATTTTTTATTATCTGGTAAAACAGTTACAACAAATTATATCTGTCGGCAGGTTTAAATTATTATGCAGATCTTTGTTTATTGCTAGACCAACTGAATTTATAGCAATCATCTTACCACCACAGCTATTGTCAACTTTGCATGTTTAGCTCTATGTTTTGCTCTATGGACTTACCACGACTACATTCTCTCTACTGTCAAACTTTCAAATTGTACTTTATGAATTTTATAAGAAAAGCAGCAGCCAAAATATGCTCTTAAGTTCTGCTTTTCACTATAACCTGGTTTGTTGTATTGCCGCAAACTATTCTACAATTGTGAAGCTCTGCATTGACATTTTGGTGTTTGTGGATTACATTTACATGTACGTTGTACTAATTATGGCACTAATAATTATACTAATGCATTAATACTGTTTTGTAGCTTAGTTCGAATGAGGAGACCAGGAAAGGTAAATTGGCGAATATGTTTAGAAAAAGTAAGACAGATTCATAGGCAGCTTAATACAGTGTGTTTTTAACCCCAACCTACTGTTCATTAAACAGGATATTTAAACACAAAAGTGAGTATTTTTATCATAATTGATTTAAATAATTGTAAATGTGTACCAACATTAAAAGCAAATTTTTCAAGCCTAACTATATAATTTCATATAGAAATATTATAAAAAATGAAAATGTCTCGAAAGAATGTTTTATAAATACTCTATTCATAGTGATATCTAGTCTGGGAATCACGGCAAAGTAACCATAAATGCAGCAGTATAGTGTTTAACACTCTAAACAGTGGACTGGCAGGCTAATTGTTCAAGACCTGAAGCAGGTTGTTTTTATTGCCTCTTGTAGTAAGGATAACGATCCTTGACAAAAACTTCTTAAATAGACCTTAGGGAAATAATACTGAGGGCAATTTTGACCTAAATCAATTAGAGTAGATCATGAGATCCGGAACCAAGCTTATGGCAGAATACGCTTCGCTCACCTTTTGTGAAATGAAAATGTACAGCGATGTGTTAAATCTTTAATACCTTATTACACTGCATAAAATACCACATACAGTCACCATTTTATTAACCACAACAAAAGCATCTGCATAAGATTATCCGGTGCAGAAGATAACGGGGCGAGATTTTCAGAAATTGTTTTTAATTGGATACAAAAATGCCTCAAATAACTTGTTTGAGCTTCACTGTGTACAAAAACTGAGATTGAATAATACAGCCTGTAGTAGAACTGACAAGGAGTCCTTGAAGTTTGGCGAAGAGCTTAAATAATTCCCTTTGTCAGAGAAGTTAGCTTCTCATGCGAGAGCATTTTTTCAAATCGAATATTTGTCACAAGAAATTTTGTATTCACCGATATTGTGTATGGACTTGATTATATAAATGGGAGATATTTTTACATATAAAATTGAAGATTGGCAAAAGAACATCACGGTTGCTGACAATGAGCACTTTGATGCGTAATTAGAGCAGTGGACCGGTGGAAAGGACATCCAATTCTGATATGAAAAACTTTGTTTATAAAATGTAACTGAAAGAGCGTACTGCGTTCCCACGTTTTATATATTTCAGTAATTTTTGCTGCTCGCTAACCTTTGCACCAGAAAAAAAATATAAATAGGTTTTACTTACAAGGTTTAGCCTATCTATGCACTTATTGCACGTATAACGTGTATTTATGCACTAACTAGTGTCTCTTAACAGTCATTAAATCATACTGAAGCGATTGTTCTTAATTGGGTTTAGACTTCTTCTGAAAGCTAGTAATATAGTTGAAAGACATTGATAGCTGACTAGAGAACTGTTTTTAAATTTTTCATAAATATTTTTGTACATTATAACTGAGATTTTTTTCAAGATTTGACCAGTATTGTTATTGTTCTAGATGTGCTGCCAGTGTGACTTTTGCTGCCTGTGTAACCTAATTACTTTATTCAATTCAACTAACATGACTTTTTTACTTTTGACTTCAAAGCTTAAAATTTGTGTGAAAATAAAAAACAGCTTATTCATCAAATTATAGAACAAAAGCACCTTGATTGGAGAAAAACTCAAATCTGGGCATAGACCTGTGTGCATTTATGTGTCTATTTTTAGTGTGTGCATGTATGTATGTGGGATGTGTGCCTGTGTGTGGAATGTGTGTGCGTGCTAGCATACATGCGTTAAGGCTCAGCGTGTCTGCTTGCATGTGCGCGAGTGTGTGTCTGTATGTCTGTGTGTGTGTTTGTTCATGTGTGCGTATATGTCAGTCTGCACTAACGTTATCTGTTTTCACAGTTTTTGCAGATTGAAACCAAACTTCTAAATATAAAACCAAAATTCAAAACTTCACCCGCATATGGTTTGTGCTTTCTGCCAGGTTGCTAAAAAATCGATTTTAGAACTTGTTCCTACGAACTCTGTTTGGTTCCCATGAACCAGCTTCTTAAATACCTGCTGATTCTCTGATTGAAAATGGAATAAGTTGATGATTAATGAATTAATAAGTCTCAGGTGTCACAAAGTTTACTGCTAAGGAGTTTATAAAATTTTAGAGCCTAGGCGAGGCTGCATATTACAGAGTGGAGTACATAGAGGTTTCTGTATTCTCACTAAGAAAGTAACGTTTTTACGAATGAAAAAAATGGAAAAGTAGTCATCAAAAACCCAAGTACAGTAATACTTCAACTTACGAGTGCTCCAACGTACGAAAAACTTGAGATACGAGCCATCTATTAAGCAAGTTTTAGCACCAACATACCAGCCATGTTTGAGATACGAGCATGTGAGTCAGTTGCCAAGTATGCCGGAAGTGTTTTATGACAACATCATCACTCTGTATTTTTCAACTGCTCAGGTTATGCTTTTGTACCATCTTTTTTTGGTGTGATTTTCAGTGCAGAATTATGTGAATTAAAAGTACTCTGCGTTGACCAAAAGTTTGCCAGTAAAATGAAAGATAATGCAAAGAAAAAGTGAATGATAACAGTTGATATTAAACGGAAAATTATTGAAAAATAAGCAAAATGTGTATGCGTGATTGAGCTAGCTCAGCAATATGACAGAAATACATCCACAATTATCAAACCGAAGGATTATATTCAGGGCATTTAGTTCGCAAAAGAACTGGCCATAGTTTCCAAACGGCGCAGGGATCTTCACGACCGCTGATGGAGAGACTGCTCAGGCATTGGATAAACAATTGGCCGGTGATAGCGCAACTGAAACGATGCTATATAAAAAGGCCATTGCTATCTAGCAAATCTACAAAAATAGACAATCGGACAAGTTGGCTAGTGGTTGTGCATTAACCTTTTGTGACGACACTTGTGTTCGTCCTACTCGCAATATGTTGAAAGGGCGACAAAGGCAAACGTCTTTGGATAGGATTATCTTAAAACGGCCGGCTAGTCATGAAAACGAAACAAAAAAAAAATTAGCTAACCAGCGAGAAACTTCAAACTATGATCGCCGAAGAAATCTCAATTACGTTAAGTTAAAAATGAAAGTTTGCTTTTAGGTTTGCTTCTACGTTTGTCTTTTAGGACATCGATAAAATGCAAATTTATCAAAGTCAACTGTTGTAATGAAGGATAACTTATATCTCCCTCTCTGGCAAAAGCTAGTGTTAGCTGCTATTGTATGTATTTAATTTTACATTTTAACTAATCACATTTCCTTGCATTATTTTTTAATTGTTGTTTTTTGAAAGCATTTGGCAAATTAGGACAATAACCAACATGTTCTTTCTGTCACCACATCTTGTTTTGAGTGTTTTATTTTCATTTTTTTAGAGTATGGAAATCAATCAATATATATTTAATAGTTCTATATATAAATAAATTGCACCAACATGCGAGCAAATTAACATACGAGCTCAGTTTCGGAACGCACCATGCTTGTAAGTCGAAGTATGACTGTATTAACTAGTTCAGTATCAAGTGCTGATATTTGTAAAATTCTCTCAACTTACGAATTTAGGAAATATTTTAGGAACCAACATTAGGTGGGAGACAACTACCATGTTAATTTGAAGTATCTCTGAACACATAAAGGAGTCTAAAGCTCTCCGCAGGATGTACTCGTCTTCTGTGAACAAACTCAATGATGACAAATCCTTACCCTCTCCAAGAGTACTCAACATCCCATACCGATTTGATGCTTCGCAAGACACTTACCAAAACCAGAAAACTGTTCCCTGTAAGAGCTTCACACTTACTTGTTTGATCAAAGATGAACTTACACTTTAGTTTAATTGATCAGCAGTAGCGCTAGCGGAGCTTAATGTTGCAGGATCAAATCCTCTGCAATGCAGTCTTTTTTCCACCTGCAATATTTGTTTTGGACAGACACGGTTTTAAATAATAGCAAAATTTTCAGCCTAAGTAAGGCTTTTCTGACAAGAAGCAGTATGGTATTGGTTTCTTTATAGCTGCATGATAGCAGAAAAAAAGATGGGCTTTATTCAAAGAGCAACTACATGTATATCACTTTTTGGTGCTAAATATCCTTACGATAAACTTTTACACAGTTTTAGCAAATTTTATTTGAAAATATGATCTTTCTTCTACTTGAAATCGGTTTTAATGTTTAGGGTGATCTGTCTGTCAGGATGCTTCAAAAATAAAATTGACAAAAATTAATCGCTGTTAAAATATACAGACCAAGCGAAAGGGTGATTATCATGTCTATAGTTGCAAAGAGACTAACAGAACAGAGACATGCAATGATGCAACATCACGTAACAGCCGATAGCAACTATAGAAATGATACCAACTAGTGATATCATTTCGCCTGCAATTGCCTTTTGAGTGCTTAACTGCGATCCATTATTATTATTGACAACACATCTTGAAACACCCTGACTCAAACATCAAAACATTTGCTAACGACAGAAAAATTCTGATGCTTTACGATAAAATTTACTAAAGTATTGTGCAAGTTCATACTGAAGAATGAGTCTTGTTACTTGAATTAACATGTTTAGTTGGATATTATGAGGTTTATCATCACCATATGACATATTTTAACTGGTTTTATTATATAACAAGAGCCGCACCTGTCTGTCTGTCAGTATGGAGCCACAGAAATAGAGCAAAAAATATTTTACCACACATGGGTTTAACTTCCAACATTTAGTTCACAAGCCCAGCACACAACCACTTAAGCTAACATTCACTCTCAAAACTTTGGAATACTTAGAACGTGCTTATTCTTCAACACACCTGACAGTCTATCATGACAGTCTGGACGGCCAGGGTACTAACATTTGCTATAATACGATCAGTGTCCATCTTTTCAGCAACATTTTGAGGTTTTGCTGTGGATTGTTTTGTTCAGGAATCAAGCCAGCGACGTTTGGCATACATATCATACTCCCACCTGCCTGACTCATTCTCGTACTATAGTTTTGTATTTAGTAGTACTTTTGGAATCTGGGGAGTTGTGAGCGATCAGCAGGTATGATAACTAAATGTAAAATTATTCTAAAATGTCAGTGGTTAATCGATTGGCTCAGTTGTTAGTATCAGTCCTCTATGCTGAAGGTTGCGTGTTCAAATCCAGCATAATGCAATGTTTTGCTAACCTCTTGCGGTGACAGGGTTTCAACTGGCCAGTGGCTTTTGCTAGAGGTTAGAGCAATTGGAGGAGTGGTTAGCATATCTGACCACAAAGCAGATGGCTGAGAGTTCACATATTACGCACTGCAAACTTACATGAAATTCCAGCTTCAGACGGACATACATGGCTGTTATTATAGTAAACAATGAGCATATACATGTAGTTCTTCTCCGCGCTTTATTGGTACACCTTATTATTCTAGTACTTGGTACACTCCATATGTATAATTTTACATGGTCCGTAGGTGCCATGCCTCTACCAAGTTTTAAGTCTTTACTGTAATAAGATTGTGTATGTCCTTCTGTCTGTCTGAAGCTACCGTTAAACGTAAAATATTCCTTCCCACACAACTTTTAATTCATGATTTAGTAGCCCAACATTCTAAAACTCACATTAATCAACTACCTGAACATTTTACGGAATATTTGTACACAACCATATTCTCTGTGCTTTATTGGCTCACCTTTGAGCTCTCACAAATCTCTCACCTACAAAACATTTTGTATTTTCGTTTAATACGTCATACTATTAACTCTGACTAACTAACAAATTCTGAAAAGATAACTTCTTTTTAACTTTTGCTTTTTGCTAGAAACAGTTACAGAGAGTTATATTTCCATAGTTTTGAATTAATATTTAGATCTGTGCTTATTGTTACTCCAACAGAATGTTTTGCAACCATCTTATCAGAGCCTTCATTGTCAACTTTGCATGTGTAGTTCTATGTTTAGCTCTAGGGATTTACCAAGAGTACCTTTTTTCTACTCTATCATCCTGTGTTTTAGCTCCGAGAAATCCAAAGTACGTTTGCCTCTTACATTGCTACATCGAGTCTCAGATGGTAAGATTTCAAAGGTGTGTAGTCCTCAACTACAGTAGTTGCCTTCCCATGCACGGAATTCCTATGCATCCTTTGAAAGTTACTAAAATAAGTTATTATGAAATTAAGTGCATAGAAGGTTTGTTTAAAATGCTGCAGATGACTTTTTTGAACAAAAGCCAATTAGGCATTTTTTTAAAGTTTTTTTGTACAAGTAAATGTTAGCCAACTGCCATTTTCAATAATTTACCATTGCAAAATGTTTTCAAATCCGTGATGGTAGAGATAATTGCTTTCTCATGGATAAGGCAACTACTAAATTTTCAATAACCTAAGTAAACTAGAAGTTATATTTATTGTGAGAAGATAATTCTAGTTTTTTCTCCATATCATGATCGTAAGATGCAAGGAATTTAAATTTAGATCATTTCAATTTAGGCGTCCAATATTTTTACTGGAAGTGTACAAACTTAAGCTTAAATAATTTTCCTGGGTCTTTTGAATTTAATTTCATAGTTTTAAAAAAATATTTGTTACGTACTTACATTAGGCTTGGTGGCCTAGCTAAAATCTCCACTTGTGCTAAAAGCTTTCTATTAGACCTCTTGAATTTTCTGATCAATATCATAAAAAATAAAGAAACACAAAACAATTTTAATGTATTTTCAGTGAACTAGTCTACAGAGTCTAACTTCATATTAGTGAGTTTGGTTTTGACAAGAAACTGAAATGTTATTTATGATGTTTTGGTTGGCTTGTAGTGGGACATGATTGGCCAATAAATTGGAAAAATAAAAAAGTTTTCGCTGAGCGAATATATTAAAAGATTTTCGCTGACGACAGCCCACTTGGGAAATTCTTTGAGTTTGTTGAGCATGTGTAAAAGATAAAGTACCAGACACACGTTCCTTTTATTCTGATAAACTTTGTTGGCTAACGAGTGGCTCATTGTAGTCACTTTTAGCTGATTGCAGCCAAAATTATGCTGATGCTACTGGAAAGCAATGCTAACTTTATTGAAGAAGATAAGATAACTCCAGTGTGCTATTTTTTAACAGTTTTAACAATAAATTAAGAGGAATAGATAATAAAGTATGATAAACTAGGTGTCTCTAATATTTGTTGTTCTATTACGGTTCAGTGCACAAACTGCTAAGCCAAGATGTGTACACTATTTCCATGCTTCGAATGGATTTCGAGTTGCTCCCACTTCAAATCATAGAAACGGTACAATTTGAAGGCATTAGAACATATTTCATTTTGCTAAATTGCTGTGAAAGCATTCACTATGAAACTGCATTCGCACTATACTATGAGAAGCTTCTCCTAT
Organism: Watersipora subatra; assembly: GCF_963576615.1. Lineage (NCBI taxonomy): Eukaryota > Metazoa > Bryozoa > Gymnolaemata > Cheilostomatida > Watersiporidae > Watersipora > Watersipora subatra. The sequence continues at coordinate 40,112,161 of NC_088713.1, forward strand.
GCTTTTCAGCATAATAGGAAAACTCACCGCTAATCAATACGAGTTGATAATACTTAGCTATGCTATCTGCAGTAGAGCTAAACAAAATAAGCATTGTGATCTATGGCATTCAGACATCTTGGTTTAGTTAGTGCAACTAGTTGACTACACATAAAATTGAAAGGTGATTGTGACCCGAAAGAAAGTCTACTTTTACCAATTTTGTTTTAGGAATACATTTGCAACCGTTAAAAGTTTTATATAATGCAACTCTGAATCATTGATAGGGTAGGATGTGAATTTGTCAGCAGCGAGTAACTCCGAGTCAATTCGACACATGGAAACTAATCATTGCTGTTGATATAAAACATCTATCCTTATCTCCATCAAATCAGTTTTTAAAATTTAATTTGGTATGCAAGTGCACCTCTCTCCAAGGCAAAATGTCGTATTCAGATCATCAGTGCCATCTCTTTCTTTATTGTGCAAGAGTTATATGTGCTTGTAGAATCCAATAGGAGAAAGCCAAAAACTAAAAAGCCAAAAGCTAAATAAGTTCATGGACACCAACAGAGTTCCAGAATTAGTTCAAGAGATTGCTGAAGCTACAAGCTTTCTGAAGATGAAACAGGGAAAGCCTACCCAAGGGTATGATACTAAAACTGCTCTTAACATTTTAAGTATAAATGAGTCAGTGGGTGTTGCATTAGCAAGGTACCTTGAGAACTACCTGAAAGGCTTTATTCATGTCTATGTAGAATGGTTGAGAAAGCAACTCCTATGATAATTGTCCGTATCGTAGGTTTAAATGAGTCTGTGAAAGTTACAACAACAAGACACCTTTAAATCTATCTTCAAGGCTATGCAAATGTCTATGTAGAGTGGTTGAAAAAAAACACCTTTCTTATTGTAAATCCTCCTTTTGGAAATTATGATCTACACTACTTAGAGTAGATCATGTGATCCGGAAACCCGGCTTATCGCAGAATACGCTTCACTTACATGCATATTTAGTGAAATTAAATGCACAACAATTTGTTAAATCTTTGTTACCATTGTGTAATACCTGTGTATAATATTTAATATTGTGTATGGAATATTTAATACCTTGTGTAATATGGTATTACATCTTTATTACCATATTACACTACAAAAAATACAACATACAATCCAACATTTTACCAACAAAAACAAAATCATCTGCATAGAATGGTCTGACACAGAAGATAATGAGAGCCAGATTTTTCAGGAAGTGTTCGAAATCGGATCCAAAAATGCCTCAAATAACTTGTTTTAGTTTTACTTCGTACAAGAACTGAGATGAGATGATATAGCCTATAAAACTGTCTGAAAAAGACTCATTCAAGTTTGGTAAATAGTTTATACATTTCCTCTGCCCGATAAGTTAGCTTCTCCTGCAGTGGCTTTTTCTCAACTCAAAAATACTCGTCACCAAACAAGTTGTGTTTACTGATATTGTGTATAGATTTGCTTATATAAATTAAGTAATTTTTTGCAGGTAAAACTGGACGCTTGAAAAACAACTTCATGGTTGGTGACAATAAGCTCTTTGATGTGTACTTAGAGGAACGGATCGATGAAAAAGACATCCCTTTTTGATACAAATAACTTTTTTTAGATGCAACTGAACAGCGTATATTGCATTCCCATGTTTTGTATATTTTACTTACTTCTGCTGCTCGCTCACTCTGCATCAGACAACGAAATGTAAATAGGTTTCACTTAAAAGATATAATTTACACTAACTGGTATTTTATGGCAATAATTTAATTTGTACTGAAACAATTGTTGTCATTGGGTCTAGACTTTTGCTCAAAGCTAATATTAGAGTTGAATGACATTGATAGCTGACTAGGAAACTGTTTTTAAATTTGTATAACCTTTTTTCGTATTATAACCAAAGGTTTCTCAAGATTTGACCAGTATTGTTATTTGTCTAGATGTGCTGCCTGTGTGACAATTGTGCTGCCTGTGTAACCTATTTACTTTATTTAAATGTAAAAAGAAAAACTATAAAAAAGCCAAAGAAAACTATTCAGCATGCAGCTAATGAAAATCTTGCTAATGGAATTTTTGAGTTTCCTTATTCTCCTCAATGATACAGTAGACACGCCTATGGTTGGTCTTATCAAGGATACAATAAATAGCCTTATGATCTGTCTTATCAATGATACAGTAGACACCCTATGATCAGCCTCTTCTATGATACAGTGGACACCCCTATGGTCGGTCTGATCAATGATACAATAGACACCCTATGATCAGTCTCATCTATGACACAGTAGTGGACATCCCTATGGTTAGTCTCATCAATGATACAATAGACACCCTATGATCAGTCTCATATATGACACAGTAGACACCCTTATGGTCGGTCTGATCAATGATACAACAGACACCCTTATGGCTGGTCTTACCAATGGTACAGTAAACACTCCTATATTCAGTTTTTTCAAGGATACAGTAGAAACCTCATCAGTAGACGCTATCAGTATTTTTCTACTGATTGAGATACTTTTAGAAGTTCGAGGTGATCTGAGAGCTCACAATTTTTAAAAGTTGAATTGAAAAAAATTGGTCACAGTTTAAAGTTCACAAGAAAAATATGTGCCGAGATTACTTCACTAGTTGCACGGCTGGTTATCTCTATCCTTATTGATATCAACTAAACTAGTAATTATTTAATTTTTTTATGTTTAATTTAATATGGAACCAGGAAGAGAGCAAAAACCTGCCTCGGATCTGACATCGGTGATTTTCATATTCCATATGTTAAGGTATGACTAGCTACCCTCTCATAGAAACATCTTTAAGAAAGCAAGGTAAAGCAAAGTGTAATTTAGTATCTATTGTTCCTTAATGTTGTCTGATGTCGTTGTTCTGTTCCTGAGTTAAAATTATAATCCCTTCCACTAACTAATGCGTGTTCTCACTGCGAACTGGAAGTCGTTTATGGCAGATAACACCAATTGTAAACTGATAAACCTTCCTTTGAAACTATTGCTTCCGACTCTTTGAAGTTTTTCTTCATTATCAATTATCTATGTTCAATAGATAGAAAACTGAACTAGATAGTGTCCATTACTCCTTGTTGGCTACAGGCGTCTTTTGATGTTTTAGTATTGAAACTGCTTTCATCAAAAAGACATAAGAACCACTGAAAATCATAAAACTAGTTATTCTGGTAAATAACAATATTTAAGGTCTTTGGTACTTCAACTATGAATAAGAAATAATAGTTACTTAATTTTGGAGCTAAAATTGCACAGTCGCAAAATAGCTGTAGTGAAGATTGCTTAAAGATTATTCAAAAGATAATAAGATCAACAAAACCTTATTATATTAACAGCTGCATCCTCTTATGCCAGGGATGGTTACACTCATGATTGACTCAGCGAATGATAATTAATCTACAGCGCTTACTAGTTTACAATGCTTTGAAACAAGCCCGTGCTAATATATTATTTATTACACAGAATGCGTTATGCTAAACAGGAGTAGGGTGAATTATCAATTCCTTAAGCTGACTATTTGCACGATTTGTTTATGCTTGACTTTCTCCAATTTTTCATTAGATCATTTTTATGACGTTTGAAAATACTTTGTTACAGAAGCTCGTCTGAATGGTTACACTATGCTACTTTGATATATAAATTCAAACTACTCAACAAACACAGTTGCACAACCTTATGATACATTTCAACTTAAATATGTCATGTTGTACTTCCCAGTTTCCGCACTATGAATGACTTATCATTGGGTTTGCTACACTTACTTAAGATAGACAGCTATTATGACCTACAGGGTAAGTGATACATCTGGTGGTGCAGCTGGTAGTGTGATTGTCTACTAAACTGAATATACATGTATGAGTTCATCCAGTGCGATGCATTTTTTTCTCAATTCTCTAAGCTTGGCTTTGGACAGACAAAAATATGAATGCAGCTCTTATGATAGTAAATATTTTTACCAGTCTCCTTACTTTCCATCGGAAAAATTCAATTTATTTTAAAAGTTTACAAGCCTATTATACAAACTACTAGTCTAGCATCTGCTTCAGCGTGATTTCATATGTTAGATAGTTTGTTCACTCAAATTGGCATCAGTAGACTCGATGGTGCTGCTGTTTATACTACCAGTAAGAACTTTTATGTTCATGATTGATGTTTGTACTTATTGACTTGCCATGATTGGCTAGCTATTTACAAATTGGTTCAAACACATTGTGATTGGAATAAGGAACTTTTTTATCATTGTGTAGGTCACACTTTGTGTAATATATTTAGTAAAGAGAACTTTTTTAGGGAATACGCGAAGAAATCGAAAGTTGGTTTATAAATGTAGCTCAATAGTAAATTGTCTTAGAACTTCAGTCTTTAAACCAGTATTTCAAATATTAAAAAAATTTATAATTGAAGTCAGCATGATATTAAATAATTGCTAGTAAATCTTAAACAACAAAAGTAATTATCATATTTAACTCTCTGTCCATCTTTTGCACAGTGTTCATTACAATGCTAGCGTAAGTATTACTGTTTATCAATGCTTATTCTTGCTCGTTGAGTCTCATTAAGATTGGGTTATTTTATTATTTCACACTGCTAATCATTTCAAGTTAATTACATTTATCTAGTTACTTTTCTCCGCATTACTAAATCAGGATATTTACATGTTTCATATGTAATTTGAGTTAGATAAGAGCAGATTAATTTCTTGTTGGCATGTATCATAGATTCATCCAAACTGTCATAGTACTGTTAAGTTTTTTTCGAATGGGCCAGAGCTTGGAAGATTACTTCGGCTCTTTCACAGGTTGTCACAGTATTGTGGCACTTCGAAGTGCAGCACATTCCTCTCTTAGACAAACATAAAGGAGAATGAGTATTATCTAGAATGTTCCTATGCTTGAGTGATTGGCTACTAACTAATGCTTCCACCCACGTCAGATTTCTACTCAATTATTGGAAATGACACCAATTAGATACTATTAATCCTACTTTGGAAGCTAGTCCTTTAGATTATTAGACACTATTGTACCTTTAAAACAATTTTGACATATTGACATTTAATAGCGAGTAATTTTATTTTCACATGCAAATTAACTTTTAATATTTTGGAAAAAAGCTATTTACCCTTAATGTTAGTTTTTGTTTTTGACTCCGCGGTCAGTGTAGGCATACTCAATCTTGATAAAAATGAGCACCACATCACTAGGCTGATAGAATTGAAAGGCAGTGTGGGTAGTAAAGCTATTTACCAATATTGATCTCTATAGCCTGATGGTGTATTTAGAAGCTCATATTTGTGTCTAGAGTATAATATATAACTGCTAGATCAGAGCATTTGGTGTTGGCTATGTAGTTTAGATGCAACTTTAATTCTCCGTGTCACCCATCTTGTCGCATGTCATTGCCTTGCTTTTAGGCTTAAATTAGAATCCATTCAATACACTTCTCACTTGAGAAGAAGTTTCTATTTTAGTTTTTTAGTTTAATTTTTGTATTTGACATTTCTTTTATGTTTTAAAATAGCAATCAAAACTTTTTGTTTTGATAGTTGTCTGTCTATCACCATATGTATCAATGAGTCAGAAGTTTTTGAATCAGTAAAAAACCTTTATGATGAAATTGCTAAAAAGTTTTAACTGAAATTAAAAAGGATTGTCTGGAGTTATCTTCTAATTCAAAGAATTATCGTTTACGAATTAGGTTCTATCTTGGGTAATACTTACGATGTTTTTATAAAACGCTTACTATTACATGAGTTTATATATTTTTCTTGTTGGAATATACCTAAAGTACAGGCGTAATCAATTATGATACAACTGCATGACCTATTTGTAGAATGTAATAACTAGATCAGTTTATGTGTAATTATCTACTGCTCATATCTGCAGTTTTGGGAAATATATTATCTTTTTATCATGTAAACGAGATAAAATATTTAAAGGTATGTATTCATCCTTATATGCAGTGCAGAACAAGGAAAATGTGCATACCTGTAATTTTGTTCATAGACTTGGAGTTATCATACCATGTTTCTTTAATTATTACGGAACTTACGGATTGATCTCACTATCAGTTGAAGAATGCCTAATGTAACAATGTAATCGTAACCTTTTTGTTCCTACATTCATTTTTTTGCATAAGGCAAGCGCTTTGTTATAGTAACTTACAAATATTATGCGCATATCTAACAAGATATCTAAAAAAAATTGTTTTGAGGTTTTAATTAGTTCCATTTGAATATTCAGTACTTGCAACTGCAAAGCAAACTAAATAACTGGTTTTTGCTTTAGCGAAACTACTATGAAGTCATATTTTGTTTACATAATTAATGGCTTGACAGTCTAAACGTATGAATCTTGTTTCGGGTTTGAAGAGTCTGGATTTGAACTCTGGTGAAAGCAAAAACATTTTTTCCGAATGATCTAAACTCGTGTTCTGATAAATGTTTTGTTGCTTTTGAGACACTATCAACGAGTCAAACTTTCAAGATTACGCTACAGCCGGTTCAAAGTAGAATTTTCTGATGCAGATAATTCTTTCTTTTCTTCCAAATCATTTTGCATATTTGTGTCAGCAAACTTAATCAACTTAAAAACTTGATAACTGAATACCATACCAGCAGAACACTATATTACAAATTAAGGATTCAATACTAATTATTTGTAATTATGAAAAGTTGTAGTTCTTTCCAGCTTTTTCAATTTGTGAAATTTACATAAACAATAATGGTATTGCGAGATATCAACTAAAAAAACCGCTGCTTCCTTGCATAATAATTTTAAAATTGCTGAATAATCTGAAACCTTTTCACTTATTTTTGTAAGTGAAACATGCATTGGTTAGTTTTCGAAGGAATTTAGCTAGATACTGATTTGGGCAATGTGCCAATGCTTTATGCAAACTATCTGCACATACTTAGTGAAGGAAATGCATAAAGTTTGGCAACACACGTCTGCCTAAGCTGTGTCTTGCTTTTTGACATATTTACCAAAATCAAACTGTAGTGTCTGTTCTAACCAGATTAATCCCTTGGTAGCATAATTTCTTATCATGGTAATAATACTATCTTTAAATACTACATAGCGGGAAGCTTACTTCGGTTTTGTCGTGGGTTGTCTTTGTATTGTAATACTTCGAAGCATGGCTCTAAAAACCAGACAAATGTGATCTAGCTCAAATTTTCTTGAGATCTCATGTTTAACTATTAACTTATAATTGTACTCATTACAATGAAACACAACTCTAACATAGCGAGGCTATGTTAGGCCTACTTGCGTTTCTTTAGATGTACTATCTTTTCATCACGATTATTGTCTGATGTCAGTGTCTTTTTTCTGAGTTCAGCATTATGAGCAATGCTATTAACTAACACTCTTTTTAATCTGGCGATCAACTATGGCAGACATGACACCAATTATATACTGTTAATCTTTACTTTGAAGCTATGGATCTAGATTCTTTAAAGTTATTTTCAGTTTTAATTTTCATTCATTTATGGATAAAAAGCAAAACTTGTTGACTTTAGTTGACAATTCACCCATAGCAAAACAGGAAAAGCCATGTACTTTTGAACTGGAATCTTATTACGATTTTAAGTCAAAGCGGTAAAAGGGTATTATAGCGGTCATTGTGCAGTACATGTGTAGCCACTTTGACCGAACTTAGCATCTGATCTGTAGGCTAATAAAACAGAAACATATAGTGTTTACAGTGCTATGTGGTCTACCGGAGTACTTTCAAGTTTATACGTATGACTAAAAATAATATATAACTGCTGCATCAGAATATTTGATGTTTAGTACCAACTAACATGGCTGCCTTCTTTGACTGAGAGTTGCTGCAACCTTCCAAAGCTTTGTGAACTACTAAAACTACCAAATAGTATTTATTTAGAATGGAACTCAGTAGCTAATGAAGCATGCGACTGTTTTATTGTTTTCTTGTATAGTGACAGTCTTTTCTCAAATTACAGTTATTAAAATTATGGCATAAACTATCACTACAAAGTGATGTTTGTATTAATTATTTAAAGTAAGTACTAAAGCTGATGACATAAAAAAGATATACAAAATTGATTTCAATATCTCCTGTAGGTCATCATTGTTGTTCATCGTTTATCCCTGTAAACAACAGACAAGGTTAAACTACTGCATTCCTTCAAAAGAGGCCCAAAACATGGTACTGAATTCAAATGGTATGGTATACAAACAATATTTGTATGCATAAAAACATTTGTGTGTGAAATTCTGGTAATACTTATTTTAAAGCAATTATGTTACAGTTTTTGAAGCTATCCTAAATTTCTGACAATTTTTATAAGTTTGAAAAAAGGCAAGCGATAACTTGTTTTTTCGACACTTGCTCGCTCATGGCAATCTGAATCAATGAGCTAGGGTTTTTTACATTAGCAATGAACTTATATGAAGGAAATTACTAAGAACTTTTTTGCAATCAAAAAGTATGGTTTGGAGTTATTTACTAATTCAACCAATTTATACCTGGAAATATATGTTACAAAAGAAGGTCATGCTTTTACTAAAACCACTGTATTATTAGAATTATTAAACTAATTTTACTAAAAACCAGTTTGTATATAGGCTTACATATTTTCCTGTTTGATGAAACATAGAGTACGAGTGTGATCATTTATCAGTATGATTAGTTTAATGAAAAAGACAAAATGAAGTTGTTCACTACTGCTTTTGCTGCAAGCAGCTTTTTAATAAATTCAACTTTTTAAAGTATCAGTTCATTAGAAAATATTTAGTCTGCTGCTGTAATAAAATATGTTATTGTGGCAGAACATATTTATTGTGTCTGTATCTGATGCTTAATTTGATTATTTGTATAAATTGAGAACGTTTTGAAAGAAATAGAAAACTAATTACCTCCTTCAACTTCCATGACTACTACAACATTGAATTATGCTTTCTAACCACTAGTGTTTTGTTATCATCTATGGTTGTTTTTTTATTCAAATTGATAATTGAATATAAACGTCTTTGTTGATGATTTATATAATAAGTTCTAGTTAAAAGAGTTGTGTTATTGCTTTGGCTACAATACCAAAAAGTTATTGGCGACCTGCAATGTTCATGGCTTGATGGTCTAGGAGTATGATTCACGCTTAGAGTGTGAAAGGTTCCTGGTTCAAATTTTGATCAAGCCCTGTAGCCTTTTGAACAATGTTCCAAAAATGGAGTTTATTGAAGTCCCAATGCAAAATACAAGCTTGATGCATTCTAGGAATGAACCCACATGTCAATTTTCTTGTATCTCAAATCCAATATTTGCTATATAAAATAACTTGCATAAACCTCCTAAAACAGAATATTGTAATAGAAAACCATTATGGAGTGGAAACCATTATGAACTCTTGGAAAACCTATTATGAAGTGTAGAATTCTCCTTTTTAACATTCTCTCTTAATGGTTATCATATTTGGTCATCTTTTGGGAGTTGATTAAATTTTAATAATTAAAGTTACGCTTACTGTTTTAATATGTTTTACAACAAACATGTTTTTTCTCTTAGTACTGTAATGCCATTGATATAGAAATACACATTTTTGTACTTCATGTGTGACGTAACAAGCCTTACCTATTATCTGTATGTATGACAGAACACCTGCAAAGATTGTCTGCAAATATAATTGCACCTATTTTGTTCTATGTTACAATTTTAGGAATGGCATGCTACTTTAATGTAAATAAAAAGGTCGCAAAAGTCTAAATACTTTTGGAACTTTGTTAAAGCAAAATTTATTAGTTTAATTCAGTTTGTTACATTTGTTTAGTTATTTTCATAGGTAAATCATACTTGAAGCTATCCTAAATCATTAGTATTTTTGTAAAAATGGTCGGTTAGCAAATGATCTTCCTTCATCAAAGCGTTCAAAATAGATTTTTCTTCTTTGTTGCAGGCTGGTCTAAATGCTCTATAACTAAATATCTATTTATGGAGGTAAATTGTTTCAAAGTCGGAATATTTTATTAAAACAATCTTAGATTGGAGTAAATGTTTTTATAAGATTAAACTTTAGTTAGCTCAACAGCCCAAAAACTACCAATAGCTTTATAGCACTACTGTAAGTAATACTTACATATAAACTGAACTTATAGTATATTTTACATTACACGTTACACTTCATTTTACACCATAACACCTTCAATCAGGAACCCTTCAGCTACATAATATCTACCTTGATGCACCGTTTTTATTTTTGTTGTGGGTTGCAGGAGGTCCAAGGATCAAACCCAGTGAAGCCGAAATATTTTTATGAACAATATAAAAGTGTGTTTCATTATAAGTTTTGCGTGACCGTGCAAACATTACCAGCCAGTCGAAGGTTGTTTACGATTTCAAGATATCTGATTAATTAATACTGGATGGTCTAAGGAGGGCGTGTTTGCCAACTAATTTTTATCAGTGAACACATAAAAAATTGGAATCCTTTCAGAAGGCCAACAACTGAATTTAATATTTTCAATATGTAACTGATAGTAGAAAAGGCTTAGCACTGTAAATATTATACTAAATAATGTGAAATTGTGGTATATAGATTGAAGAAAAAGAAAAAAAGTGAATCCTTTAGTGAATTATTATTCAAAAAGTTCATTAAATTTTTTAATTGTGCTGCTGAATAGCTTCATATTTATGCACTTTAGAACCTTCAGTACACTCAGTAAAAAGAGGATTAAATTAAAGTTGGTCAAAACTACAATAGCATTAAATTGAAGTTGCTAATCGCTTGTACCAACCAAATTTTCATGCTATAGGATAACTCAGGGAGTTTTGCATTAGATGATTCTTCCAAAAATATTAGTTCTTGACTTTCTGTGAAACCATTTTTGATCACTTCAACTGAGTACAGATGAATAGCTCGAAATACCTTGCAACTTGCTACTTTGGTATATAACTATTATTGTAATTTACGTCACCTCATGCTAGGGTAAGGTTACACGAACTTACGGTATAAATTATTGTTTTTCATTTTTTCGCAGAATTTACCAGCTTCATCATTTTCTGTCTAAAATATTTGAAACATTTTAAAACTTTGAAATGTGAATATTTCAGATTATTTTCAGTAGAGTGGCAAGTATGTTTTGTAGTTTGGCATAACTCATTAAAAAGCTTGTTTTTTCTGTTGAAATTGACATAAGTGATGATTTGACCATATCTAATTTGTCATTTTCAGGGTGTTGTAATGCTCACAAGGCTGAAACACAATGACATTGGATCGAGCACTTTTTTTTTAAATATTTGAGTGCAGATGTATAGCCTTGAATGCTGTTTATGTACATGTGTGTGAGATTATTGACATTTGCTCCCAATGAATTGCAGGTATGTGTAAACACAATTTAATTGAATATAAACCGATTTAAGATTTCATCTGTAGGTGGTACACTATCCAGTACATGTGAAGCATTCAGATGCTGATTACGGAATTCTTCAAAGTTTTAGGAGAAGCATGATAGTTTTTCCTTTGTAAAAAAGCCAGCCTGTAAAGCATTCTTGTTAAAAAATTTCAAAGAAAAACTTTTAAAGAACTTGACAGAAACATTAGCTACCTTATTTGGACTTGCCCATGGCTACTGAAGTATTGAATTCTCCTTTCTGACACCCTCACCCACTTGTTATCATACTTTGCCATATTTTAGGTGTTGATTAAATCCACCGTGTAGTTTAACTTGAGTATTTTCACAAAGAAACATATTCTCTCCGCATACCATATATCTATTAAACATATTTAAAGGTATTAAATTACACATTTCGGTATTTTATGAGTAACAAAACAAGCCTTTTTTCTATTAGTACACGAGACAAAACACCTGCAAAGATTGTCAATTCAGTTGTATTTATATTTTCTTAAATTTTTAATTTTAGGAATGGTATCCTAGTCTAATTTAAACATAAAAGTGACAACAAAATAAAACTTTTTGCAGTTCGGTTAAAGTAAAACTTCATGGTGTAGTTGAAACTGCAAGATTTGCCAAGTTATTGTCATAATTAAATCATAAATGAAGTTATCCTAAATAGTTTAAAATTTTGTAAAAATTTTGATTGTCAAAATTAATGGTCTTTTTTTCTTCAAAGCACTCAAAATAGAACTCACTCACTGCTGTGGGCTGGTCTACAATTTATATAACCAAACTTCTACATATTTATGAAGTTAAGTTTTTCAGAAGCTAGCCTAATTGTTGAAATAGTCGGAGGTTGGAGTAAGTGTTTCTATAAAAATACACTTGTGTTGGTTGAATTGGTTCCACAGACTAAACAGATGTAATTGCTTCATAGCAAAATTGTACTGCAAGTAATAATTACACATATATTGAACGTACATTAAATTAAGGCATAGTTCACAACTTGGTGGTCTAGGACTATGATTCTCGCTTTGGGTGCGAGAGGTACTGGGTTTGAATCCCAGTTAGGCTTTAAAATCTTTTCAAGAGCGATCTGAAACTTTATATTTTATATGTGCTTTTTTGCTTGGGAGACACTACCAGGAAGTCAGATTTTTTAAATAGTTTTTAGCTTGAGGGTCTATAGATACTATTCATGTCTTAAGTGCCATATGTCCTGGGTTCAAACCCCAATCGAGTCAAAAAAAAGATTTTAGGATAGATTTAGCAATGTGTTTCAATATTTGTTTTGTTGTTGCTTTGGATATACCATCAATAAATTAAATTTGTTTACATACTTTTATCTTGGTGGTCTAATATGTGAGTTTGGTTTTGTGTGCTAAAGCTTATTGCTTCAAATCCTTGTAAACCGTCTACCGTAAACCGTAAAGAAAACGTCTGAAAATAAGAATAGTTTCTTATTGCCATTACAATAACAATCTGGTTTTTCCATTCAAAAAAATAATTAGAAATGGACCTGGGGAGCCAAAGAACTCTCTATTGGTTACACGTCTTGGCAACAATATTGATTCATTGGAAACAAAATTTGATTGGTCTAGCTAATGTTTGGGCTTCATTAGAAAAAGAGAAGTGAAACCCCATTGATAAGCCAATACATTGGCTTACCGTAGCAAAAGAGTTTAGAGCAGGCGTTATTAGCTTTTGGACCAAAATAATTTAACTCCATTTATATCTTTATCAAGCATTAAGCAAACATTTTGAAAAGAATGTGCTAAAGTAATATATCTAATGTACAGTATTATATGTTTTCTAATCTGATGCTGACAATATAGTAGCCGTTCCTATAATGCATAAATCCTAAAGCGTAAACTCCTTTTTGCTTCTTACTACGTAAAACGTTCAATTTAACCTATCGGTGATGCTGGGTGAGCTCTCATAATCAATTTGAATGATAACTTATCTTAACGCGCTTGAGTGAAAAAAATCTATACTTTATATAGATTATACATAAAACATCCATGACCTTTTCATTCGTTGGGATATATTGCTAGATTGCAACGACAAAACCAATAATAGGTAGTCGTGATATGTCAGCTGTGCTATTCATCGTTGTTTTTTTACGTCATCAAGCCGTTTGAACATGCACTCGTTCATGAAGTCACCATATTTGTAGAAAATGATCGTTTTTCTTTCATTTAATAGTTTTTTTTGTGTTGTTTTAAAATTTCAAAAAAACAAGTGAAAAAAAGTCATCATTTAATTAAAAAAAATCATTCCAAAAGCTTCATGTTTTAACGATAAAATTTGCCTATAAAGTTGGCCAACAACTATAAAATGTCATCACAAAAAATGAAGGATTTTTATTTGTGCTACTGTTGGCTGTGCAACTTTTAAAGGTGTTCAATTGGTGCAGGTTTTACATCATCGGTCTACCAATCTAAACGTCATGAGTAGTAGTATTTTCAGAAGATATCTTTTATCCCAACTTTGACTCCTGGATACAGATAAACGACAAACAGGCAGCCCCACTATTTTTATATTATAAATATTAGTTTTGTCTCTTGCTTAATTATGGGCGTATAAAATGTTGGTTATTAGTTTAACTTTGCACAATGGACTTTGCTGTTTAGAAACAGTAGTAAGTATGCAAAGGTATGCACCCCCGTTCAACTTACTGTAAAGTTGCCGTGAGCATTAAACCAGTGAAATTGATGAGAGAAAAAGAAAATTTATCGATGCAAATCAATAATACTGCTGCAGTTGTGAGGCAGCTCACAATTTTAAAAAAAATGCTTTTAGTTTTTTTGCATGGCTAAAATGATGAGTTTACAAAGTCCTTGGAACCGATAACGCAAGTAACATGTATTTTACTGTTTGTATAACTTGAAACCCCTATAACATAAAAGTGCCAGAAATTATTTACGTTGTAAAAACATCCACTATACTTAAAAATGAACTTGCATGGAATATTGGTAGATTTTATCAGAAAGTTTTTAGGTTGCTTTTTATGCAGGAGATAATTTGACTGGCGGAAGAAATGTTTTAAGACAAAAATAAAAACATTTGATCATGTTTAAAATGCTCACAAAAAATAGAAGCCAAATTGTTGTCAGATAACCAAGAGATGTCATTAGCCACTATTGTTGCCATAGTAAAATTTGTTATGGCGTTCCAGCCACAGCATTAAGGTACAGCTACACGTAACAAAGTTTTTGTTCATTCTGACTGAAATCATGAAATAAACGAATTATTCGGCCAAAATCCTCAGAACTATCTGAATTGTGCATGCACACCGCAATCGTGGATGAAATTTTTTTCTATCGTTTTCTATTGGCCTAATTGGCAAATTATTAACAAGCACAATTCTAGCAACTTTTGCAATTTATATAGTCCAATACACGTACAACGAAACACAATAAAAGTACAAGCACAACCCGACATAGTACATATGATGGAACTGCCTAGATTACGCTATGGTTGACTCTATCGTTCGGACACTATGGCTACAAATCGGTTCTTTTTCAATATTAACATGCTTTTCAGCAGCAAACTTTTTGTTGTAGAAACAGTTGTCATTTTTACCGCATATATGCAGCTGCACCGTATGTATCAGGATGAATTTTGCTGGTACTTTTATTGTGTGTCGTGATACGTGTCTTGGACTTTACCTATAGCAAAGGCTGCCAGATTTGCGCGCACTAATAGTTTGTTCAGCTAATCTAAGGCGTTCTGTCGATGAGTTTGGTGTGCATGCACAACTCAGACAACTATGTTCATTTTGTGGCTTTGGTAAGACTTTGTGACTTCGTGTGGCCATACCTTTACACGTCTCTTTTCTGTTGATTTCTTTGCCACTATAGAAGTCATAATCACATTCTTACATATTTTAATCAGAGCGTTTTAGCCGTAATAATGTTTTTTCATTTTAATTTTCAAACATTTTTGCAGTCAGATTAACTCAAACATCAAAAACAATTGCAAATGATAGAAAAGATTTCATACATTCTGACAAAAAATCTTAGTTTTGCGCAAGTCCATCCCTACGTAAACTCACACTATAAAGGTAAGCTAAATTATTCATTCGTGTTGAGATGATTCACAGTAGCGACAAACAATAACCAATTAAGAGCTTAAAAAAGGGAAATAACATTACTAAATTTTTAATTGGATTAGCTAGGAAACCATATATTCACCATATTTTAGGACAAACAACCATTATGCTTTGTACCCGAGCAAATTAAAACATTGGTTATGACAAGATTTAAAGGTGGATAGGAAGTGAGATAAATAGAGTAAAATATGAGAACATTAGTTTCAGTTTTTGTATGAAAGAAGATTATTCGGATATCCTGAAATTGCTGCAAATCGAATGCTAATCTGTGACATCATTGGTAGATGACTTTCTAGTCTTGCTAGAAATTTATATGAAGTTATGAAAAAAGATTTTGCTAGGAGGAAAAAAGCAAAAAGATTTCTGAACATTAAATTTGAAGGCTTTTCATCCTTTATTTAAAATATAAAAGCTATCGCAATGATAGTAACTCAAAAGTGTATTTAATCAAAAAGGATTTATCATCTTTTGCCAATATTAAGAACATAACTTCTAGGGAACACTGGTAGTTGCAGAAAATACCGATGTATATCTACAACAACAGAGGTGTGAGGAGGCTGAAATTTTTACTTCTAACAGGAAAACATCATGTCTCTCTTCGAGACTTGAGAACAATTTATTGCTGTCAGTTATTAATTAATTTTGGAAAGTACAAGTTTCTGACAGAATCATAAACATTAACGATTGCTATGACAGTAGAGAGTCAAAGAGTAGTATGTCAAAAGAGTATTGTCAAAAAGCAGTTGCGTTCTCTTGTCAGCAGTGTTGAGATAACTCTTAAGAATGGTTGATATTCTTTGAAATTTGCAAAATGTTTATTGTACATCCGTTGTCGCTGGTGATGAGATGCTTTATATTTGATTCTGTTAATATTACTAATCTTAACATACAACGTATCCTTGACTCAAGCAAAAACATTTATTTACATTAAAATTGAAGGCTTTTCATCCTTTACCTATAATGCATCAATGATCGCAATGATAATAACTCAAATGTGTACAATCAAAAAGGAGTTATCATCTTTTGCCAATAGCAAAAACATCACTTTTAGGGACCACCGGTAGTTGCTAAAAGTAGCGACATATATCTACACCAACACTGGTGTGAGATGGCTCAAATTTTTGCTCTTAACAAAAAAACATAATGTCGCTCTTCACAAACTTAAAAACAATTTATTGCTCTCATTTATCTAATAATTTTCAAAAGAACAAGTTTATGATTCTCACATGCAAAATCATAAACATTAACTATTGCTGTGATAGTAGCTCAAAAAAGTACTGTCAGCAAGCAGTTGCTTTCTTTTGTCAGCAGTGTTGAGATAACTCTTAAGAATGATTGATATTCCTTGAAATTTGCAAAATGTACATCTATTGTCGCTGGTGATGAGATGTTTTATTTGGTTCTGTTTATATTACTATTTTTAACATGCAAAGTGTCCTAGACTCAGCAAGCATTTCTTTTGATCAAATGGTTTACGTTGTTAATAAAAGGTTTTCATTCAGAATCAGTATATGGAACTGATCTCTCTAAATCATTTTATTATAAAAAAATCTGTTGTGGTTGTGAAAGCATAAATGACAGCTCACAAAGATCTAGAGAAGAGTACCTAAATTTTGTTTATATAATAGGAAGTTATATGCATACAAAACAGCAGCTGCTGTTGAATTGGTACAGAAAGCCTGCACAAGATGCTAAAATAGTACAAGGTAAAACAACTGCATAATATAAAACTGATCACAAACATTGTTGAGACACGCAAGATGTCAAAAGTGACACACCGATCATATTCATAACTTATGATTTGTTTTATTGAAAACTTGTGAGCTGCAAAGAATAACCTTGTATATGAAACCATCTGGTTCCTCAATATTAACAAGGTAAATCAGAATAACATGATATCGGTAATCTATTAGGAATATATTTATGTAATACTACAATGTAAGAATAGATTAGGTGAGAGTTTCTATGTTTGACAAGCAAATCATCAATTAAAGCAAAAACGTCAAAGGAGATAAAACTAGATAACTATGTCAGTAGATTTGTCAGTAAACGCTACAGCTGTCTGAAGGGGTGTAGACTGGTGTAGCAGGTAATTACTCTGGGTTAGATGGGTTGTATCCAGGGAACAAGAACAGTTTCTTTCAAAGAGTGCAATCCATACTTGGCTGTTGTCCATCTCCATACTGTATGCTTTGCCTTCTCACTTTCTCCCTAACCTAGTGTAGCAGAAAACAGTGTCACCAAGTATACATTTGTAATAGTTCTATAAATAGCACAACTTTACAAACATGGTAACTCTTTACAATTGTCTGCCAAGTCTAATTTAATACTCGACCTATAACCAATTTTCAAACATGAAAACAGTTAAATGTTAACCTAAAGCTGCCTAAAATAATAAAACTCTTTGTAACATTTAAAAAAAAGATTGGACGCAATTTGAGAATTTTCAACCAACTAAGCCTGAAGCTTTTTGAAACGTCTTGAATAAGTACACATATGTTTAAAGTTATCATTCATATAGTTAGATTTAACAATTGATAATATAATAATTTTTAAATATATTTGGCAACTCTTTCTTCATTCATTTCCTTCAATTTTAAAATAATGAACTTCAAGCATGCCTCGCGGTAGAAGTGAACAAATAAAAATGTCAAAGTTTTTAGAATTTATGCAAATACTATATAAATATGAGCAAACATCTTCAGATCAATTATTTCAGCAACTAAAAGTCTCTGAAAAGGTCCTGTAGAAAAATTGACCATGAAGGTTGATAGCCGCTATTGTAGCATTCTGCTAGAATATCAGAATGCTACAATACGTAGCTTTCTGCTAGAATAGCAGAATGCTAAAAAAATGCTCGCTAGTAGAATAGCACTCGGCTATTCTGCTATTCCAGCTTTTTCTAGGAAACAAGTAAAAATATTAATTTAAATTCAAATTTAAAGCTTGTCACCCCTCATCTATATATCAGTGATCGCAATGATAACTCGAAAGCTTATTATCCAAAAGAAATTACCATCTCTCGCCAGAAGAAAGAAGATAACTCCTAGGGAACAATGGTAGTTGCTGAAGGTATATACCTACATCAACACTGGTGTGAGATGGTTTAAAATTGTAACTGCAAGAATAGCTGCTAGGATAGTATGCTATTATAGAAGCTATTCTAACAGCTATCGCAAGCAAAATGACTCTTTGAAATTCTCTACAGATGCCCTGTAAAATTATACATGACAAAGTGTCAAAATCCATTTATCATAAAGTATGGCACAGTAATCCCTTGCTACTTTGCGGCTCACTCTTCCTAGTTTCAGTGCTTTGCGGTTAATGACAGTCAACGAAAAATTTAAAACGCAAGAAAATTAATTGAAATCCAACATAAAAGAACTAAAATGCATGAATACCCATGCAAAGAATACATAGTATTTTTAATGCTGACACAGGAGAAGCTTCCGTGAGCATCGGTGTGCAAGCGGCAGTCATTGTTTGCTATTTTTGTGCAGCGTTATGCCTTTTAAATGTGTGAGTGAAAAGTACTTGTTAAACCGTTCAGTGAGCCTCTTAAGCTTCTACTACTTTCAATATCGTGAAATGAACTTAAAAAATTAAAAGAAATTGCTTACAAGTTAATTAAAAAGGTGTGTTTACTATATATGATAAAGGCACTGCCAAAGGTTATACCTTTTCTCATGTTTACGAACATGTTATGTCCTTCCCACAGAAAATCAAGTTAATCACAAGTACAAATATTTAGACTAGAAAAAGTTCAAACTGTGCCCGTACTACATAAAATCATTCTTTTGCTTAAAGTACTAGAATTGAATTTTAAATATGAACTGAAAGTCAATAAATATAAATTTAATGTAATTATCTTATAAGACATAAATACATGTTTAAAAATCAGTATAATTGTACTGGTGTAGAGATTTTGGCTCACACACATGCTCTAAAAACTAGCCTCTATTTTGAAAACTTTCGTATATCGTGAGAGATGCCGGTCTCTATCAAACGATAAAAGTGAAGTAGTTATGTATACAGTGAATATTCACTTAGTCCTACATGCATCTATATGCTTGGAGTTATCTTCTTTTAATGATATTCATTTGAGACAGTAATTACTCTATTGAAGACAAAGAAATTAATCCAATAACAAAGTTTAATACATTGAACTCATTTATTATTAAGCAAGTGTTTTCATAATGTAGAGTGGAAACAGTAACATGTTCATTATTACATGGCTTCTGTTAATGCGCCACCAAACATGCTGTCATCCCGTGTCAACAGACCATACCCATTCTGATTATTGCGTATCTTTGTTAACCCCAATCAAGGCAAACGCAACAGAATTTACCATCAACTGTGAGGACAATGAGAAATGAATGTCATGCCTGAGCAAAGCAATTATTGGGATCTCATCAAGTTTTCAGGTCTAATTTTAATTGTGTTAGGCTCATGCTTAATATTATAAATAAGCAATTTACAACACTAAAACAGGCATAAACTTTACCTGGAACATAAATTTACTCTTACCTGTCTCTCAAACAAAGTCTTAAGGTCTCGATGGCAGGCATGTTTGCAAAGGGACTCGACAATAGCATTAATAAACCAGGAGCCGAATCGCCGATTCCTATATGCCAGGTAACCTGTCACATTAGAATGGAGTTTAAGTGTGTTATACTAGATAGGCTGGTGAACTGAAATCATTCTTAAACATAAGATGTGCTGAGCACTAAATGAGTATATCTCAAAATTTTTACTAGAGTTAAAATCAGCCTATTTAAATAGGCAAAGAAGTACATTATTGACCGGCAAACCTATTCTTAATACACTGTTAGTTATTATGTTTACCAGGAAAACTGGCTTTCCAAATTAGCAGGTCATCAGTCTCCAAAACTGCATGAGACCTTGACAGGTGCATCAGGGTAGAGGATGGGCTTGGCTCAGAAAGTGTGGTTGGAGTTGCGGCCAAGCAAAGAGGAACTCCACTGGTAGGTAAGCTAGTAACTGATGGGAGAGAAAAACCTGGATGAGATGATGAAGCTGAAGATTGAGCGTCAGGCACCGTGACTCTATCCCGCAATCCTACAATAAATAAAGAATTGGAAATATTTATCTCAAATGTGTTATAAATATTGTTGGTTGAGGTTTAATCATTGATTATAGTTTTACTGCATTTAGTAACCAATAATATGGAAAGATAGAGTGGAAACAATTTGATTTACAATATATAAAACTGTAATGGTTTAGTATGGTCAGATGCTTATTAATAGATGACTGTTTCATGTCAACTACATCTATGGGTAGCACAATGCAGGACAGACTCGTTTTTACAAATAGCTGCAGAAACCAGGTAACTCACCACCAGAGCATGCCTGAATAATAAGTAGTTTTGGTTTCCTATCCATCGCTGGAAAGTTCTGAGCAGACAAGGCATTATTAATGTCTGTTCTTCGCACCATTCTTCCATCAGTCCCAGATATGCCTGTCTCAGAGCCATGACTGAGGATGATCAACACAAACATTGCATAATTTCCGTGCTCAGGCCTTTTCGTTTCATCGCTGATCACATCCAACATTCGCTGTAAGGCAACCATTAGAAGCTTAAAGTTATGTAATAAGTTTAAATAATGCATTTCACAAACTGATTAGTGACACTTACAGAATAAATACTATTTGGTTCTAATTTCGAAATTCTAGTAAAATATTGAAAGTGCTTTGCAGCAATATTTGAGATAAATATTAACTATTTTACCCTATGCTAACATTTGACAAACTGTTGTATTTTTATATACCATTGGGCAAGGCCTTGACCGGGATTTTGTTTGTTTTAATTTAAGCCAACAGCACGCAACCTATAGACCCTTGTGTGTCAATTTGCAATGCAAATTTCTAGACGGTCTTCTCGACAAAAATCCAAGAGCATGTTCATAGGTGATCATTATTTTTAATGCAATTAGCAGGTGAGTAGTTGAGAAGCTGGTTTTCAGAAACCAGATAGAGTTTTGAAATAAAACATTTTTGGTGACCTGACGAAAAAAACGTAGCAAATTTGTGTGAAGTTTGGATTATATCAGCAAAAATATATAAAAGTATAACGTTTATACAGACACGCACACACACAAGCACGCGCTAGCGCACACACAGACACACCGACACATTCACACACCAACACACCCGCACACCTACACACCTACACACCCAAACACCCAGAAACACAAACACATGTGCATCCTCAGACGCATGCACACAAACACGTGCACACAAATGCAAGCATGCACATGCACCACAAAGTACATACGAACACATTAATACCTACACCATTGCGCACACTGCACTGACACACACACTAGCGCTAGTACTAATGTATGCTCTATCTTAGTACTAACACACTAGTAGCACAAAAACATCAATGAGGAACTTATTTACATATAACTTCTTTACACATATTATCTGCAGCAATATTAAAAGGGTTATGATACATTTAAGATTTCATAGCATTAAAATGCTGTGAGGTCATAATATTTATAAACATGCAACAACAAAAATTGAAATATAATTTAGCACTTTTAAGAATTTTTTTTCAAATATCAGTGGTTATTTGGGAAATTTAAACAAAGTCTCAATAGTACATCTATCTTAAACTATTGTTAAAATAATGTAAGAAGATTTCACTGCAAACCTGACCAGAGAGATTTGCTTCACTAAAGCAAGAAAATCCAAGTTTATCGAAGAGCGACCATATTCTCTGACCATCCAAAATAGACCCTTGTCTGTAATCTGAATTTCCATCAGGATATATGAAATATATGTTGTTAATAAGAAGGCAGCATCCTCTCATGGTGCTCATTCTGTAAACCTGTTTTAACAAAAGGCACAACTTAGAAATCCCAACAAGAAATGTTAATGACTTAGTTCAGTTCACATGAATTTAGTTACAGCTTATTTTACTAACAGGGATCACCTTTACTTTGCTTAGTACACATTTAACTAGTTAATAGTTAATATAGTTAATATCCAACAGATGCGAGATGAATAGAGAAAAATATGAGAGCATTGGTTGTATTTTTGTATGCAAGAAGTGTCTTCGGATTCCTGAAATTGCTGCAAGCCGAACGGTAATCTATCACATCATTGGTAAATGACTTTCTAGTCTTGCTAGAATTTTATATGAAGTTATGAAAAAGATGTTGCAATGAGGAAAAAAGGATTGCGGAATAATTACATTAAAATTGAAGGCTTTTCATCCTTTATCTGTAATACATCAGTGATCGAAATGATAATAGCTCAAACGTGTACAATCAAAAAGGAGTTATCATCTTTTGCCAATAGCAAAAACATAACTCTTAGGGAACACCGGTAGTTGCTAAAAGTAGCGACATATATCTACACCAACACTAGTGTGAGATGGCTCAAATTTTTACTCTTAACAGGAAAACATAATGTCGCTCTTCACAAACTTAAAAACAATTTATTGCTCTCATTTATCAAATAGTTTTTAAAAGGACAAGTTTCTCACAGAATCATAAACATTAACAATTGCTATGATAGTAGCTTCAAAGAGTACTGTCAGCAAGCAGTTGCTTTCTCTTGTCAGCAGTGTTGAGATAACTCATAAGAATGGTTGATTTTTCTTTAAATTTGCAAAATGTACATCCATTGTCGCTGGTGATGAGATGTTTTATTTGGTTCTGCTTATATTACTATTTTCAACATGCAAAGTGTCCTAGACTCAACAAGCATTTCTTTTGTCCACATGGTTTACATTGCAAATAAAAGGTTTTCATTCAAAATAAGTATATGGAACTGATCTCTCTAAATAATTTTATTATAAAAAATCTGTTGGAGTTGTGAAAGCATAAATGACAGCTCACAAAACTCTAGAAAAGAGTGCCTAAATTTTGTTTATATAATAGGAAGTTATATGCATACAAAACAGCAGCCGCTGTTGAATTGGTACAGAAAGCCTGCACAAGATGCTAAAATAGTACAAGGTAAAACAACTGCATAACATAGAACTGATCACAAACATTGTTGAGACACGCAAGATATCAAAAGTGACACACTGATCATATTCATAACTTATGATTTGTTTGATTCAAAACTTGTGAACTGCAAAGAATAACCTTGTATATGAAACCATCTGGTTCCTCAATATTAACAAGGTAAATCAGAATAACATGATATCGGTAATTTATTAGTAATATATTTATGTAATACTACAATGTAAGAATAGATTAGGTGAGAGTTTCTATGTTTGAAAAGCAAATCATCCCTCAGAGCAGCAACGTCATAGAGGATAAAACGAGATAACTATGTCAGTAGATTGGTCAGTAAACGCTACAGCTGTCTGAAGGGGTGTAGACTGGTGTACCAGGTAATTAATCTGGGTTAGGTGGGTTGTATCCAGGGAACAAAAACAGTCTTTTTCGAAGAGTGCAGTCCATACTTGGCTGTTGTCCATCTCCATACTGTATGCTTTGCCTTCTCACTTTCTCCCTAATCTAGTGTAGCAGAAAACAGTGTCACCGAGTATACATTTGTAATAGTTCTATAAATATCACAACTTTACAAACATAGTAATTCTTTACAATTGTCTGCAAAATCTAATTTAACACTCGACTTATAACCACTTTTCAAACATGAAAACAATTAGATTTTAACCTAAAGCTGCCTGAAATAATAAAACATGTTGTAACATTTAAAAAAAGATTGGGCGCAATTTGAGAATTTTCAACCAAGTCTGAAGCTTTTTGAAACGTCTTGAATAAGTACACATATGTTTAAAGTTATCATTCATATAGTTAGATTTAACAATTAATAAAATAATAATTTTTAATAATATTTAGCAACTCTTTCTTCATTCATTTCCTTCAATTTTAAAATAATGAACTTCAAGCATGCCTCGCGGTAGAAGTGAACAAAAAAAAGGCCAAAGGTTTTTAGAATTTATGCAAATACTATATAAATATGAGCAAACATCTTCAGATCAATTATTTCAGCAACTAAACGTCTCTGAAAAGGTCCTGTAGAAAAATTGACCATGAAGGTTGATAGCCGCTATTGTAGCATTCTGCTAGAATAGCAGAATGCTAACAAAATGCTAGCTAGCATTTTCTAAGAAGCAAGTAAAAATATTAATTTAAATTCAAATTTAAAGCTAGTCACCCCTCATCTATATATCAGTGATCGCAATGATAACTCGAAAGCTTATTATCCAAAAGAAATTATCATCTCTCGCCAAAAGAAAGAAGATAACTCCTAGGGAACAATGGTAGTTGCTGAAAGTATATACCTACATCAACACTGGTGTGAGATGGTTTAAAATTGTAACTGCAAGAATAGCTGCTAGGATAGTATGCTATTATAGAAGCTATTCTAACAGCTATCGCAAGCAAAATGACTCTTTGAAATTCTCTACAGATGCCCTGTAAAATTATACATGACAAAGTGTCAAAATCCATTTATCATAAAGTATGGCACAGTAATCCCTTGCTACTTTGCGGCTCACTCTTCCTAGTTTCAGTGCTTTGCGGTTAATGACAGTCAACGAAAAATTTAAAACGCAAGAAAATTAATTGAAATCCAACATAAAAGAACTAAAATGCATGAATACCCATGCAAAGAATACATAGTATTTTTAATGCTGACACAGGAGAAGCTTCCGTGAGCATCGGTGTGCAAGCGGCAGTCATTGTATGCTATTTTTGTGCAGCGTTATGCCTTTTAAGTGTGTGAGTGAAAAGTACTTGTTAAACCGTTCAGTGAGCCTCTTAAGCTTCTACTACTTTCAATATCGTGAAATGAACTTAAAAATTAAAAGAAAATGCTTACAAGTTACTTAAAAAGGTGTGTTTACTATATATGATAAAGGCATTGCCAAAGGTTATACCTTTTCTCATGTTTACGAACATGTTATGTCCTTCCCACAGAAAATCAAGTTAATCACAAGTACAAATATTTAGACTAGAAAAAGTCCAAACTGTGCCCGTACTACATAAAATTATTCTTTTGCTTAATGAACTAGAACTGAATTTTAAATGTGAACTGAAAGTCAATAAATATAAATTCAATGTAATTATCTTTTAAGAAATAAATACATGTTTAAAAAGCAGTTTAATTGTAGTGGTGTAGAGATTTTGGCTCACACACATGCTCTAAAAACTAGCCTCTATTTTGAAAATTTTCGTATATCGTGAGAGATGCCGGTCTCCATCAAATGATAAAAGTGAAGTAGTTATGTATACAGTGATTATTCACTTAGTCCTACATGCATCTATATGCTTGGAGTTATCTTCTTTTAATGATATTCATTCGAGACAGTAATTACTCTATTGAAGACAAAGAAATTAATCCAATAACAAAGTTTAATACATTGAACTCATTTATTATTAACCCTATGCGTACCAAGACCGACATTTGTCGGTTTACGAGCAATGTCTCAGCGTACCAAAACCGACAAACCCGACATTTTTGCCGTTTTCGATAGACCTTTTTTAAAACGTTTTATTTATTTTAAAATTAACGTTAAAAATTAAAATTAAAAATTTGAGCAGTTTCAGTAAATTTTTTAATACTGTTTTGACGCTATAAATAATAAATTTTATGCGCATGTGCAAAAAGAACACGTTGTAAAGATTGGATCTTTCTTTATGGAAAACTGATCAACATGGACGGACGTGATAATTTGAGCTCGGCTAAAAAAATTTGTTTAGAGGATGATATCGACTGGTTCGAAAGTGAGGAAGAGGATTTCAGGTCAGAAGAATGTGGGGAAGATGATGAGAGTGAAAAAGAAGATCGACAGAGTGAATCTGATGACGAAAGTGAGAGTGAAACGACCGACGTTGAACCAGGGAGTAATTTCGGATTTCAAAGAGGAGCTGATCTAAAACCGAAAGAACTGCATTTTGATGAGAGCTTGGCAGGTGTACAAAGTCGAATTACTGGACAGATAAGTATTTTCAATTATTTACAGCTTTTTATTACATCGGCCATCATGAATGTTATAGTTAACGAGACAAATAGGTATGGCCTTCAAAAACATGGCGATGCATGGGAGTCTGTCGATGGCAAAGATATTTGGCGAGTTTTTGGTTTAGTTTTGCTCATGGGTATTGTCAAGAAGCCTACTTTGGTGTCGTATTGGTCTACCAATCCGTTATTATCAACGCCAATGTTTAGTAAAATGATTTCGAGGAATAAGATTTTAATGGTTTTGAACAGTTTGCATTTCACTGACAATTCGGAAAACCCTGATGGCAATAAGTTATTCAAGCTAGGAAATGTTTTTACCATGATATCTGACCGGTTATCTTCTGTTTTGCTGCCTGGTAAATTTATATCTATAGATGAAAGCTTGCTGGCTTGGAAAGGACGGCTCAGCTTCAGGCAGTATATTCCATCTAAAAGATCTAGATTTGGAATAAAGCTATTTGCTCTCTGCGATGCTGTCTCTGGCTATGTGCACAAGCTGTCTGTGTACATTGGTGATGAGCGAGAACAAGCCGAAGGAACTGGTAGAGGAATCACTCACAACATAGTGATGAAATTAATGAATGGTTTGCTTAATTCGGGTCGTTGTTTATATATGGATAATTATTATAATTCGCCAGAGTTAGCAGCTGAACTTATTAAAAATAACACTCATGTTTGCGGAACTCTGCGTGCAAACAGAAAAGGTGTTCCTAAAGATTTGAAAGTTTGCAATGGAAAAGCTATTAAAAAAGGTGAAACAACAAGCTTTTCTAATGGAGAAAGTATGATTGGCTGTTGGAGAGATAAGAAATATATTTCTGTAATTTCAACTATGCATAAAAACTTGGATGTCGTAGATACAGGCAAAGTAAACTATAAAGGGGATAAAGTTTGCAAACCAGCTGCTATTTTGGATTACAACCGATACATGGGAGGAGTTGACAAATCTGATCAAAATTTGCATTATTATAATGCTGCGCGTAAAACCATGAAATGGTACAAAAAACTATTTTTCCATTTATTAGATATTTGTGTGTACAATGCAGCCATTGTTTATAGAATCCGTAGCGGTTGTAAAATAACTGACTTAGAGTTTCGACAGAAATTAATTGAACAAATATTTGAATACACTGGATCTTGCCGCAAAAACACTGTTCCCCGCGCTTCAACTTCTTCCGCTCATCGATTAGTGCTAAATAGTCCAGGAAAAGGTAAACGAGCTAAATATAGAATTTGTAGGCGCTGCCCAAAGCGAGCTAATGACAACACCCGTAAGCGAGACGAAACTAGATTTAAATGCCAAGCATGTGGAGTACCTTTGTGCGAACCCTGTTTTGAGCCTTACTATGCTAAATAAATTTCCAAATTGTATTTAAAATAATTTAGTTTATGCAAATGCTTTGTTGTGTTGTTAGCTATTGTACATACACTTGCTGAAATGTCATGATATATTGTAGTTGTTGTGCATTGCTATGTTGTATTTGTTGCCCACGGCCCTCTTCAGGGCCACATATAATCAAAGAGTTCAGTTCTCATATTGTTCTGCCATCTGGCAGGATTTCTCCATCATTTGCCGTTTCTGTTCATAATAAATGTTGCTTCCTGTTTTTTGCTGCTTCACCAACTGTGTGAATACAGGCTCACCACTCAATTCTTCTTGTGCACAACCAGTTAACCTTTGCTGCAGCACACATGCATCCATGCGATCAGTTTGCAAAATTGTTACATGAATCTATAGTTTCAAGAAATGCATATCAATCTGACAGAAAAAAATAATAACTGAATATATAGATTTGAAGTTGCAGTGTTTGCAAGCTGCCCGGAGGAAAAAATCTCAGTCTGTAGGAAAATATTTCAGCTTTTAGATGCATATTCATTTGCAGTTTTATATAAATTTGCACCAGAGTTTGAGGGGCCATGTCCGGTAACTGCAGCACTGCTCGTCGCCATGGCGTCAGGAGCATTTCGTAGGTCTGCACCCGCGATGCACAGGGGCACCTAACTACACTTTTGATGTGCTTGGACAACCCATTTTTTTTGCAAACTCTTGTATAAATATGACACCATGCAGATGCTTATCATGAACCGTTTTTAGCAGAGATAATGCTTCTAAAAGTGTATTTGTTATCGAAATTTCATGGTAGAGGGGTGACAACTTCGTCGAATCTGGCTTGTGACTAAAGTGTTCCCAGTCGATGTACAGGGAATATATGGCTGTTTGTTGAAAAATTTCTAAGCTTTCAAATGCATATTCATTTACAGCTCCATGCGAATTTGCATGCGAGTTATAGCCAAGTTTAGACGACCATGTCGCGCCTCCATTATTCGCAGGTTGTTAGAGTCTTGCGCCGAAAATTTCGAGAGGCGTTCCTGCATTGCAACGGAGCTTGTAACTCCGCGTTCAATGCTCTTCGACGATCAGTTTTTTTTGCAAAACATTGTGAACATATGACTCTATGCAAGTGTCTTTAGTACAACATGGTCAATTACTTATATCAATTAGAAAAATACAATTGAAAATGGCATACAAAAATAAAAATTTCATCGCTTCAGCAAATCGACATTTTTGTTGGCAAATATTTGTGAGTTATCTACACAGAAGAAGCATCAGCTTGTAGAGAAAATTCTCAGCTTTCTTATGCATACTAATTTATGCAACTGCCACAATTTTGTTGTAAGTTACTGCAGTTTCTATGCGTTCATGTCGGCAGCTCAAATCGCGCAAGTTATTGCACGGTACTCTAGTGGTTTTTCCATCGTAACCGCGCGGTCGCTAAAGGGTTAAGCAAGTGTTTTCATAATGTAGAGTGGAAATAGTAACATGTTCATTATTACATGGCTTCTGTTAATGCACCACCAAACATGCTGTCACCCCGTGTCAACAGACCATACCCATTCTGATTATTGCGTATCTTTGTTAACCCCAATCAAGGCAAACGCAACAGAATTTACCATCAACTGTGAGGACAATGATAAATGAATATCATGCCTGAGCAAAGCAATTATTGGGATCTCATCAAGTTTTCAGGTCTAATTTTAATTGTGTTAGGCTCATGCTTAATATTATAAATAAGCAATTTACAACACTAAAACAAGCATAAACTTTACCTGGAACATAAATTTACTCTTACCTGTCTCTCAAACAAAGTCTTAAGGTCTCGATGGCAGGCATGTTTGCAAAGGGACTCGACAATAGCATTAATAAACCAGGAGCCGAATCGTCGATTCCTATATGCCAGGTGACCTGTCACATTAGAATGGAGTTTAAGTGTGTTATACTAGATAGGCTGGTGAACTGAAATCATTCTTAAACATAAGATGTGCTGAGCACTAAATGAGTATATCTCAAAATTTTTACTAGAGTTAAAATCAGCCTATTTAAATAGGCAAAGAAGTACATTATTGACCAGCAAACCTATTCTTAATCAACTGTCAGTTCTTATGTTTACCAGGAAAACTGGCTTTCCAAATTAGCAGGTCATCAGTCTCCAAAACTGCATGAGACCTTGACAGGTGCATCAGGGCAGAGGATGGGCTTGGCTCAGAAAGTGTGGTTGGAGTTGCGGCCAAGCAAAGAGGAACTCCACTGGTAGGTAAGCTAGTAACTGATGGGAGAGAAAAACCTGGATGAGATGATGAAGTTAAAGGTTGAGCGTCAGGCACCGTGACTCTATCCCGCAATCCTACAATAGATAAAGAATTGAAAATATTTATCTCAAATGTGTTATAAATATTGTTTGTTGAGGTTTAATCATTGATTATAGTTTTACTGCATTTAGTAACCAATAATATGGAAAGATAGAGTGGAAACAATTTGATTTACAATATATAAAACTGTAATGGTTTAGTATGGTCAGATGCTTATTAATAGATGACTGTTTCATGTCAACTACATCTATGGGTAGCGCAATGCAAGACAGACTCGCTTTTACAAACAGCTGCAGAAACCAGGTAACTCACCACCAGAGCATGCCTGAACAATAAGTAGTTTTGGTTTTCTGGCCATCGCTGGAAAGTTCTGAGCTGATAAGGCTTTATTAATGTCAGTTCTCTGCACCATTCTTCCATCAGTCCCAGATATGCCTGTCTCAGAACCATGACTGAGGATGATTAATACAAACATTCCGTAATTTACATGCTCAGGTCTTTCGGTTTCATCGCTGATCACCTCCAACATTCGCTGTAAGACAACCATTAAAAGCTTAAAGTTATGTAATAGGTTTAAATAATGCTTTTCACAAACTGATTAGTGACACTGTTACAAAATATATACTATTTGGTTCTAATTTTGAAATTCTAGTAAAATATTGGAAGTGCTTTGCAGCAATATCTGAGATAAATATTAACTATTTTACCCTATGCTAACCTTTGACAAACTTTATTGTATTTTTATATACCATTGGGCAAGGCCTTGACCGGGATTTTGTTGGTTTTAATTTAAGCCAACAGCACACAACCTATAGACCCTTGTGTGTCAATTTGCAACGCAAATTTCTAGACGGTCTTCTTGACAAAAATCCGAGAGCATGTTCGTAGGTGATAATTATTTTTAATGCAATTAGCAGGTGAGTAGTTGAGAAACTGGTTTTCAGAAACCAGATAGAGTTTTGAAATAGAATACTTTTGGTGACCTGATGAAAACAGGGAGCAAATATGTGTGAAGTTTGAATGAAATCAGATAAAATATGTAAAAGTATAATGCTTATGCAGACACACACACACACACACCCACACATTCACACACCAACACACCCACACGTTCACACACCGACACACCCAAACACCTAGAAACACAAACACATGTGCATGCTCAACACATGCACACAAACACATGCACACAAATGCAAGCATGCACAAACGCCACAAAGTACATACAAACACACTAATACCTACACCATTGTACACACTGCACTTGACACATACACTAACACTCGTACTAATGCATGTGCTAACTTATGTACTAACAGACTAATACGCACAAACTGATTATCAATGAGAAATTTTTTTACATCAAACTTCTTTACACATATTATCTGCAGCCATATTGAAAGGGTTATGATACATTTAAGATTTCATAGCATTAAAATGCTGTGAGGTCATAATATTTCAAACATGCAACAACAATAATTGAAATATAATATATATATTATATATATAATATAAATTATATATAATATATATATAAATATACTTTAATACTTTAAGGCATTTATTTTTCATATATCAGTGGTTATTTGTGAAATTTAAACAAAGTTTTCAATAATACCTTTATTTTAAACTATTGTTGAACCATATAAACATATTTCACTACACACCTGGCCAGAGAGATTTGCCTCACTAAAGCAAAGAAATCCAAGTTTGCCAAAAAGAGCGAAGATTCTCTGACCGTCCAATGTAGAGCCTTGTCTGTAATCTGAAGTTCCATCAGGATATCTGAAAGTTGTGTTGTTAACAAGAAGGCAGTGTCCTCTCATAGTGCTCATTCGGTAAACCTGTTTTAATAAAAGACAAAAATAGAACCCACGACCAGAGATGTTAAGGACTTAGTTCAATTCACACGAATTTGGTCACAGCTAATTATAACTACATGGAATGACCTTTTCATTGCTTAGTACATATTAAACTAGTCACTATTTTACAGGCGAAAAGGACTCACATCATCTGAGTAAAAGAGATCTTTTACAGAAGTTTTAGAGCAAAGTTTAACAGTCAGTTCCTCAGAACCCTGGTCTAAAGTGTCAGAGAGCGCGCTGTCACTTGAGTCACCATCTTGCTCAGGTTGAACAGGTATTGTAAGCCTTTCTTGTGGTTGATGAACCGGTGCCACAACCTGCTCTGTAGCTGTAAAATTATATGCTAATATGTTATCATGTGTTTATGAAAAATAAGTTGAACAAAATACCAAACTGTATTAAGAGCATTCTCACAAAACTTATAGGCAACATTAAAGTATTTGATACAATGATATATTATACTTTTGCATAACTAGTACTTCACGTTTTAACAAATTTGTTCAAATCGTCAAAAATTTTAAACTTGTCTGATATTATAAAGATTTTACATGAGTAATAAAAACAATGATACACTTCTATCAGTATTTAAATGTAAATGAAAATGGTGTTTCTTATTGATTGTATTTATTAAATACTGAAAAGCAGTAAGAAGTCATCAAGCATGCTACTTGCTTCCCATAAATTGTTAGTCTTAAACATTTTATTCAGGCTTCATTGTCAGCAGTTTTTTTCGCAAGCAACAGAAAATTAGAAACATTTAAAAACTAACCTGAAAGTGCCAAAAAAGTAGGCTTAGTTATTACACTGACGAATAAATTTTTTAACATGACTTTCATCTTTTTATTTTAAAAATTGATCATTAGCTAGACCTAAGTAATCATTAATAATTAACTACTAGCAGTTTTATTATTGAAATATTTCATCTTTCAGAACTTTGTAGGCAGTATCTGGACAATTAGTGAAATACATGACAAGCCATTGATAGTGAATATCACATAGTCATCCAAAGTTTTGATCACTCATCTCAAGATTTACTTAGCCTCAATTCAACTATTTAGTTTGCTATCACCAAAGATAAATACTTTTTGAATGCAGGTCAGTGACCAAGTGTTACTAGAGCTGTAAAACATGTGCTGGAATATAATAGCAAGAAAAAATTATTTACAAAGCATGTGTACCTGCGGATGCCACAGATAGAGTGTCTAGATAGTCCTGTATGATACGTTTCTTTTTTTCATCAAGCTGATGACCTAAGTATAAATAGGTAAAGCATTAATGAGGCATAATCAACATGTTAGTAGAGAATAAACAACTTCAGTAAATTGAGTTTGCTGACATTGTAACTCACAAGGTCTCATAAGGGCTAATGGTACACTCGACTTTTTAATTCCAGTTTCCTCTGCTTGCTTTTCACAAATCAGCTTCTCAACACCCGAATATTGTTTGATTGTGAGTGCTTCACCATCTGGACAGAACCAATCTGGATTAACAAAATATTCTGGTTTAGGGTCTTTTAAAAATAGGCAATGACCACAAAAAATGTGAATATATGGTTCACTTGCGACCCAAGCAGTTGAAAGCAGCTTCAAGATGCTATTAGTTGCATTTTCGAGTTGTTTCCACATATCTCCAAAACGAGCTTCATCAGAACCAGCCTGCAGAGTAACTTTCTGGCCACGGACATCATGTACCAAATTTACTTGCAACCCATCATGATAGACCACAGCACCATTTTTAGCAATCTTCTGTGTGTTTATGTCATTTGAAAGCTTGTTTAGCATGGCAACTGTCATTAGTTGGAACCCGTAGTTGGGGAGTGGAAGTCCTCTCAACTTGATGTGTAACTGAAGCTGAAACCTTCTCTCTTCCCCAAAAAGCTCGTCGATGCTTTTTGTTGCAAAATATGGTATCGCGTACCCGTATTTATGCTTTTGAGCGTTCAACACTATGGGACCTTGTACAATCCAAAAGCTTTTTAACAATTCAATGGCAATGTCAGGTTGAAAGTCTGATTCAACTGTGAGGAGATGGTGCAATAGTGCCTCTTCAAGGATGCCATTTCGGGTGAAGTTTTTGACAAACTGTTTATATAAAGCAAAACTGATGGATTTCCCTTCAAAATCAAACTCACGAAAATTTTCTGCTCTTTCTTTCCAAAGACAGTCTGACTGGTGATGAAAGAGAATTGAAATCATTTTAGTCATTGCTGGGATGTCACGGAATATGTAACCTTTTAAAGACTCTATTGACTGGAACCAAAGAATATCACCTATGTTGTGCATGTAACTCAAAATATTCAGTGACCTCTCTCCAGGAAAGCTAGCCAGAACCTCTGACACAGTGACTAGAGGTTCTGTCAAACTCTTTGCAACAAAGTTGCACATACGATTCCATTTTTGTGGTAAAGAAACCTTGTACTTCCTGCAACAAATATCAAGAGCTTTTCTGAGATCTTCTATTTGATGTGACTCTTTGCCAAACACAAATGTGTTCTCTTCATTAAACACATCAGCTCCCTTGTTGGATAAAAATTTGATTTCATGGAGAACCTGCTTTTTTGCTCTACTTGGTAGTTGCTCAGTTTCGAGCATTTCATCTCGAAGTTTCTTAGAATGATTGAACAGACAATCTTTGTAACTCTGTAGTTCTGAGTCTGAAACTTTATCAGAGTGAGTGAGAACTAACAGTGGAGACTCTACTAACAAAGGACATGCAAGATAGATGTGAGCCAACCAATTCCAGCAGAGTTCTTCAGTAGCTGCTTTTTTTCCTTCTTTTTTAGCCAAAGATTTAAATGCATTCAAATTAACCACGATCAACGGAATGTTGCGTTCCTTTAGAATGTACCGATAGGTAATATGATAGACTTCGTGTCCCCCGTGATCAATCATCTTGGCGTATGAATTGTTTAGCTGTACTCCTTGTATTTGAAATACTTTTGTCGTTTCATCTAGCATGCTGGTGTCAGAGCGGTTTGTGAGTACACGGCTTTTTGACTGCAGAGATGCAATGAGGCTTGTTTTCCCTGACATTGAATGGCCAACTACCGAAACAGGAACAATCGTGAGTTCAACTTGTTGTTCTAATGCACGGTCTTCAAAAAAGGATTTAATTGCTGCCAAACCTTGCTCACAAACACCATAAGGAGGAGAAACTAGATTAAAGCAGCGATCGCAATTAAGACTAGTGAGATGTTGAAGATTCAGAATTTTCTCATCAATCTTTGTCAGGTTACGGTTGCCAGAGATGTTTAGTGTACGTAGATTCTCCATTTTAAATACACAAAATGGAATTTTGGTTAGCTTGTTGTCACTGCAGTCTGACTCCTCCAACTGATCACAATTACGCAGGCTGCAATCAGACACCAATATATAAAATGAGCATTATTTGTGTTCAATCTAATTGTGAAAAAGTTGTAGCTTGTTTGTCAAACAGAAAAATTTAAGTTTCATATGTATATGTTGAAGTATTGTACTTCAATTATATCAGCTAATAAGATCTCTTTATATAATTTTTGCCTTTTCAATGCAATAAAACGAAAGTGTCTTTTTGTTGGCATCCAAATCAGTTAATACTACATGTAGATAAAAGCTGCAACATTTTTTTTCTACAGAAATATTGTTTAGGGAGGAAGTATTCCTATCAAAATTTAGCTCAGCTGTGTTATGTTATTCAGAACATTGTTCCATGACTATTCTTACAACTGAAACAAATCAAGGAAGCCTCTCTTTTCTCAGTTATATACTACTATGTAGAAATTTGACTAGATAGCTACTTTATAAAGTTTATTCCTGCATTTATTAAGTTTTTAAATTTTGATATTGCAACATTTATTATGGAAAGGACACTCTCATTTGTTTTTATTATTTGTAAATTAAACAAACATTTGTTAGCGTAACTATCGTTACAAGCAGATAACTAAACATCCATTTTAAATTCTTACAGATGAACCATATTATTCTAATAAAAGTGCAACAAGTTGTTACTCACCTTAGTCCCTTGATAAACTGATTAGAAATTAACTGCCTAATTATCTGGTTATATTAATAATTGTCATTAAATTGGTTTCTGCTGATAAATTAAGGGATTTTTGGACCGTGGGCAAACTAATAATTTGAAGAAATTAGTCAAGTTAACTAAGACAATACTTTGAGATTTTAGTTGATACTTCAACCATATATAAGTCATGCTCAGCGTATAGTACGACTATCTATAGCTACATATCTCATATAAACTGAGGTTATACTATGTATCTCCTCCATGATAGTCTGATTGCTGTTAGTAGCCAAAACTATTATTAATTGTTTTAAATATAAGAATTTCATTGGATGTAATTGAGAAATAAGCATAATACTCTATATGAATTTTTGCCGGGAAGTTTAATGTAAATTTTGGCAGTTTTAAGTTTAATACTTGATTTAATGGAAATTTTTAAATGAGTTGATTATACATGTATAGCCAAATTCTCAAATAAATATTAAAAATATTCTCATATTATTTACCAAATGTAACAAAGGTATTAAATAGGTTTTAACAGACATGTCTGCTAAACTTGAACTGTTCTTCTTTGTGATTAAACTATTGGGGAATGTTTGTGTTGGTCTGAAAATTACATTATAGTGATAAGCATGTTGCATTTATTTTTAATTCAATTAAAAATTACGAATTAATCTGGACGCTAAAAAGATAATGTAATGTGCCAGTGCATGACAAGCTTATGTAGCCCTATAGGAAAATAACTTGCATCAGTATTCTTCAACAGGCTCCAATAGTGTGCTGTGTGGTGCAAGCCAGACTTAACTTCTACATGAGGCCATCTCAACAAAAGTATACATTTTAGTTCGTTGACTGAATTTTCCAGCAGAAAATGAGTTCAATTCAAGAAAAATTATGTCAGGAACAAAGATGACATTAGTTAAGGACAACAATAGAGAAACCAGTCGCATTGAAATCCTATAATAACCAGCAGATATAGTTAATCTTTCACCTTAAAATAGGGCTGCAATAGAGTCTTTACAATAAAATTAACTTTTGTTTATGAAATTTTAACAAAACTTATGATCATGGATGGGAGAGGATTAAAAAGAGAATAGAATAACTTGACAATTCAAAAACTGCAATAGTACTTAATTTGTCAGAAGATGTTGAGGTGAAAAAAGCATTGTCTTTGGTTTGACCAATGCAAAGTATTACAATAATGCAAACATGAGCATTTTAAACACGCACGGTGCCTCCATAGTTAACTTCACTGAGTTGTAAATCTGGTTTAACTTAGTAGAGTGAGTAGATTATGACAGTATCTTACTAGTCATCTTAAACGTTATTGAAGTTTGTTATTTATAGTTTAAATTTTCACAAAGTCTGATTTCATTTGAAGCATTAGGCTTTTCTTTCCAGTTTTCTAGTGTGACTCTATTATTAAAGGTTTGGCAGTGCGATCTTTGAGAGAAAATCAAACCTTTTTTCAATAATCATTGGCAAACAGATTCAATGATGACAACTCAAATACTTCACAAACTCTTGAGTGCTTAGCAGTGTCTCAGACAAATAAGCGACCTGTGATGCAGGTCGTGCAATAAGCACCATTGATGTTATTTAACTAAACTTTTCTCCAATGAACTCTACAGTTGTTCAAAATAAAGTTCATTAGTAAATTTGTTTTGTGGAACAGCAAAATCATGTCACAACTGTTTGTTGCATTTGTATCGAACTATCATCTATATAACCCGCAACTGAATCGCAACCCCATCAAGTCCGGTAAGAAAGCATGTTATATCAAAATTTGCATCTTCAATAGTGTAATGTACAAGCTGTAGTCAACTGCTCCATGAAATCATGTCTCCAAAATATACAAGCTAATTATTTGACTAAAGTTTTATCAACAACAAGAGCTCAGTCTTAGATAAATGGTGTAAAAAAGAACTGTGAGATTTAATGAAAAAGAAATAATGAAAATAACTGCACTGACAATATATGATAGATATAATATAATTTTATATGTATAAATATGATTTTATTAATACTTCAAATAA
The DNA here is from genome assembly GCF_963576615.1 of Watersipora subatra. Classification (NCBI taxonomy): domain Eukaryota; kingdom Metazoa; phylum Bryozoa; class Gymnolaemata; order Cheilostomatida; family Watersiporidae; genus Watersipora; species Watersipora subatra. The sequence goes on from NC_088713.1 coordinate 40,150,159, forward strand.
TAAGAGGCTTGCAAAATTTTTATTTACAACGCAAGTAAATTTTGTTTATAAAATTTTAGCTGAGTTGATGAACATGTAGAACAGAAGATTAAAAAAGAAATAGAATAAGTTGTCAACTGAAAATCTATAATCAAGATTTATTTGTCACCAAAACTGTTTAAGAGCAGACAAAACATTGAACTTTGGCTTACTTATTCTAGGTATTACAGCACAAAACGTATGAAAACTTAAAAAAAACACTGTCTCTCTAAACTTAAGGTCACGCAGTTAGTTAAACTGGTCTAGTAAGAAGTAATGGGTAGATGATGCTAACAATTAGAATCTCATATATGCTTGTGTTTTAATGTTTATCATTTAAACTTTTGGTTTCTAACAAAGTCTGAATTCATTCAACCATTTTACATTTCTTTCATAGACTCTGAGCTAACTGCATGAAATGGAGTCATTTTCTTTATTAGTAGAAAAGCAAAATATTTTCATCGCAAAATGCCTTTTTTATTCAAGGATCACAAATCAACTATTACATCATCACTTAAGCACCTGATGGTGTTTCGGAAAAAAATAGCACTTTTTTGCCATGCTGATGCTATAACCATTAATTTTTTGGCGTATACCGACTTCAATTTACAAAGAAATTAAAGTTCTTTCTCGAATGAAACAAGTGTTTGTTAGCGATCCCCTTTTGTGTTCCAGCAAACCATGCCACAACATTTATTGAAATTTTTACAGAGTGATCATCTGCAGGAATCACAGACATTCTTTACAGCAACTGTTGTGGTTTTTTTATGCCAACTTAATTTACTTGTTCGTAACATTTAAACTTTATATAAAGTACTTTTACGATCAAGCTACGTTACTTTGTGATAATTTTGGGTGAAATATATTTTCGTATACTTTTTCCAGGCTGGACTTTGGTAAATCTGAAAACAGTGCTTACAAAGTGTCCGTCAAATAAGGACTTGAAGAGTTAGCAGTAAGAAAATGTTTGTGCCAAAGCAATAAAGGTCAGTGGACATAATATAATGAACACTTACTACAAATATTTTATTATTGATAGAATGATAGCCGGAAGCATTACCGGTCTGTAGATGAAACTCACCTTTTTGGTAGAGAGACTAGCCCGCATCCCTTAAGGTTCAGCATTTTTAAGTTACCAAGATCACCAAACACATCTGGTAGTTCGCCAGAAAAGTCGTTATAAGAAAGGTCAAGCTCTTCTAGTTGAGTCAACTTTGAGAAGCTGTAAACCATAAATAAAGACAAAAACAAGAAATATCAAAGGTTCCAGGAAACAGTTTGGCATGGTGAGTGTTGAAGGCAAAACGTAGCAATAAATTGTACTCTATTCTAACAAGTATTGTCAATGCAAACAAATGCACACCTTCAAAATTTGACATTTTTCCCAAAAACGTTTATTGGTAGTTAGCACCAGACAACTCTTTTCTAAATAATAATAATATTAACTGTTTACCTATATCCCAAGTATATATACCCAAGTATTATTGATGCAAAAATGTGCATTATCAAATTTTGCAATATTTACAGAAAACGGTTTATTGGTACTTAGCATCAGGCGAACCTTTTCACAATAATAACTCGAAATTCCCTGTCATACAGCCCACGACCAAAGTGATATTGGAAAAAGGAAAATGTACTGATGGTTGATAAATGCAATATTAACAGTCAAATGGCACTGCAGTGCAACAGGATAACTGCAATGGTAGATGTAATGTACTGAGTGTTATTATGTACAACAAACAGCAATAATGAAAGGAAAAGATTATATGTTTATATCTCTCCCCCTTGCGCAATAGAAGAAATGCAATATTAGAAGTAAAATGCACTGATCTTATTAGAATAACCAATATTATTAAGGTAGTAATACAGTAGTAATAACAAACCAATGCACAATTTTGTTTACATTTCAAAACGTCATAGCTAACAATATCAAGCAGTTGTGATATTTATATAGATTTTTAGAAAATCTATTTAACAAAACTATTTAGAAAAAATAATAACGTACTGCCCAACATCGGTCACTATATACTTCGATCTTGTAATATCGAATGCTTATTCTTATAATTAAATCTTAAAAAATCGAATAATTATTCCTATAATTAAATCTTATAAAATGGAATAATTATTCTTATAATTAAATATTGTAATAATCTCATAAGAATCGTCAGAAAAAATATCATTGCCATTTCCTTTACTTTTACTGCTTTGGACATCAGTTGAAATACCCAAGTACTCCTAAAAGTCCAAAATGTCAGTTACTTTGAAATCGGCAAAAAAGAAACGATTGCTTTTTTAGTACTTCTACGTTAATTATAGAAACCTTCGGCAATTTGCCAATGCTATAGACTGGTTAAATGTGCACAGCTTTTTTGTGTGAAATGCTCACGACTTAATGGTTCTATTGTCTGTCACTCGGCGTTTCGTTTGCCGGTCTTAATTTTGATAAAAATAAGGCTTGTCAAGTTTTAATAACGATTTCAGGCCGAATTAATCTGTCTATTTATGTATAATCCAATCAGATGGGTAAGGTTTAGGAAATTTTCTACAAATGATAAAGATTTGGTAACAAATTTAAATAGATTTATATGTGTTTTGTATTGTTATTATACTTAAACGACTCCATTGAAACATGGTTAAATTCGTTGATGAGATTTCGGTACAAAGGTTTGCGATGTCCGTTAATGAATAATTTTCGTGAGTTGTGTGCACATATGCATTTATCATAAATCTCCCAAACAATCGCTTCGCTCGTGTTTGGTCATCGGATAACAATATTAACATATAACCTACATTAACTATTAACATTTAGTCTTTCAGTAATAAATGTCATCTGCAAGTATAGAAGCCTATGTAAAAAAAATCACAGTAGTAAAGACGAAGATAAAATGGAAATAAACCTGAATCCAGTTACTGATAAGGAAGTGTTATGACTACTATTATAGCCAAGAGCAAAATTTGTTGTACTTAAATTGTCTGAAAATTAAAAAATACATCGTGAAGGATCTGAAAAATAGATGATTATTAAAAAAAAATTAAAAAATGAAAGAAATAAATTCCACATAAAAAGTAAACCATAAACAAAATCATCTACTTTGGATGAAGAACAGAGGCCTTCAATGGTAACCTCCCATATAGTTTTTAAGTTATTCGTTCAGTATAATTGTCAATGCTTACAGCGACTAGGCATCAGCAAAAACTTTGTTTTGTTACCGCTGTGATATGGCACAAAAATTGACGTTAGTTGCTAGTTATAATTAGGTTTCTATCATGGTCTTGTAATCTTATGCCAAAATTCTTTTTGATAATTATGAGTAAAATATATTCTCATACGCTTCCTACAAGCTGAAGTTTGATAATTCACAAAACAGCCTTTACAAAGGAATATATCAAATAAGACCTTGAAAAGTGAGCAGTAGAAACGTGTTTGTAACAAAGCAGTAAAACTCAGTAAGCATAATATAATGAACACTCACTACAACCCTTTCACTGTTGATACAATGATAACTGGAAGCATTATCAGTCTGTAGATGTTACTCACCTTTTTGGTAGAGAGTCTAGCTCGCATCCCTGAAGTGTCAGCTTTCTTAAATTACTAAGACTACCAAATACATCTGGTAGTTTGCCAGAAAAGTCGTTATAAGAAAGGTCAAGCTCTTCTAGCTGAGTCAGCTTTGAGAAACTGTAAATCATAAATAAGGGCAAAAAATAAAAATATCAAAGGTTCAAAGAAACAGTTTGGTATAGTGATTGTTGAAGGCAATACGTAGCAATAAATTGTACTCTATTCTAACAAGTATTGTCAATGAGAACAAAAATGCACACCTTCAACGATTGCAATTTTTCCCAAAAAAGTTTATTGGTAGTTAGCACCAGACAACTCTTTTCAAAATAATGATAATATTAACTGTTGACCTACATCCCAAGTATATATACCCGAGTATTATTGATGCAAAAATGTGCATTATCAAAGTTTGTAATATTTACAGAAGACGGTTTATTGGTACTTAGCATCAGGCGAACCTTTTCACAATAATAACTCGAAATTCCCCTGTCATACAGCTCACGACCAAAGCGATATTGGGAAAAGGAAAGGGTACTGATGTTTGAGAAATTTAATATTAGCAGTAAAATGGCACTGCAGGGCAATATGATAACTGCAATGGTAGCTGTAATGTACTGGGTGTTATTATGCACAAGAAACAGCAATAATGAAAGAAAAAGATTATATGTTTATATCTCTCCCCCTCCCGCAATAGGAGAAATGCAATATTAGAAGTAAAATGCACTGATCTTATTAGAATAACCAATATTATTAAGGTAGTAATACAGTAGTAATAACAAACCAATGCACAATTTTGTTTACATTTCAAAACGTCATAGCTAACAATATCAAGCAGTTGTGATATTTATATAGATTTTTAGAAAATATATTTAACAAAACTATTTAGAAAAAATAATAACAGTAACATACTGCCCAACATCGGTCACTATATACTTCGATTTTGTAATATCGAATGTTTATTCTCATAATTAAATCTTATAAAATCGAATATCTATCCTTATAAATAAATCTTATAAAATCGAATAATTATTCTTATAATTAAATATTGTAATAATCTCATAAGAATCGTTAGAAAAAATATCATCGTCATTTCCTTTACTTTCACTGCTTTGGACATCAGTTGAAATACCCAAGTACTCCTAACTAAAAGTCCAAAATATCAGTTACTTTGAAATCAGCAAAAAAGAAAAACGATTGTTTTTTCAGTACTTCTACGTTAATTATAGAAACCTTCGGCAATTCGCCAATGCTATAGACTGGTTAAATGTGCACAGCTTTTTTTATGTGAAATGTGCTTGACTTAATGGTTCTATTGTCTGTCGCTCGGCGTTTCGTTTGCCAGTCTTAATTTGGATAAAAACAAGGCTTGTCAAGTTTTAATAACGATTTCAGGCCGAATCAATCTGTCTATTTATGTATAATCCGATCAGATGGGTAAGGTTTAGAAAATTTTTTACAAATGATAAAGACTTGGTAACATCTTTAAATAGGTTTATATGTGTTTTGTATCGTTATTATACTTAAACGACTCCATTGAAAAATGGTTAAACTCGTTGATGAGATTTTGGTACAAAGGTTTGCGACGTCCGTTGATGAATAATTTTTGTGAGTTGTTTGCACATATGCATTTATCATAAATCTCCCAAACAATCGCTTCGCTCGTGTTTGGTCGTGGGATAACATTATTAACATACAACCTAGATTAACTACTAACCTTTAGTCTTTCAGTAATAAATGTCCTCTGCAAATATAGAAACCTTTGTAAAAAAATCACAGTAGTAAAGACGAAGACAAAATGAAAATACACCTGATTCCAGTTACTGATAAGGAAGTGTTATGACTACTATTATAGCCAAGAGCAAAATTTGTTGTACTTAAATTGTCTGAAAATTAAAAAACACATCGTGAAGGATCCGAAAATTAGATGATCAATAACAAAAAAATTAATAAAAGAAAGAAATAAATTCCACATAAAAAGTAAACCATAAACAAAATCATCTACTTTAGATAAAGAACAGAGGCCTTCAATGGTAACCTCCCATATAGTTTTTAAGTTATTCGTTCTTTATAATTGTCAATGCTTACAGCGACCAGGTATCGGCAAAAAAATTGTTTTTGTTACTTTTGTGATTTGGCACAAGAATTGACTTAAGTTGCTAGTTATAATTAGGTTTCTATCAAGGTCTTGTAATCTTATGCCAAATTTCATTGTGATAATTCTGAGTAAAATATATTTCATACGCTTCCTACAAGCTGAAGTTTGATAATTCACAAAACAGCCCTTATAAAGGAATATATCTATTAAGACCTTGAAAGGTTTGCATCAGAAATTTTTACTGTTTTGTAACAAAGCAGTAAAAGTCACTAAGCATAATATAATGAACACTCACTACAACCCTTTCACTGTTGATATAATCACAGCTGGAAGCATTATCAGTCTGTAGATTTTACTCACCTTTCTGGTAGAGAGTTTAGCTCGCATCCCTGAAGTGTCAGCTTTCTTAAATTACAAAAACTACCAAGTACATCTGGTAGTTCGCCAAAAAAGCCGTTTTCAGAATAGTCAAGTTCTTCTAGTTGAGTCAACTTCGAGAAGCTGCAAATCATAAATAAAGACAAAAACAAGAAATATCAAAGGTTCCAGGATACAGTTTGGTATAGTGATTGTTGAAGGCAATACGTAGCAATAAATTGTACTCTATTCTAACAAGTATTGTCAATGCAAAAAATGCACACCTTCAAAATTGGCCATTTTTCCCAAAAACGTTTATTGGTAGTTAGCACCAGACAACTCTTTTCAAAATAATAATAATATTAACTGTTGACCTATATCCCAAGTATATATACTCGAGTATTATTGATCCAAAAATGTGCATTATCAAAGTTTGTAATATTTACAGAAAACGGTTTATTGGTACTTAGCATCAGGCAAACCTTTTCACAATAATAACTCGAAATTCCCCTGTCATACAGCCCACGACCAAAGTGATATTGGAAAAAGGAAAAAGTACTGATGGTTGAGAAATGCAATATTAGCAGTCAAATGGCACTGCCGTGCAATAGAATAACTGCAATGGTAGATGTAATGTACTGAGTGTTATTATGTACAACAAACAGCAATAATGAAAGGAAAAGATTATATGTTTATATCTCTCCCTCTCCCGCATTAGGAGAAATGCAATATTAGAAGTAAAATGCACTGATATTATTAGAATAACCAATATTATTAATGTAGTAATACATCAGTAATAACAAACCAATGCACAATTTTGTTTACATTTCAAAACGTCATAGCTAACAATATCAAGCAGTTGTGATATTTATATAGACTTTTATAAAATCTATTTAACAAAACTATTTAGAAAAAATAATAACAGTAACATACTGCCCAACATCGGTCACTATATACTTTGAACTTGTAATATCGAATGCATATTCTTATAATTAAATCATATAAAATCCAATAATTATTCTTATAATTAAATCTTATGAAATCGAATAATTATTTTTATAATTAAATATTGTAATAATCTCATAAGAATCGTCAGAAAAAATATCATCGTCATTTCCTTTACTTTCACTGCTTTGGACATCAGTGGAAATACCCAAGTACTCCTAAAAGTCCAAAATGTCGGTTACTTTGAAATCGGCAAAAAAGAAACGATTCCTTTGTCAGTACTTCTACGTTAATTTTAGAAACCTTCGGAAATTCGCCATTGCTATAGACTGGTTAAATGTGCACCAGTGCAAAGTATTACAATAATGCAAACATGAGCATTTTAAACACGCACGGTGCCTCCATAGTTAACTTCACTGAGTTGTAAATCTGGTTTAACTTAGTAGAGTGAGTAGATTATGACAGTATCTTACTAGTCATCTTAAACGTTATTGAAGTTTGTTATTTATAGTTTAAATTTTCACAAAGTCTGATTTAATTTGAAGCATTAGGCTTTTCTTTCCAGTTTTCTAGTGTGACTCTATTATTAAAGGTTTGGCAGTGCGATCTTTGAGAGAAAATCAAACCTTTTTTCAATAATCATTGGCAAACAGATTCAATGATGACAACTCAAATACTTCACAAACTCTTGAGTGCTTAGCAGTGTCTCAGACAAATAAGCGACCTGTGATGCAGGTCGTGCAATAAGCACCATTGATGTTATTTAACTAAACTTTTCTCCAATGAACTCTACAGTTGTTCAAAATAAAGTTCATTAGTAAATTTGTTTTGTGGAACAGCAAAATCATGTCACAACTGTTTGTTGCATTTGTATCGAACTATCATCTATATAACCTGCAACTGAATCGCAACCCTATCAAGTCCGGTAAGAAAGCATGTTATATCAAAATTTGCATCTTCAATAGTGTAATGTACAAGCTGTAGTCAACTGCTCCATGAAATCATGTCTCCAAAATATACAAGCTAATTATTTGACTAAAGTTTTATCAACAACAAGAGCTCAGTCTTAGATAAATGGTGTAAAAAAGAACTGTGAGATTTAATGAAAAAGAAATAATGAAAATAACTGCACTGACAATATATGATAGATATAATATAATTTTATATGTATAAATATGATTTTATTAATACTTCAAATAATAAGAGGCTTGCAAAATTTTTATTTACAACGCAAGTAAATTTTGTTTATAAAATTTTAGCAGAGTTGATGAACATGTTGAACAGAAGATTAAAAAAGAAATAAAATAAGTTGTCAACTGAAAATCTATAATCAAGATTTATTTGTCACCAAAACTGTTTAAAAGCAGACAAAACATTGAACTTTGGCTTACTTATTCTAGGTATTACAGCACAAAACGTATGAAAACTTAAAAAAAACACTGTCTCTCTAAACTTAAGGTCACGCAGTTAGTTAAACTGGTCTAGTAAGAAGTAATGGGTAGATGATGCTAACAATTAGGATCTCATATATGCTTGTATTTTAATGTTTATCATTTAAACTTTTGGTTTCTAACAAATTCTGAATTCATTCAACCATTTTACATTTCTTTCATAGACTCTGAGCTAACTGCATGAAATGGAGTCATTTTCTTTATTAGTAGAAAAGCAAAATATTTTCATCGCAAAATGCCTTTTTTATTCAAGGATCACAAATCAACTATTACATCATCACTTAAGCACCTGATGGTGTTTCGGAAAAAAATAGCAATTTTTTGCCATGCTGATGCTATAACCATTAATTTTTTGGCGTATACCGACTTCAATTTACAAAGAAATTAAAGTTCTTTCTCGAATGAAACAAGCGTTCGTTAGCGATCCCCTTTTGTGTTCCAGCAAACCATGCCACAACATTTATTGAAATTTTTACAGAGTGATCATTTGTAGGAATCACGGACATTCTTTACAGCAACTGTTGTGGTTTTTTTATGCCAACTTAATTTACTTGTTCGTAACATTTAAACTTTATATAAAGTACTTTTACGATCAAGCTACGTTACTTTGTGATAATTTTGGGTGAAATATATTTTCGTATACTTTGTCCAGGCTGGACTTTGGTAAATCTGAAAACAGTGCATACAAAGTGTCCGTCAAATAAGGACTTGAAGAGTTAGCAGTAAGAAAATGTTTGTGCCAAAGCAATAAAGGTCAGTGGACATAATATAATGAACACTTACTACAAATATTTTATTATTGATAGAATGATAGCTGGAAGCATTACCGGTCTGTAGATGAAACTCACCTTTTTGGTAGAGAGACTAGCCCGCATCCCTGAAGGTTCAGCATTTTTAAGTTACCAAGATCACCAAACACATCTGGTAGTTCGCCAGAAAAGTTGTTATAAGAAAGGTCAAGCTCTTCTAGTTGAGTCAACTTTGAGAAGCTGTAAACCATAAATAAAGACAAAAACAAGAAATATCAAAGGTTCCAGGAAACAGTTTGGCATGGTGATTGTTGAAGGCAAAACGTAGCAATAAATTGTACTCTATTCTAACAAGTATTGTCAATGCAAACCAATGCACACCTTCAAAATTTGACATTTTTCCCAAAAACGTTTATTGGTAGTTAGCACCAGACAACTCTTTTCTAAATAATAATAATATTAACTGTTTACCTATATCCCAAGTATATATACCCGAGTATTATTGATGCAAAAATGTGCATTATCAAATTTTGCAATATTTACAGAAAACGGTTTATTGGTACTTAGCATCAGGCGAACCTTTTCACAATAATAACTCAAAATTCCCCTGTCATACAGCCCACGACCAAAGTGATATTGGAAAAAGGAAAGGGTACTGATGGTTGAGAAATTTAATATTAGCAGTAAAATGGCACTGCAGTGCAATAGGATAACTGCAATGGTAGATGTAATGTACTGAGTGTTATTATGTACAACAAACAGCAATAATGAAAGGAAAAGATTATATGTTTATATCTCTCCCCCTTGCGCAATAGAAGAAATGCAATATTAGAAGTAAAATGCACTGATCTTATTAGAATAACCAATATTATTAAGGTAGTAATACAGTAGTAATAACAAACCAATGCACAATTTTGTTTACATTTCAAAACGTCATAGCTAACAATATCAAGCAGTTGTGATATTTATATAGATTTTTAGAAAATCTATTTAACAAAACTATTTAGAAAAAATAATAACGTACTGCCCAACATCGGTCACTATATACTTCGATCTTGTAATATCGAATGCTTATTCTTATAATTAAATCTTAAAAAATCGAATAATTATTCCTATAATTAAATCTTATAAAATGGAATAATTATTCTTATAATTAAATATTGTAATAATCTCATAAGAATCGTCAGAAAAAATATCATTGCCATTTCTTTTACTTTTACTGCTTTGGACATCAGTTGAAATACCCAAGTACTCCTAAAAGTCCAAAATGTCAGTTACTTTGAAATCGGCAAAAAAGAAACGATTGCTTTTTTAGTACTTCTACGTTAATTATAGAAACCTTCGGCAATTCGCCAATGCTATAGACTGGTTAAATGTGCACAGCTTTTTTGTGTGAAATGCTCACGACTTAATGGTTCTATTGTCTGTCGCTCGGCGTTTCGTTTGCCGGTCTTAATTTTGATAAAAATAAGGCTTGTCAAGTTTTAATAACGATTTCAGGCTGAATTAATCTGTCTATTTATGTATAATCCAATCAGATGGGTAAGGTTTAGGAAATTTTCTACAAATGATAAAGATTTGGTAACAAATTTAAATAGATTTATATGTGTTTTGTATTGTTATTATACTTAAACGACTCCATTGAAACATGGTTAAATTCGTTGATGAGATTTCGGTACAAAGGTTTGCGATGTCCGTTAATGAATAATTTTCGTGAGTTGTGTGCACATATGCATTTATCATAAATCTCCCAAACAATCGCTTCGCTCGTGTTTGGTCATCGGATAACAATATTAACATATAACCTACATTAACTATTAACCTTTAGTCTTTCAGTAATAAATGTCATCTGCAAGTATAGAAGCCTATGTAAAAAAAATCACAGTAGTAAAGACGAAGATAAAATGGAAATAAACCTGAATCCAGTTACTGATAAGGAAGTGTTATGACTACTATTATAGCCAAGAGCAAAATTTGTTGTACTTAAATTGTCTGAAAATTAAAAAATACATTGTGAAGGATCCGAAAAATAGATGATTATTAAAAAAAAATTAAAAAATGAAAGAAACAAATTCCACATAAAAAGTAAACCATAAACAAAATCATCTACTTTGGATGAAGAACAGAGGCCTTCAATGGTAACCTCCCATATGGTTTTTAAGTTATTCGTTCAGTATAATTGTCAATGCTTACAGCGACTAGGCATCAGCAAAAACTTTGTTTTGTTACCGCTGTGATATGGCACAAAAATTGACGTTAGTTGCTAGTTATAATTAGGTTTCTATCATGGTCTTGTAATCTTATGCCAAAATTCTTTTTGATAATTCTGAGTAAAATGTATTCTCATACGCTTCCTACAAGCTGAAGTTTGATAATTCACAAAACAGCCTTTACAAAGGAATATATCAAATAAGACCTTGAAAGTTTAGCATCAGAAACATGTTTTGTAACAAAGCAGTAAAAATCAGTAAGCATAATATAATGAACACTCACTACAACCCTTTCACTGTTGATATAATGATAACTGGAAGCATTATCAGTCTGTAGATGTTACTCACCTTTTTGGTAGAGAGTCTAGCTTGCGTCCCTGAAGTGTCAGCTTTCTTAAATTACTAAGACTACCAAATACATCTGGTAGTTTGCCAGAAAAGTTGTTATAAGAAAGGTCAAGCTCTTCTAGTTGAGTCAGCTTTGAGAAACTGTAAATCATAAATAAGGGCAAAAACAAAAAATATCAAAGGTTCAAAGAAACAGTTTGGTATAGTGATTGTTGAAGGCAATACGTAGCAATAAATTGTACTCTATTCTAACAAGTATTGTCAATGAGAACAAAAATGCACACCTTCAACAATTGCAATTTTTCCCAAAAAAGTTTATTGGTAGTTAGCACCAGACAACTCTTTTCAAAATAATGATAATATTAACTGTTGACCTACATCCCAAGGATATTTACCCGAGTATTATTGATGCAAAAATGTGCATTATCAAAGTTTGTAATATTTACAGAAGACGGTTTATTGGTACTTAGCATCAGGCGAACCTTTGCACAATAATAACTCGAAATTCCCCTGTCATACAGCTCACGACCAAAGTGATATTGGAAAAAGGAAAGGGTACTGATGGTTGAGAAATTTAATATTAGCAGTAAAATGGCACTGCAGTGCAATATGATAACTGCAATGGTAGCTGTAATGTACTGGGTGTTATTATGTACAAGAAACAGCAATAATGAAAGGAAAAAATTATATGTTTATATCTCTCCCCCTCCCGCAATAGGAGAAATGCAATATTAGAAGTAAAATGCACTGATATTATTAGAATAACCAATATTATTAATGTAGTAATACAGTAGTAATAACAAACCAATGCACAATTTTGTTTACATTTCAAAACGTCATAGCTAACAATATCAAGCAGTTGTGATATTTATATAGATTTTTAGAAAATATATTTAACAAAACTATTTAGAAAAAATAATAACAGTAACATACCCCCCAACATCGGTCACTATATACTTCGATTTTGTAATATCGAATGTTTATTCTTATAATTAAATCTTATAAAATCGAATAACTATTCTTATAAATAAATCTTATAAAATCGAATAATTATTCTTATAATTAAATATTGTAATAATCTCATAAGAATCGTTAGAAAAAATATCATTGTCATTTCCTTTACTTTCACTGCTTTGGACATCAGTTGTGTAAGGTTTAGAAAATTTTCTACAAATGATAAAGACTTGGTAACATCTTTAAATAGGTTTATATGTGTTTTGTATCGTTATTATACTTAAACGACTCCATTGAAAAATGGTTAAACTCGTTGATGAGATTTTGGTACGAAGGTTTGCGACGTCCGTTGATGAATAATTTTTGTGAGTTGTTTGCACATACGCATTTATCATAAATCTCCCAAACAATCGCTTTGCTCGTGTTTGGTCGTGGGATAACAATATTAAAATATAACCTAGATTAACTATTAACCTTTAGTCTTTCAGTAATAAATGTCCTCTGCAAATATAGAAACCTTTGTAAAAAAATCACAGTAGTAAAGACGAAGACAAAATGAAAATACACCTGATTCCAGTTACTGATAAGGAAGTGTTATGACTACTATTATAGCCAAGAGCAAAATTTGTTGTACTTAAATTGTCTGAAAATTAAAAAATACATCGTGAAGGATCCGAAAATTAGATGATCAATAACAAAAAAATTAATAAAAGAAAGAAATAAATTCCACATAAAAAGTAAACCATAAACAAAATCATCTACTTTAGATAAAGAACAGAGGCCTTCAATGGTAACCTCCCATATAGTTTTTAAGTTATTCGTTCTTTATAATTGTCAATGCTTACAGCGACCAGGGATCAGCAAAAAAATTGTTTTTGTTACTTTTGTGATTTGGCACAAGAATTGACTTAAGTTGCTAGTTATAGTTAGGTTTCTATCAAGGTCTTGTAATCTTATGCCAAATTTCATTGTGATAATTCTGAGTAAAATATATTTCATACGCTTCCTACAAGCTGAAGTTTGATAATTCACAAAACAGCCCTTACAAAGGAATATATCAAGTAAGACCTTGAAAGGTTTGCATCAGAAACATGTTTTGTAACAAAGAAGTAAAAATCAGTAAGCATAATATAATGAACACTCACTACAACCCTTTCACTGTTGATATAATCACAGCTGGAAGCATTATCAGTCTGTAGATGTTACTCACCTTTCTGGTAGATGGTCTAGTTTGCATTCCTGAAGTGTCAGCTTTCTTAAATTACTTAGATCACCAAATACATCTGGTAGTCCGCCGGGAAAGGAAGTATTTGAAAGGTCAAGCTCTTCTAGCTGAGTCAGCTTCGAGAAGCTGTGAATCATGAATAAAGACAAAAAAAATTATCAAAGGTTCCAGGAAACAATTTGGTGTAGCGATTGTTGAAGGCAAAACGTTGCAATAAGTTGTACTCTATTCCAACAAGTATTGTCAATGCGAACAAAAATGCACACTATCAAAATTTGTCAATTTTCCCAAAAAAGTTTATTGGTAGTTAGCACCAGACAACTCTTTTCAAAATAATGATAATATTAACTGTTGACCTACATCCCAAGGATATATACCCGAGTATTATTGATGCAAAAATGTGCATTATCAAATTTTGCAATATTTACAGAAAACGGTTTATTGGTACTTAGCATCAGGCGAACCTTTTCACAATAATAACTCAAAATTCCCCTGTCATACAGCCCACGACCAAAGTGATATTGGAAAAAGGAAAGGGTACTGATGGTTGAGAAATGCAATATTAGCAGTAAAATGGCACTGCAGTGCAATAGGATAACTGCAATGGTAGATGTAATGTACTGAGTGTTATTATGTACAACAAACAGCAATAATGAAAGGAAAAGATTATATGTTTATATCTCTCCCTCTTGCGCAATAGAAGAAATGCAATATTAGAAGTAAAATGCACTGATCTTATTAGAATAACCAATATTATTAAGGTAGTAATACAGTAGTAATAACAAACCAATGCACAATTTTGTTTACATTTCAAAACGTCGTAGCTAACAATATCAAGCAGTTGTGATATTTATATAGATTTTTAGAAAATCTATTTAACAAAACTATTTAGAAAAAATAATAACGTACTGCCCAACATCGGTCACTATATACTTCGATCTTGTAATATCGAATGCTTATTCTTATAATTAAATCTTAAAAAATCGAATAATTATTCCTATAATTAAATCTTATAAAATGGAATAATTATTCTTATAATTAAATATTGTAATAATCTCATAAGAATCGTCAGAAAAAATATCATTGCCATTTCCTTTACTTTTACTGCTTTGGACATCAGTTGAAATACCCAAGTACTCCTAAAAGTCCACAATGTCAGTTACTTTGAAATCGGCAAAAAAGAAACGATTGCTTTTTTAGTACTTCTACGTTAATTATAGAAACCTTCGGCAATTCGCCAATGCTATAGACTGGTTAAATGTGCACAGCTTTTTTGTGTGAAATGCTCACGACTTAATGGTTCTATTGTCTGTCGCTCGGCGTTTCGTTTGCCGGTCTTAATTTTGATAAAAATAAGGCTTGTCAAGTTTTAATAACGATTTCAGGCCGAATTAATCTGTCTATTTATGTATAATCCAATCAGATGGGTAAGGTTTAGGAAATTTTCTACAAATGATAAAGATTTGGTAACAAATTTAAATAGATTTATATGTGTTTTGTATTGTTATTATACTTAAACGACTCCATTGAAACATGGTTAAATTCGTTGATGAGATTTCGGTACAAAGGTTTGCGATGTCCGTTAATGAATAATTTTCGTGAGTTGTGTGCACATATGCATTTATCATAAATCTCCCAAACAATCGCTTCGCTCGTGTTTGGTCATCGGATAACAATATTAACATATAACCTACATTAACTATTAACCTTTAGTCTTTCAGTAATAAATGTCATCTGCAAGTATAGAAGCCTATGTAAAAAAAATCACAGTAGTAAAGACGAAGATAAAATGGAAATAAACCTGAATCCAGTTACTGATAAGGAAGTGTTATGACTACTATTATAGCCAAGAGCAAAATTTGTTGTACTTAAATTGTCTGAAAATTAAAAAATACATTGTGAAGGATCCGAAAAATAGATGATTATTAAAAAAAAATTAAAAAATGAAAGAAACAAATTCCACATAAAAAGTAAACCATAAACAAAATCATCTACTTTGGATGAAGAACAGAGGCCTTCAATGGTAACCTCCCATATGGTTTTTAAGTTATTCGTTCAGTATAATTGTCAATGCTTACAGCGACTAGGCATCAGCAAAAACTTTGTTTTGTTACCGCTGTGATATGGCACAAAAATTGACGTTAGTTGCTAGTTATAATTAGGTTTCTATCATGGTCTTGTAATCTTATGCCAAAATTCTTTTTGATAATTATGAGTAAAATATATTCTCATACGCTTCCTACAAGCTGAAGTTTGATAATTCACAAAACAGCCTTTACAAAGGAATATATCAAATAAGACCTTGAAAGTTTAGCATCAGAAACATGTTTTGTAACAAAGCAGTAAAAATCAGTAAGCATAATATAATGAACACTCACTACAACCCTTTCACTGTTGATATAATGATAACTGGAAGCATTATCAGTCTGTAGAGGTTACTCACCTTTTTGGTAGAGAGTCTAGCTTGCGTCCCTGAAGTGTCAGCTTTCTTAAATTACTAAGACTACCAAATACATCTGGTAGTCCGCCGGGAAAGGAAGTATTTGAAAGGTCAAGCTCTTCTAGCTGAGTCAGCTTCGAGAAGCTGTGAATCATGAATAAAGACAAAAAAAATTATCAAAGGTTCCAGGAAACAATTTGGTGTAGCGATTGTTGAAGGCAAAACGTTGCAATAAGTTGTACTCTATTCCAACAAGTATTGTCAATGCGAACAAAAATGCACACTATCAAAATTTGTCAATTTTCCCAAAAAAAGTTTATTGGTAGTTAGCACCAGACAACTATTTTCAAAATAATAATAATATTAACTTTTTACCTATATCCCAAATATATATACCCAAGTATTATTGATGCAAAAATGTGCATTATCAAAGTTTGTAATTTTTACAGAAAACGGTTTATTGGTACTTAGCATCAGGTGAACCTAATCACAATAATAACTCAAAATTCCCCTGTGATACAGCCCACGACCAAAGTGATATTGGAAAAAGGAAAGGGTACTGATGGTTGAGAAATTTAATATTAGCACTAAAATGGCACTGCAGTGCAATATGATAACTGCAATGGTAGTTGTAATGTACTGGATGTTATTATGTACAAGAAACAACAATAATGAAAGTAAAAAATTATATGTTTATATATCTGCCCCCTCCTCGCAATAGGAAAAATGCAATATTAGAAGTAAAATGCACTGACATTATTAGAATAACCAATATTATTAATATAGTAATACATTAGTAACAACAAACGAATGCACAATTTTGTTTACATTTCAGAACGTCATAGCTAACAATATCAAGAAGTTGTGATATTTATATATAGATTTTTAGAAAATCTATTTAACAAAACTATTTAGAAAAAATAATAACAGTAACATACTGCCCAACATCGGTCACTATATACTTTGATCTTGTAATATCGAATGCATATTCTTATAATTGAATCATATAAAATCGAATAATTATTCTTATAATTAAATCTTATGAAATCGAATAATTATTGTTATAATTAAATATTGTAATAATCTCATAAGAATCGTCAGAAAACATATCATCGTCATTTCCTTTACTTTCACTGGTTTGGACATCAGTTGGAATACTAAAGTACTCCTAAAAGTCCAAAATGTCAGTTACTTTGAAATCGGCAAAAAAGAAAAGATTGCTTTTTCAGTACTTCTACGTTAATTATAGAAACCTTCGGCAAATCGACAATGCTATAAACTGGTTAAATGTGCACAGCTTTTTTTTCGTGAAACGCTCACGACTTAAGGGTTCTATTGTCTGTCGCTCGGTGCTTCATTTGCCGGTCTTAATTTTGATAAAAATAAGACTTGTCAAGTTTTAATAACGATTTCATGCCGAATTAATCTGTCTATTTATGAATAATCGGATCAGATGGGTAAGGTTTAGGAAATTTTCTACAAATGATAAAGACTTGGTAACATATTTAAATAGGTTTATATGTGCTTTGTATCGTTATTTTACTTAAACGACTCTATTAAAACATGGTTAAATTCGTTGATGAGATTTCGGTACAAAGGTTTGCGACGTCCGTTGATGAATAATTTTCGTGAGTTGTGTGCACATATGCATTTATCATAAATCTCCCAAACAATCGCTTCCCTCGTGTTTGGTCGTGGGATAATAATATTAACATATAACCTACATTAACTATTGAACTTTAGTCTTTCAGTAATACATGTAAATGTCATCTGCAAGTATAGAAGCCTTTGTAAAAAAATTAACAGTAGTAAAGACGAAGACAAAATGAAAATACACGTGAATCCAGTTACTGATAAGGAAATGTTATGACTACTATTATAGCCAAGAGCAAAATTGGTTGTAGTTAAATTGTCTGAAAATTAAAAATTACATCGTGACTTTTAATTTTCAGATGTAAACACGAATTTAGATGATAATAGCAAAATAGATAACGTAATTTGCTTGTTTTCACTGTACAATAACAAGGTAAAAATACAGTAGGCCCTCCGACAACATAACTACTCCATCCCAGGAACAGTTAAAGTATAGCATAAAATATATGTAAATTGGTTAAATCGTTTTTAATTTTTTTGGCCTTTGGCTTTTCATGAAATAAAAAACCTAATATTTTAATTTAATGACTGTATAGTAATTGAAGAGTGCTGTACGATGATACATTGCGCTTGGTTTGTATCAATCACTTTTCTTTTTCCCTTATCTCTTACCCCTTATGATTATGATAGTTTTACATGAATCACACACATTCAATGACAATTGATAGCATTTTTTTTCTACACAATAAGTTATGTTCCACAAAGCCAGTATAATGAAAAGCAGTTTTTGAGTCAAAAATAAAAAAACCTAAATTTTATGTTCATTATACATATTAGGAACAGTGTAAATTTGACTGTCTTTTTAACCATCATCAGGGTTTGAGGTTTGAATCAAAGATATCTTTTAATAAGACTGCACCTCCTCACCCTCAGCACCAGTCACTCATCATTAGGTATTCATGAATATTTGCGCAGCAACTCATTTTCTCATCTTAATTGACATTTAGTCATACCATGTTACAACGATTAGGAAATAAGAACTTATTTAAAAAATGATGAGTCAGCTTACTTTAATTTATCAGACAATCTCAAAGAGCTGACAACAACCTTAATTTTTGCATTATCAATCCAACTTATTTGAATTCCAAATTCACGAACATTTGAACCAAACAAAGTTTCTCTATAGTTAGCGTCCAACAGTTAGTAAAACTGTTTAGTGAGAAGTAACGTGGAGCTTATGACACAAACAGTCATAAAATTACTTTAGCTGTAAGAAACCAAATGTGACTTTGAAAAAAGAGCAATTGAGCCCATTGCTGCATTTTTGTTCACATAAAAAACCTTCTTTGTGAGCGCTATTTAAGCTTAAACTGAGATCGTAATAAAAATAACAATTATCACAAAGCATGAGATCATCGAAACATTTTCAATGATAGTTTTTGCACAGTTTAAAAAATTCAAATTGTATGTAGCAATTTTTTAAACTAATAAAAAAAATTTAATTTACATTTTAGGTCAGAATCTTTGTAGCAAAGGCAGCTATTAAACCAATTAGGAGTTTAACAGCAATTAATTACTGATCAGAATGCTTGTAAATTGTTTTATGATGTTTCAAGTTCTTGAAAAGTGAATACACCTATTAATCAATTGATGATAAGATTATAACAGGTAATCAACTCATATGATGAATAAATTCATGGAAGCATGGGTTTTCATGAAATCCATTCTGTGTATCCAATGATGGATACGCAGAACTGTTAAATCATTATTCTTAGTAGTTTACAGAACGATACTTTATATAAGTCTATCTACGGTGCTGTACAGTTTTTGGTAGTTTTTGCTAAATTTTCACACCTTCATTGGTTGGTTTGAATGTCTATAAGCTAATCTGAGAGCGGAGAGTCACTTACTTTCTCAGCTGTAATTGGTAATGTAAGTCTTTAACAACAAAAACTTTTAGATTTTTAGCAATATCTTGTAGAGGTGGAATGTAGTTGTGACATTCCAATCCAACAAGGAAGTCATTGCCAATCTCATCAAACAGTTCTTTGATGGTAAACCATCCATCACTCCACTCGAGCTTTTTAGAAACTCTGTATTTGATATAATAACCTAGAAACAATGAGAGGTAAAGTAATAAGTAATACACTTACGCCATACTAACTAACTGTACACTATAATATAGGATACCAACCTGTTTGCATCTGAAATTTTTTTCAATATAGAGCTTTTCAAGGCTTTTAAAATATTGAAGTTTACTTAAGAAAAAATAATTAGACTGACAAAAAATTTAATGAGATAAGAATTATAGATCTTTATTTGTAAACGATGCATTATTCAAATTTTGTATTTTTAAATTGTAAATTTAGAATTGTGGCTTAGTCGGCAAAAGGGCCAAAATATGTCCAATTATGTTCGGCATAATTAAGTTGGCACGACGAAAATGCTTCTACACTCTGTTTCAAATTGACAAGAGGTTTACACAAGACCATGGGGTAGAGGAGAATTTCAATTTTTAAGGTTTGTTACAAGTAATAAACAAAGATATTGACCGTCATACAAGATGTTGGAAATTATAAATTATTCATTTTAAGGCCACTTATATTTGAAAGACCCTTATATTTAACATTCTTGATCTTTTCAAACCCATAATAGCAAGTGATCAGTAGAAGATTGTCCACAAATCTGTATTACTAATGACTTGACAGCATTAATAAAAATAATGTGTTCATTGTTTCGCTTTGTATTAAATTTTTTTTTTTCAACTGCTAGACTTCACCGATTTCTCATTAAAACTTTAAGTGGAACACAATTATAGAAGTAGTTAGTAACTGTATCAGACAAATGGTAGTTCCTTCCTTAACTCAATCTAGATACTTTAATGTATGTGAAAAGGTTTTTGCGTATCTACGATATAATCTTGGCAATTTTTTTGGCTAAAATTGTGAGATTATTTGAATTACACTCGGTTTCTTTTTATTCAAGCAAGAATTGTATACATGTGTTTTAAAGTAGAACATGTAAATTTTTTGCAATGCTAGACATTGTTTGGGTGCTAATGTTGACTAGCTCAGCAGCGCAAAAGAGAAATTAAAGTCAGAAAACACTGTCAAAGGTATTGCACAGCTAGAAGAATATACATATAATGGTTTCAAGCCAAAAAACCATGTGTGCCTAAGGGAAAAGAACAATCACAGCAACAAATGGCGGAGAAAATGGCGCTAATGATTTTGTTTGAAAAATGGAATCATTTTGTTTCTGAATGGATCATAAATATGGTATGTTTGTGTCAATTGTTCTTGCATGTAAATTTGTAGCATTTTATAGATTGTTAGAACGAACTTTAAATTTGCCGATTTATAACAAACTATTTGATTGCAACATTGCGGTAACATGAACTCGGCTTACAATGCATCAAATGCACATAACTAAATTTCTACTACACACAAAAAATTTATAGCTTCAAACTGTAGCAAACATATCAATGAGTATATAAAGATTTTATCCATCCTTTTTAATATAGTTATAAGAAGAAAATGTGCCTTCAAATTTAAAACAAAGTAAAAAACTTGCAAGCTCAAACAAATTGCAACGCAGGCTATAAGTTCGTCGTAGGCTAATTGCAAACGAGGGACATATATTTACATGTACATATCTACAGCAAGGTGGAGGTAAGTTAGCAAGTCTCTTCCACCCAAAGGCTTAAAGTCGCTTCACCCAAAAAATATTACATAATGTAGACAGTATTTGTTTTGCACGTGAAATTTTTTTTCTCAATATTATTACAAGGTGTTTGAAAAATACAACATCACCTTTTAATTGAATGACACCTTTTAATGACATCACCTTTTAATGACACCTTTAATAATGCGCCTCGCTAAAAAAAGGGTTAAATATGGAGTTGCATTGTGTTCGATTAATGGTTTTACGGTAGTCTCAAGAGCAGCATTGACCTAATTTGACCTTGAGAAGGCTATTTCAGCAATTTCTGTGGTTTGTGTTCTGTCAATTCTGGCTCACAGCTTTTACAATTATTTGAACCTTTATACTTCTGAAGATATGATTTTCCGTAATATATAAATTTAGGAACTATGAAAAACTTTTAAAATGCCTTTTAAACTAATCTAAAAATGTACTAACGTTTGTTCGGATTAGGATCCTCTGCTCTACCTCCTTGTTGATCATGAAACTGTTCAACTCCATCGAAGCTGTCTGCCATTTTAGTCACTGCATCATCAATGATTTTCTGAGTAAAAAATTGTGATAAATATGCTAATAGGATTTATTGCATATTACCTTTGCATACAACCACCAAAAATAATAGTAATATGTTATATTATTAAACTAATCCAAGCTCAAAAACAAAATGTCGCACTATGATACAAATATATAGACATAAGAAATATATATATGTGTATGTAAATATGTATACATACAGGTATATGTATCTATGTATATATACAATCTGGGTAAGCCAAAATTTATGCGCAGGTGTTATTGCGCCCAGTGACCCAATCACTACTGGAAAACAGTTGTTCTTCCATCCTAGCATTTTTCAATCTCGTCTCCAAGAGGGAAATATTCCTCCCTGTTATTTATTTATATATATATATATATCTATATATATATATATATATATCTATATATATATATATATATATATATATATATATATATATACATATATATATATATACATTTTATATATATAAATATATATATATATATACATATATCTATATCTATATATATATATATATATATATATATATATGGATATATACATATATAAATATATATATATGTATATATACATATATCTATATATATATATGGATGTATACATATATATATATATCTATATATATGTGTATATACATACATATAATATATATATACATGTATATATATATATATACATATATATATATATATCTGGTGAAGATCGCCATCTATAATTGGCGATCTTCACCAGACATATATGTGGCTGAACGGAGGAAACCTAACGGCCAATACAGAGTCGCTAATCATGGCAGCGCAGAAGCGAGTGCTCCCATCAAGGCAACCCCAAACAAAAATCTATCACACTAGAGACGATCCTAGATGCAGACTGTGCAAAGATGCACCTGAGACCATCCAACACATCATCAGTGGATGCAAGCAGCTAGCAGGAAACGCATACACTGAGCGGCATGATCATGTCGCTGGTGTTGTGTATAGAAGGCTTTATGATGAGTATGGCCTTAATAAACCACAGCACTAATGGGAAGCTCCTGGTAAGGTCAATGAAAATGATCTCGCTAAGATCCTCTGAGACTTCTACATTCAGACCGACAAGCATGTCCTAGCAAACAAACCAAATATAGTGGTGGTGGACAAGGAGAACAAGAGGGCTACAATAATATATATATATATATATATCAGTACACAATGACTACAATATAGACAGCAAAGAAAAAGAAAAGGTAGAGAAATGTCTCCCTTTTGGAGAAGAGATTGAAAAATGTTGGGATGTAAGAACAACAGTAACCCCAGTAGTGATTGGGGCACTGGGCGCAATAACACCGGCACATAAAATGTGGCTTGCCCAAATACCAACAGCGATCAACTCAGGTGAGTTGCAGAAAAGTGCGCTATTGCGAACAGCTAAGATTGCGAGTGCTCAAACTCTCATGTCTTTGGTGGGAGACCCGAGTGAGAGCAGAAATTACCACCTATGCTTGTTAACTGAAGTGAGGAAACAGTTATATATGCATATATTTGTTTATATATATATAAATATATATATATGTATATATATATATATATATACATGTATATATATATAGATGTTGGAAGTTAAATTCTGCAGCAATGATAAACACCTCTGCTGAAGGGTTTACACAAGTTACAGAACACCTCATTTGTGGATGAGCACTTTTGCTATGTTAGCATTTATGAATATCTATACTAATGACATCATATAGACTAGAGGCTAGACCGTACTCATTTTGATCACTATTTGTGTTTGAACATCAGTTAGTGATTGATGTTTGAACATAAACCAAAAGCTGATGTTCAAACATACACATACATATATCTCAAGTTAGCCACAGTAAATAAATAAACTTGTTATATCTTTTTAATTCCTTTTTAATATATATATATTAAAAAGGAACTGCTAATAGCATGATATGGTTATCAACTATTTCTACGATGTTCCATTAGGAGTTTTAAAGAAAAAAAATCGTGAATTCTGGGAGTTGAAAAATAAATTTGTTACAAACGGAAAAAATGAATAAACTAATTGCTAATGATTTATTTGAGTTGTTAGTACTACTGATTTGTGGACAATTTTCTACTAATCACTCGCTACTGTTGGTTCATAAAGATCAAGACTGTCAAATAGTGGCAGTCAAATAGAAGGGTATTCAAATAGAAGTGGTGTTGAAATAAAAGTGGCATTTAATTAAAGGGTGTTGTTCTATTTTTCAAGCCTTTTCAATAGTATATAGTATATATAATATATTATATGTTATTGTAATAACATATATATGTATAATGTTCTGTATCATAATGGATATATTCATAAATATATATATAAATATTTATGTATATATATTTATAATTTTATATATTTATATAGATTGATTTATAAATATATATATACATATATATATAAATATATATATATATATATATATATTTATATATATATATATATATATATAGCCTATATATATATATAGATATATATATATAGCCTATATATATAGATATATAGAACCGGTGTCATTATGAACTAGTATAATTATTAACAAGTTCTAATAACTTAAATTCAATCAGAAAATAACCACCCTAAAAGGCTTTTCAAGAGAAGATAAACTCATATCATGGAGTGAGAATTATGAGACTGCCATTCAAAAGTTCAACTAAAATTTTTAATTTGTTGAATAAATGAACTTATTTGAAATTGATAAGGCAGAGCAAGCTACTCATTTGAACAAGAAACAATAAATTATAAAAAAAGCGTTGCTATAAAACCTTGTTATAGATAAAAACTTTGTTTTGACCAGAGTGAAACTACTAAACTTCATTCAATCTTTCTGGTAAAATATATCGCTTTGCTTCTAGCATGGATGGCCAAAATCTTCAGTATTTGGGACAATTGTTAAAATTGTTAGAACATTGCAAAGAACCATATAATAATGTAGCAGACAAGTGAAATACATTTTGAAATAGGCCACTGTGTATATATTTTACATCTGTCCACTTTTAAAGTCTTTAGTAGTTCGCTACACACTACAAGCCACACTTGTCTGCCACATGAAATCATGCCAATAAACATCCACAACGTTGTGCTTTGACTAAACTTTTTATCAACAAGAATTTTAAGTCTCAGCAAAATAACTCACGAGTCAAGAAGTACTAAGAACAGCTCTATGCCAATAATAAAACTATTTAAAGTTTAAGAGGTTCATCATTTGTTATAAGCTTTTTGTATTATTTAAAAACCCTTCAATGAATTTTTAGCAAAGGAGCTAATAACTGGCAACTGATGAAAAAATAAGCTGAAAGTATACAATTTAACAGCACTAACTCTCCATATTGCTGAATTAACCCTTTCTCTACCTTAAACGCTTTTATGCGCCTCCTATGATCGACTGCTGCAGACACATTTTTGTGACTTTCCCAGCAATCATGTAGTAACTTAAGTTTATTATTCATTGACAGCATAAGCCACAATCTTTAGGAGTTTCATGGTATTTACAGTGTTGTTCAAAAATTTCCACATAAAATTAGCCTAAAATATTGAGGCAATTTTACAATTTTGTTTGACACTTTCTAACATAAAAACAAACATGTTTTTCTTTCTGACGTTCAAACTAGTTAGTGTTATTATAACTTTTAAAAGTACCTCCCAATTTAGAAAACAGATAATTACTTATGTTGATGACATTAGAGCCGATCCAGATTTATATTTAGGTGATTACACAAATAATTAATGTAGCAGCACTAACTCTGATGGCGGTGAAAGTAATGGTTTAGTAAGATTAAAGAACATTGTAGAAGATCATTTTAGCTTTCTAGCGATTGTAGCTTCGCATCGTTTTAGCAATGCACAAAGTATAGAAACATTGAGTTTCTTGTGTAAAGCTTTTAGCATAAATGCATTTTAGCTAAAGTGATGAGTCCAAACATTTTGTAACTGTCAAGAACCTCTTGTTTTAATTTACTAGAAATAAAATAGATATGATAATGTGGCTTTAAGCTTGCATCAACCACCTAATAAACAAAGCTTGACTTATGCAAATGGACATTTATTCAAGCAAAAATAATCATGTTTGAGTTCAGAAAGACCAATTTGGTGTTATCCTTTAATGAATCAGGAGTTGAACAAAACAAGCCAAAAACATTCAACAAATTAAAACCTAATGTCTTTGAAATCAATTATGGCAAATTCCTGAAGCTCATGATTTGAAGGTTGGTAATTGTTATAAAAACTTCTCAAATTGAAGAGATTTACATCACAAATTGCTCTGAAGTTTAGCAAATTGAAGCCTGATATTTATATAGGTTTTAATTATCAGTGACAGGAATACTAGATTGTTACAAATATATTGAAAGATCAGTGCTGGCGCCAACTGTTGACGATGAATGCAAAAGTTGAATGTAGTTTAAAGACAATGAGGAATCCTTCCACATTGCATGGAATATGTGAAAACCGGCTGAAGTTGACCATTAAGCCTGTGCTGCTATTTAGAAACAAATATATTCAAATTTGTTATTTGCAGCTGTCCTTATCGGTTTGGCCATGTATTCACCACTAACAAAGCTTTATTCAAAAAAAGGTCTAAGCCTCATACACTAATGTTTCGGACATCAAATTTTTACCTCGGTTTTGACATAATCATGACACCCACGCTCAATCCAAGCATTAGGTGACATTTTACACATGTTTGTATCACAATATTTCTAGTAAATATAATACCATCTACTATCAATACCTTTCAGATTACACAGCTACATTGTTTCACCACTAATCGGCTAAATTAATGCTACGTATAATTGCAGTTAATCGTAA
Organism: Watersipora subatra; assembly: GCF_963576615.1. NCBI lineage: Eukaryota > Metazoa > Bryozoa > Gymnolaemata > Cheilostomatida > Watersiporidae > Watersipora > Watersipora subatra. The sequence goes on from NC_088713.1 coordinate 40,177,170, forward strand.
CCAAAAATTATATAAAGCAAAGTGGATGACTGACATGATTCTAAAAACATCCGTTGACAAGGTATAACAAGCTATTTGTAAGAAGTCTTTTTGAATCACAGAGATTTTATCATTGACCTCTGTTTACAGAGTTTACCTATATAATTGTTAGGTTGTAGTCAGAATCCCCTGGAGTCCAAAGCTACCCTTTCTATTACTAGATGTGTTGTATGGTGTCTGTATTAAATAATGATAGTAGTAGGTCACTCATCAATAATTATTTCAGTTTATTATATCATTTTAGAACAGCATTCATACCCATGCATCATATTTGGACTTTAATCGGCCAAATTTACTCTTGCAAAGATTCTATGTCTTTAAACCACTATTATAGGAATAGTGGTTAAGAGACATATACCACTATTAAATGGTGCTACTAAATGCAGTCAGTCATCAAAGTAACTAGTGTGTGTTATTTCTGAAGCTAACTGAATAATAACTTTGAAACCACATCTAGGTCAAAAGCGCTAGTGTATTCCAATTCATTAACAACTTTTAATGTCTACTCTTAATATTGTTTTGCTGATTTTCAATGGGAAATATTTGTGAAAGCAATAAAAGAAAAGTAAAAAAATAAATAAAAAGTTTGGTTTAAAATGAAATGCCAAAACCATTTAAAACAATAAAATAATTCTAAATAAAAATAATTAGGAAAAGTAATGATAATGTGTTTCAAATTCCTCTGTAAAATTGTCCATGATAAAATATTTGGAGAAAGTACAGTATGTTTAAACATGCATTTTTGGCTTAACCTGTATCGTGGCTTGCGGGGAGATTATCATACATCTAAAATTATTCGCTCCATTTATACATCTTGTTTTTACTGTGCTTATTATATAGGCATCCAGGATACTTTATATTTAGGTATTTATATCTAGCTCACAAAGATCTGGCTTATTTGTATTTTTGGTATTTGCTGGGAATATTTTTGTGAAGATATTAACCTGCAATGTGGTTTGCTGAGCTTTTATTTTACAGAAGCATTTAGTAGTTAAACTTTGAATAGCGTATATTTCACTACCCTTATTATATAATAAGTATGCTGGATGCCTATAATAGGCATCCAGCATACGTTATATTTTATGTCTAGCTCACATTAATCTGAATATTTGTGAACGCAATAAAAAAACAAAAGTAAAGTAGTTTGGTTTATAATGAAATACCAAAACAATTTAAAGCAATATAATAATTCTAAATAAAAAAATTTAAGAGAAGTAATGATAATGTGTTTCAAACTCGTGTATGAAATTGTCCATGATAAAATATTCGTTGGGAAGTATGTTTAAACATGCACTTTTGGCTTAAGCTGTAATGTGGCTTGCAGGGGGATTAACTTACATCTAAAATTAATAGCTCCATTTATACATCTTGTTTTTAATGCGCTTATTATAGGCATCCAGGACACTTTATATTTAGGTTTGGCTCAAATAGATCTGGCTTATTTGTATTTTTTGTATTTGTATGTAAATATTTTTTGAAGGTACATATTAACCTGCAATGTGGTTTGCTGAGCTTCTATTTTACATAAGCATTTAGTGGTTACATTTTGAATAGCGTATATTTCACTAGGCCTATTATATAACAAGTAAGCTCAATGCCTATAATAGGCATTGAGCTTACTTTATATTTTATATCTATGTCTAGTTCACATTAATCTTGTTCATAACAAATCTTTAATATATTATGTATTATAATTTGTCCAGACTAAAGTGATGGATCTATTACTTCTACCGCAATCAAAATTGAGCATAGAAAATTCGAAAAAGAAAAAACAATAGTAAAAAGGATACAATTAATTTGGCAGTTACACACTTTTTTCACATCTTTGATGGAAAAGCTAATTCTACACTTTTGCACAACCATTCTCAGAGAATTAACCATGTTTAGACAGAATGAGTGGCAATAATCAGTAAATATGAGCAATAATAAATATTTTAATGTTCTCAATCATAATGCTACACAATCAAACTGATACAACTATTTGTACAAAGTTGCATCTGTATCTAATAAAATTAGTAAATAAATAATAGTGATTAAGAATGCATCAAGCTTTGCTAAGTGCACGACAAAAGAATATGTATGAAAAAATATCAAAAATCTGTTTATCATTGTACAAGATACATTATACGTTTCCGTTCTTTCCTTCTCCTATCTACTTGTATCCTACTTGTAAACTTGGATTTGTCTTTTCTTTGCTGCTTGTTACAATTTAGCATACTCATGTGCATTAATTTTCGACTTAGTATCATGTATTGATTCATTTTTGCTTTTTGATAGCTTTTGTTTGACCTTCTTTGAACAAAAACTAGTTTACTGCTAATAGAAATTAAGTTCAATTCATTATTTTTAGTATAAGTGAGAGCAGCAGTTACCATTTTTTGAGAGTTATTATTTTCACAATTTACTTTCAACAGTAGTAACATAAAATAGTGCTAATGTAAATCAATACTTACTGATGTTGTATTTGGGTACTGCTTGAGCTTTGTGGTTTGTCTACAATTCACATAAAACTTCTAAAATTATAAAACATTTCAATGCAGTTTTGCATGCCTGCTTCATCTACAATCAAATAACTTCAACAAGTTTCAAAAGTAACCATGTCATACAGACTGTACACTGACATTTTTCAAACAATTGATAGATTGATTGATTGACTAGCTTGTTGAAGCTATCCATGTGATTGAGTTGGCTTACAAAGTGGAGCAGTAAAGTAGAGAAACAGATATGAATTGAATTTCTATAAAGATGAAAACTAGAGGAGCCAACAGTTAGAAAGTAGTTGCTGTTCTTATTCACATATAATTACCTAAAAAATTCTGATCATATTATATGCTGCCCATCAGATGATACTGATTTTGCAAATAAAGACATTTCAACTTGAGCTTCAAGTTTGAAAAGGACCCTTAACACTAATAATTAATGCTGCTTTTAATCTGAATATTGTGACCAATCTTATATTTTGATCAGTTAGTAAGATTGTTGCCTTTTTGCCATTTCCGTAATAGGTGTTTATCAGGCTTTTCATTAATGATTTTAGTATTGTTATAGTAATCAAATTTTGTTTGTACAATAAAAATCTCATAAATCGTTTTTAGTTAGGGCAGATAAGTCAAATATTTAGTTTCCCCAACTATAATAATGTTGGAAGAAGAATTTGATAATGCAACAAAATGAAATTAAAACAAGAGAACAGATCTTTAAAATCAGTAATTTTTGAGATTAAAACTGGTCTTTAGCGATAACCACATGGTAATGAAAATTTGGAAATTAGGTTTGGCCCTAAGTAATCATATTGATGTTTGCTCTATGCAACAATTTTATTCAAATCCCACGCTTGCAGGAAATATTATCGGAACTATTGACAACCATTAAATTAAACTATTACATGCAGAATGAGGAGGTGATATCCTGTTGTAACAGCATGGTTCCTGAACCTGCTGTTCTAAGGAGGCTTATCAATTTAACCCTTTTGCAGCCAACCATGTAAAAATTCGGGTATCTGCCGAGTGCCATCAATTTTACCGACAATTGCCGATATTGCTTCATGAAATGTAAACTGTATTTTTAAAATTTCAATCTTTATCTAGAACATTTTTGTTACATATTTTCTTTTGGCAACATTTTAACCAACAATGCTTTGCAAGAATTCATTGGATCTATACTTTGTGTGATGATAAAGCCAGGTGAAGCTATGCTCAATGCGAAGCTAAAACGATCCTTCACAACGTTCCTTATTCTTACAAAACTATTACTTTCACCACAGTCAGAGACAGTGCTAATGCTTTAATTATTTGTATAATCACATAAATCTGAAACTGAGTTGGCTATAATGTCATCAACAAATTTAATTACCTGTTTTCTGACTCATGCGCGGTGATTAATGAACTTACACAAAAATGTTCGTTTTAGATTAGAAATTATCAAACGAAAGTTTAAAATTGCTTCGTCATTTTAAGCTAGCTTTATAAACAAATACATGTATATGGACCACACTGTCAAGTTCATAAAAGTCTTAAAGGTTGCGAGTTGTGTTGTCAACAAATAATAAAATTAGGTAACTATGCAATTGATGGGAAAGTTGCAATAATGTGTCTATGGCAGTGGTCCCTAGAAAACGCAGAACTGCGTTTATAGCAGCAAAAGGGATAAGCCAGCAGGAGTTCACATTTTCTTATCAATTTTATATGGAAGCTCCTTGGCTAGCTTAGATGCTAAGCAGCTCTCTCAATTAAAGCTGTTATTGCTCCATTGAGGTCATTCAAATGAATTTAAGACCAATATTAGCCTAAAACATTTGTTACAATTTAATGTCATTTATGACTTGAAGACTAGCCCTGTCCAGAAATATAAGCATTTGAACTACACCAACTTTTGAAATGCTCAGATTCAAGCGGGTGATTTATTCATGTATAGCGAGCATATATAAAAGAGTCTGTAAATTCAATAAATCTACTCCATGTATTTCTTCTTTAACGGATCATCAGCACAACATTTTTATATAGGTAATAATAAATGTTTTCTATAATAAAACCCATGACCAGTGATATAGAAGATTCACGTCGTTAGGAGATTTACTTAATTACTAGGTGGCACATGCTGTGTGAACTAGTTTTATTGACAAAATATAACATTTTACCAATTTCTTTTAGGTCCATTGAAGAGGACTCAGAGCTTTTTGAGCCTTCAGGTGGTTAAAGATTGGGCCAGACAGCCTATAGTTAAAGCTGAAAAGCGTCAGCAGAAATATGCCGCAGAAGAAAAATGGAGAATAAAAGTTAATCTATCTGTAATTTTGCGTTTCTTATATGGATATATATATATCCATATATATATATATCCATATAAATCGGATATATATATATACATATATATATATATATAAATATATATACATATATATATACATGTATATATATAGCGATAGCAGACTGTATTAACTAGTGCTCCTCTTTATTCTAAGCTGTTCAAGTTGCTAAAGAAGAAGTGTTATACTTGAACAAATTTATTATAGTACCTTAGTATATCTCACAATGCTAACTAAATCCCGACTCTCTCTCAAATAAAAAATCAACTGTTTATGTAAGGAAGCAGAGAAAAAGTCAATGTATGTTTGATAGCCGCGAGTAGTTAATTAATTACTAAGTACAGTTAAATTGCATATAACATACATATAATATGCATTCCTGTATTAAGTTTGGTATGTGATACAGGGATGCATATAATATCCATTGATAATGAACAGAAATGCAAACAAGCAAAGCAGGGTTTTTGCAAATAGCAAAAATATTTTTTATGTTAAATATGGTTAGCTGTAACAGGTTTTAGTTGCATCCGTCATTACGACTACAAGTTTTAACAATACTGTGATTTCTATAATGTCTATACATAAGGCAAGCTTACAGCTTAGCATTTGTCATTTAATGTTTATCTTATAGGTACATTCATAACACAAATTTGTCTTCCTCACGTGCTAAATATTGAAGATCACTGACAGAGTCAAGATAAAAGATTACTTTCTTTATATGATCCTTTTGAATTGTATTTTTAGGCATTCAGTATGTTGAATTTGGTTAACTTGGCAATATGCCATCATTTTTACCATTTCGAACTAATGTTCTCCCATTCTGGCCTCCAGTTTGTAGCTAAATTATTCAGTTGGCTGACCAATCATTTGCCTCTGACATCCTTGCACTGAGTAATCAATTCACTTTAACAAAGCTTTTTTGAAAACAACAATAGAAATACTAATCAATAAAATTCTACGAAGTATTGATTGATTCATTTACTCTTTTAAAATATTCATAGTGAGGAATTTTTTAATGCAACAAAACGAGGCATGTGCATCAATTATCAATAGAAACACAAACAAAAAGCTTTGAACTGAAGAAAGTGGCAGGGTAATGTTTATATTTCAAATGATTAGTTGGGACGGTTTGTTCATTTACAATGTTGTAATTAGGTTGCCCTTCATTTGCCATAATAAGCAAAGATTGTTCAGTTCAATCAAGTTTTGTTAGGTTGGTCTTTACTATTGATTAATTTTGCTTTTAATTTTAATTTGTTAACCACTGCTCAAAATGTGCCATGTCCAAAATATGTGTTCATCTGGTCCACCATGGAATATGCACACACTTACTAATTAACACATTTTACCCTTCACAATGAAATATCTCTTACTTCATGTTGGATTAGTGTAGCCTTTTCTTACTACAAAAAGTGTAGTTGACCATTGCCAAAATATAGCCCGTAATTTGATATACCACAATGGTATTAGCAAAAGTTGATATGAAATGTGTGCATGTGTGTGCGTGTACGTGTGCGTGTGCGTCTGCGTGTGCGAGTGTGAGTGTGAGTGCGTGTGCGTGTGCGTGTGTGTGTATGTGTGTGCTTGTGTGTGTGTGTATGTATGTGCGTATGTGCATGAAATTGTGTGTGGGTGTGTACATGTGTACAAGTTAAGGTGTGTGCGTGTGCGTGTGTGTGTATGTTTGGGTGAATGCGTGAACGGTGTTTATTGTGCTATAATGAAATAATGCATAAAATACAAGAAAAAGCAAACATAATATTGTCAATAAGAACAGCCAAGGCTGTCTAAAAGCAGTGAAGTATACTAAAATAATGCCACTCCCTCCAGGTGGTAATAGGTCTGAAATGACTGTATTTTTACGCCCATACAACCTTTGTGTATGATCAAGTGTAACGTGTTGTAACATTAGTGGGCTTTGTATAAAGCATTTTTGATGGTGAATAGTTAATTATTATTAGCTAGTTTATTGGCTCTGTGTTGTAAAGAAACAAAAAACGATCAATTGAAAATATGTTTACAGTCAAATGCTGAGCTGAGTTTTGCTTTGCAACCTCATTATCTTTCAATGCAATATCTATGTAATATGCTAGACCCATTACAGCTACTGAATCTTTACAAATTGTAAATCATTAGACTCGCTGTGATTTTCTATTGAGTTGTAGTACTAGTGACAATCATTAATTAGGTTTTGAGAATAAAACTCTGCGACCTATAGTACTGGTGATAATTTTTCTGGCGCGAAACATGCTCAAATTATTATTCTGCTAGTAGCTTAAGAGGTCAAAGAAATGACCAAACTCATTCTGCCACGATTATAGAGCCTTTTTTACTGACACCAACTGATATAAAATTCATGCTGTTTAAATCAGTTTCAAAATGCGTTTTTCATGGACGTTGTGAAAAGATTATAACATCCTATTTTCACTTTTGTCAAACATTACATTTTATTAATTATTTAGATGTTTCAGCAAAAATAAATAATAACAAAGGTAAAAAAGCAATTGTGGGCTGTTATTTGACAGAATTTACAAAAGTTACAGAAACTTTTACTTGAGGATGAGATATCTAGCTATGTTTATTTTAAAAAATCAATGCTAGTAATATCAGGTTGACCACAGCTTGACTGTACGTGTTTTTGCCACTGCCAGAACAATTAAAATACCATGCTACTGAAATGACTACAAAAACTATGTTTGTACAACTCTGCTGGAACAGGTTGTCATTTGTCTTGCACCTGAGTGGTCTTGACATGCAAACAAGCAAGATTGGTACTGCTTTTTGTTGGTTACCCGGCATCACTTCCAATCAAGTAGCGAAAATATCGAATAAAGTACTGACACTTATATTTTAGCTGAAATTATGCAAAGGAGTAATGAAAGCATCCCTGTATCATTAAAATCACTATCTATATTCAATAGTAGCTCAAGAGTTAGGAATTTAAAAAAAAACTGTTTCATGATAAGAACATGAATCTTTGCAATTTAATAGTTGGACAAGCCTAGTCAGATAGTTTAGAATATTTTTTGTCAATTCCTTATTTTTTTACCAGTAACAAAATGGATAACCGGTTACTAGTAAAAACATTACAAATTCAGGTATAAACACTGACAGTACTCACTCAGTATTCCTGACTCAATGAGACATAAATGAAAGTGATTGATATCTTGCACCATAGGTAGAAATGTGCTCAGCAGGGGAAAGTAAAATATTTTTTGTTCCATAAATTTCTGACCTACAACAAAATGAAACAAAAAAGCTGAACTGTAACCTTGTTGATTCACTTTGTAGAAGTTGGCAAGCAATCTTTACAATAAACAAACATTGCTGAGAAAAATGGCAAGTGTTATACTGAGTTGGTTCTTACAGGTTAGTCATACACAGGATCGCAATAAACACCGCTGCACAAATACTGATCAATACTATTCTATAGAATATTGATTGCCTCGTTAAGTCATTCAATATATTCATAATGATTTTGCTATGCATTGAAGTGATGTATATTCATTGACATCAACAACAATGTGAATAAGCTGAGCTAGGCTTGCGCAAAAAGCTAGATGGTATTTTATGTTAAATATGGTTAGCTGTAACAGTTTTAGTTGCTTCAATTATTACAACTAGTACTACTACTACACGTATTGTTTGATTTCGATCATAGGTCTTGAATGAGACATTTATCAATGAAACAAATGACATGGCAGTAATTTGCTCTACGATTTGTAATGAAACTCTTCAAAATTTGTGGTAAATTAGTATAATATCTAGTTTCCTCAACTATAGCAAAATTATGAAGAAGTGTTTTGCTAAAAATGACCACATCCCTTGCTTTGACACAAAACAAAACATCATTTACAATCAACAAATTACGAAGTTCAATGGATCATTGTAAGGTGATTCTATATTTTAAGGTCTATCAAACCACTATCTAACGAATGCATCAACTTTATTCTAACATTTACTATTTTAAGCAATTTTATTGGCTCAACTTTATCATTAATAAACCAGAAATACCATAAATAAAACTAAATAGGTTCACCAGATTTTAAATCTTGAGTAAAAGCAAAGTGTTTTGGTTTGAGACAATTTTTACAACTGAATTGTTTATGAAGCTATGTTAGAGAAGCTAATTCTAAATGTCTGTAAAAGCTATTTAAAAGCTTATGAGCTATTATTAACATATGGGATCCAACAAAGCAGCTATTATTTTGTGAGAGGTTTCACCATTTATGTCTATAACTAGGAACACGAAAATGTATTACATAATAGCAGTACTTGAAGATGTTGCCCAATAGAGCAGTTAGAGCTGAGTACCCAGTTTACACTTTGAACAATACTTTTTCACCAAATATGAAACAGTTTGATGCAGCTGGGCATGCTGAAACTCTGAGATACATGTGTCACAATTATGTATTGGGCAAGCGGTACTTACAAAGTGTATTCAAGATCGTATCAAAGAGGCATTGAGCTGGGCAGCGGTACAGTATGTGCTGTGCCCCTATCGATGAAAATCTTCAGTGCCTTGCTGGTATGTTGCCGTATTTTTATAGCCAGTTTTGCCAAATCAACTATTTAAAGCTAGACTTAGCTCACACATGTCAAGCAAGGGCAAAAAAACATTTTCTATGATTGTTGGAGTGATGTTGATGCAATATTAAACCAACCCTCGCAAGCAGTGGCGGCAGTCCGCCAGCTCGGCAATAGTGATCTTTCCGAAATGCTTTGTGCATCAAGCAACTGTCAGCTTCTCTTCAACATTTACTAGTATCTCAGCAGTCTAGAGTTAAGTTTAAAGATTGACAGCTGTCCTGATACAGCCCAGATAATAAGTATATATTTAATTATTCCTAGATATCTAAAAGTAGTCAACTGAGGCAGTAGTTTTAGCAACTGTCTAACAAACAAAAAATTGAATCTTATTTTCAAACGTCGAAACATTGCTATAGACAGACACAGCTCTTATTATAGTGAAAAATACACTAACAATAGTCAGAACACCCTTAACAATAACTCGTAGATACACATAAAAATTGACAAAACAGAAGGTAAACACTGAGCTGAGACTTTAAAACCAAGTGGAATTAGTATGCATTCATGGAAGTAGCTGAAAAATGGTTGTAAATAAAGTATTATTAGTATTCTTTTACTTAAAATATACGGAAATTTGGTCGATCTTTGCTAAAAGAGGAAATATATTTTACCTGGAAGATTTGAACAACTCAGCTTCTTTCATGTAATGTTCATGATAATGCAGCATTTCTAAAGCAAACTGGTCTTCTCTGCCTGTTAAACATTTATCGAAGATGACTGACAGACTTGTAGTACAGTATTGGTTTATTTATGTGCTTATATTGCAATGTACTTTTTAGCTTTTCAGTATGTTTAATTTGGTTTATATTGGCTATACACCCCTCTTTTTAACAAATATTTTCTCTGTATGGCTTTGAGATTGTAGCTATTATTCACTTGGTCATCCATTCATTTACCTTTGACAAGCCATCTCTGAGTAATCGATTCATTTTAACAAAGCTTCAGTAAAAACCGCAGCAGTGAGACTGGTCAATAAAACTTTCAAGAATATTGATTGAGTCAGTACCGTCTTTGAATTTTACGTAATGATCATGCTATCTATATGCAATAAAGTGACGTGCATGCATTGATTATAAATAGCAATACAAGTAAGACGATTTGATGCTAAGAAAGTAACAGGTTAGTGTTATTCTTTCACGTGATTAGCTGAGTAAGTTTGGATATATTCATGTAAAATGTTGTAGTTGGATTGCACTGTATTTGCTAAGCTAAACAAATGGTTCTCAGTATAATTTAGTTTTAGTAGCTATGCCTTATCGATGAATGATCTTACTCCAAATTATACTTTGGTTACTGACCGTGAATATGGCCTTAAAATTACAACTGCTGCAATTGTTCTGCTTCCAAGAAAAAATTGTTAGGTCCATCATCAATAATTCAACTTGTTGTTGAATAATATTCTTCAACCTTCATGAAAAATTACTTAGATTCACTATTCCATTTCTTTTCCAATTGCATTGTTGAATGCCACCCACTTTATTGAAAGTTTACCAATATTAAAGATCATTTGAGTTATTAAAACGTCTATCATTCACTCATTTAGTTTAACATACATGTACATCACACTTACTTTAATTGTTAAGTACAAGCACTTTCCTAAGTTAGGAGCATAGTTTCTTTCTCAGTATGCCATTCAGTGCTGATATTTCTCGTACTCAATCTAAATTAAAAGTGATAAGAAATTGCATATTACAAACTAAATAGACAAAAAAGTTCAAATAGAAAATGAATGTAAAATACCGTTTTACTAACAAAAAACCCTGACTTAATGTGACATGTTTGAAACAATTGTCAGAGTTACCAAAAATGGAAAATTTGTTATTGTTAGTTTTTAGAGCAAGGCTTTATACCAACCGTAAAGTGAAATGATAAAGTAAGCTAATCAACCAATAATGGGTTATGTGTTGTGCTGCAATAAGTGAGTGGTAATTGCATATTTTGCAGTTATTAAACATACAATGTGGGAAAAAACTCTGCATAAGTCAACTTAGGTATTCGTTGGTATGTATACCAACCAATGTTATCACCCGAACTACCAATTAAAATCATCATGACAAAAGCTGGCGCTTGGTGGTAATAAGTGTACTGCATCTTTGGAACGACAATAAAACAGGGCTCTTAAGGTCTGTGCTTGTTTGCAGTGCTTTTGAAACGTTATTTAGTTTCATTGCCTTTTTCATTATTAAACAATCAGTTTTCTTTTCAACTTTGATGAAACAAACCAATCGTCAAGCAAAAGTTGTTTCAGTGACTAAACATAAAACTGTGATTGAAAATAACCATCAATGCAAAACTCTAGTAGACAATACATGTACATGTACCTTAGTACTCAAGACATTAATATAAAACTAAAATGAAAACTGAAACTTACCATGTGTACAGACAGAAGAGCAGACCATAGCAGATTCATCATGTGTTGCTGTACTACGAATAAGCATAAGAAGCACAGTTAGCATCTATTATATAGACATTAATGCTTTAGTAGTTCACCCATTATACTAGGAAAAGAATGGGAAAGCGCTTGTTACAATAATGGAAGACAAAGGATAGTCGACATACTTCAGTCAAACATATTCTTGAAATGATGCGTGTTGGCAAACGCCGAAGCCTTCGCACCGAAAGTAGTTAATCAATTACAGGCACTGCCCGGATCGATCCACCGGAGAAGGCATTAATAGCTTGCAAAAAATTTCAACTGCTAGGGAACCAGGCCCAATGAGAAACCACTTGTTCAAATAGTGCAATAAAGACAATATCAAAGTATTTAGGTTTGTAATATTAATAGAATAATTTGCACAGAGGTCTATGTTTTGAAACCCAAACAAAGGCGATGTACATTTCAGTGAACTAGAACAAAGGCTGTACATTGTACAGGAAGTCTAACCTAAAAAAGGAATACTTTAGTCAAAACAATAAAACTAAGGTTGTATATATTTTTTAATTAAGAAGGGTATATCAATATTATGTTTGGCAAAGTACAGGAAAAATACTTTGGTTTTTACGTTAACTATCAAAGATCTGTTTGAAGTTTGACACCGAATGAAGCCAAACCTGAGAAAATATTTTTGTTGACAAATCAGATATTTCTTTTTTAAAATGGCTACAGTTTTTTATTTTATTTGTAAGTTTGTAAATAAAACAGGATTTGAAAAAATGTCACATGTATTGTCCAGTGTAAACTAGATTAATTGTAAACTCTGCTAAATATTTTAATCACCTGGTTTTTTGATAGTTTTATTAAAATATCAAATTTAGGCATTACAGAGATTCAAATATAGAGTAAATTAAGTTTTGATGTGTTGGTTTATCTTTATTTTGGTCTTCTTGCTCTTGCATTGCTCTTACCCTGTTTAATAATACTTTAGATTTTAGGCTACCTAAAGTGAGACTTAACACATTCCAAGTTACTAGAGTTTAAAAAATTTTTTAATTTTTATTCAATTACCTTTAGAAAATAGCAGTTTTTAATTAAAGTAGCTTATAATTCAAGTTACTAACTCTCATGTATCAACCCTTCCATAATCAAACACCTGTCTGACAGATGTTTGGTCAGTTTTACTTGTATTATTTGAAACACTGCTTGATCAAAATGCAAATTCTTTTATTTCTCGATGCAGTTTGAATTTACACTTCTTGATCTTAAAAACATATACATGTATATTCTGCAGTTTTTTCCAAGAGGTTGTTTAAGCTTTGTAAAATGCTTGACATGACAAAACAATATTTGTTATCTATTGCAATACTAATATGTGTGTAGGTCACATTTATGTTTAGAATGACATAAATGCTTAATCTATCACCGAGTGCCAACCTTTTTTTTATATTTAATGCCAACCATATTTATATATATAATTTTTATAATTATTTATGTTTATTTTTTTATATTTATATAAAAATATATGCAAATATATTTTTATATAGATATTTGAAAAATAAATATATATTTATGTTTTTTTGCGCATATTCATATTTTTGCTAACCCAGCACATATGTCTGGCAAACTCCCAACATACCTAAAGAGTTATTAGCACAATTTTTACTTTTGATATGGCTGCGTGAAAGCTGCAGTAATTTGCATCACAATTGTGGTAGTTATAGAACTTAGTAGGCATATTAAAGCTGAGAGTTTTTCCATAAGCTTTTATTTTTATGTAGATAGCTTGCGAATATTTTACAGTTCAAGTATAAGTTTCTTGCCACTAATTGTTATTTTATTATAATAATGGATAAAATTTTAGAACATTCATTTGAGCCATAAATTTATGTGGCAACGTTGTTAGAAAGACAATTGCGCGTATTCACATGTTTGCTACAGTTTGCATAAACTATGAAAGCAGAGGTATGAGTTGCCATGCATTGCTAGAAGGTTTGTTTAAAATGCTTAAGATGCTTAACAAATGAGCAGTGCAAGATGGATACCTGACATGCCGTCTGATTATCTGCTCTCACTTGAATGCAGTCTGCAATAGAGTCATTAGTAAATAAATATTTGAAAACTACAACTTTTTTTGCAGATGAATTTTTTCTCACCTACCTTGTAAAATAGTTATAGCCTGAGTTTTGAATTTATGAGTTTTCTGAAGTGCTAAACTTTTATGCCAGTTATGAAGCTATGAATACATTCAACTTTATTGCATATGAGCTCATCATGCTAGCTGCAGTTTACAGCATGATTTTTCTGAGTGTGTGCAATAAGAAGCGCGTTACGAGCCTGTACGCACACAATTGGTAATGGATTAATGGACAGATAGAAGCAACAGCTACTACAAACAAAAAAACATTTATTGGGCTGCTAGATAGCCGACAAATGAAATAACTGAATTCTTTGATTATTTGGGTGCTTTAAAAAGGACATCACAGTTTCTTAACAACATGCCACCAGTATGTGAAAATACAGTATATTAGATAACAACAGTTTATCAAAAAATGTACAAAAACTGATGACACACAGAATAGACATTAAAGCATTCTAATGAAATTATAAAATAAGTTTGTGATTAAAATAATTGACTATGGTATAGCTCATAACAGGGCACGCAAATAAAAACTCTACATACTCTGCATTTATATCTACGTTCAGTTTGATGGCCAATTTTCTGATTAGCTAGCCTAGGCAATGCGCGGCAATGCTTACAAGTTTTAAACTCAGCTGTCCTACATTTCTGCAGAAGTTGGTACAAAAGGTGAGGGAAAATTTTTGTGGCAAGGTCCAGTGAATTAAAATGGTTGGTAATGATTTTTCTGTAAAATTCCAGAGCCGTAACTTCACATAGATTCTATAAACTTTGCCTGCAAAGTACACAAAAATATAAAATTATTGAAGAAAATATTTTTATAAAATTTCATGGTTCTATGAGCAGCACTATAACAATGCAAATATTGATTAATTTGTGAAATATTATAAACAAATATTTATATATACACATATATATATAAATTTGTTTCTATATTTACGTATATATATTAATTTCACAGTTTGTGTCTCTGTATTTTGTAATTTTTACTATAGCTATCAAAATCTTTTAAGTGAAAGATCGCATCCTGCTAGATTTGAACTCATCAATATTGCAACCTTGGGTTTCAGACCATGTAATTTGCCACAAAGCTACGCTGTTCTTGCAGTTTTTTGCTCTAATCATACACCATATACCCTTTTCTCAATTCAAATGAGATAATAATTAAAGCTCTGTGAACTCTATTAACTCCATGAAGCATGATAGTTTTCTTCCTCACCATACCAGGGCTAAGTTTTTCTTCCACCTTCCACAAGCTCAAGCAAGATTTCATTTAAAATTCAAATTTGACGATTGTACCTTCATTCATTGTCATCCGTTATGGTATGAACGGGTTTGCAAACAGACAAGCAATAAATTTCAGTTAATAGTTTACTAAAATGCATGCTAAAACTTTCATCAGGTACGTTTTAGAAAGCTAAAGAGATTCAAGTTAGATTCATGGTTCATGAACCCCGTCTATCTCAAAAATGAGCGCTCTGCACTTAGTACAATGTCATATTATATTTTCTTGCAAGTCATAACGCCAAAACGGAGCTGCTTTCAAAGTATTTCAAATCATAGTGATTCGAAATTTTCAATGTTCAAATACTTGACGCAAATAATTTTTACTGTTTTGACACAAATGGTGATTTGATTTGAATAGTTTAGGAAGTAAATTAATTTGAATTTCCTGGCTGATTTCAAGATTTGATCTGAAAAATAAATCTAATCACACCACTCTCAATAGTGAATGTTTTTGTGAGTGTGTATATGTGTGTAGAAGAAATCAACTTGAGCAGCTCTGTTAAGTTGTGGCAAAGGCGTGTATGTAGTCGTGGCGCGGGCATTTAATACTTTGATGCCATTTATTCCCTTACTAAAAATTAGCTGTGACTATTTCACTCTAACCCCACAGTCACTAGTCGGAACAAAAAAAACCATGTGCTGGTCCCATGCCGTGATAGAATGAATAGAATCTTATAGTATATAGTACTATATTCTATACAATACTATTCCGTGCAGCGGGCAAATTCATTATTCACATCGATGACAATGTTTATGAATATAAATATGAATTATTTTATTATAATTGGGTAAAAGCTGGCTAACGAATTAAATTAAAATTTTATCTATTATATTATTAAAATAATATTAAATAATTTATTTAAGAATTATTATGGTTAATGATTTTATTAAGAATAGCATAACAACATTCTACACAAGTAAGTATAATGTAATAATTATATTGCATACATAGTTTTAACATTACCATTTATGTATACATTATTACTACATTATATTAAGAATAATATTATATACAATGTATAACAAAATAATATAAATAATCATAATATACACACAGTCACTTACTTACTAAGTGAAGTCTAATACTTAAAACGACATTTTTTAAAGAGCACACTTTACACTGGAAAAAGTGTACCTGCACATTATGTAGTGTATATGGGTATATTTTCAGTGCAAAAATTGTTCGAGGCTCTGGTTACAGACTCAGCCATAGTTACTGACAATGCCAACATAAATTCAGATGATCTAGATGTACCTAAATCTGTCTCAAGTCACTTCTGATAGTGATAGTAATTTTCTGTGTGTTATACATATACATTACACTCTCATCTCATGTGTGTTACCGCACAATAATTACATAAATTTATTATTCTTTTTTTAATCAAATCAACGCTCTCGGTCACAATCAAGGTCACCTATCTAAGCCTCAGGATATCATTCTCAAAAATCATTCTCGACAGTCATAAGAATTCCCAAAATGCCAAATAGAGAACAGAAGACGCTAAATGTAAAATATGTTCTGTTTGGGTTCTTGTGTCTATGTCTGTGATTTATTTTATTTAAATCCTAGTCATATAATGTAATTGTGAGTATCTGAAGATAATCTGACAAGTTTTTTGTTTTCTTTGATACTAAGATCTAGCTTGTCACCATGGCCTTTTGAATCAAATCATCTCCAATCAGTGTTCGTATTCCAGAAATTAAACTAGGAAACTTCAGGCATGCTGATTGGGAGATGTTAGATTGTGAAACCTTGGCTTAAGAAAAACTTATGCCCTGTAATGCTATGTTTTAGATAGAATAATCATGTTTCAAGAACTATTAAGTTGCAAAAACTTGAAGAGAGGCCACTTGCTTGCAATGTGATGGCGTTGTGAAGGGTGGGCACACCAGAACAGGAAACTGGTCTCTTTATGTTAATCGCTCTCATCACAGTAAATCGTAAGCTTACATTAGTTCAACACCTTAAATCATAATATTAAATAATAATAAATAGTTTGCTTTTATACTGTGGCTCTATAATTTTTACACCTTGGTTTATGAATAAAACCACTCCAGGTCATAGTCTTGCAGCTAACCACATGAAAGCACACGGTCCCCCCATAACTCTTTACCAGAATCTGCTACTCATGTTGAAAAAACTATCCAGAGCAGGAAGTTAAACTGGAAATTTTACAATACAAAATCACTCATTTTCATATACATGTATGGGACTCTAAACAGATAAGTGAATGTATTGTGTGAGCAATCGCAAGGTAATTAAAAACTTTATTTCAGGAAAGCAAAGTATTATGAACATTTAAAAGAGAAAACACATTTCATCTTCCACACATAAAAACCTAAACTCGCATCTTTCTTCGCCCTTGTTAATATGTAAAAGGCAAATGATTCAGAACAGCAAGGGATAAGGAAGGCCATTAAAGTGTTATTTATTGACTGTCTGCTGCCAGTATCCTTATTGAAGAGGTTTGTTTTCAAAAAATCGTTGATGTCTGGTGTGGTTCTAAATATTTACACAGAAGCAGGTTTGTTCATAATCACAAAAGCACTATTTGTGACCAGGTACTGGACAGTGTATTCACATGCAGCATTTCGAAAGAGACCTAATTCCTAAATACTTGCTTAAGACATGCATTTGCATAAACAGTATTTATGTCCTTTAGTCATGACACTCTTTGGAAAAAAATTCATTCACACACTAAGAAAAAATATAGAACCTGGTTTCGAATAGAACTATTGTCAATCTTTAGGATAATCAAGACCTGTCAACTTGTCTTGAAGAGACTCAGAACCAGCCCATCATCCATACATTTAGGGAAAATACCCTGTTGCAGAATTTTGTCAAAATCCTGAAGTCCTTTTGCCAGGCAACCAAAGTGATCTAAGGAATAAAGGTTTGTGCAGTTATTTGTGTTTTATAAGTTTAATAAATCAGTCTCTGGCTCTCATTGAGAATTACTCTTAAAAATACATTGACTCGTTAACTACTGGTCTTTCATATGAAGGTATTATATTGTCATTTTGTTATATTTTTGACCATCTATTCCTATAACTATAATCTCTAACCTTACAAGTTGTGACTCTCTCCTATGTACTACCATGCGTAATGCAACTACACAGACATTTACAGAGGGTGGCCATTGGTGCTTTACGCCCCTTAGCTACAACACTGAGTGACTCTTTGAAGAAGTGATTTGTCGAGGTGTTTTCACTAATAAGCCCATCACCTGTAGATAAAAGTGTAAGTGATAATGTATCATAGTAAACAGAAATTCAATATTTGGATTAATTAAAAATGATGATTCTTGAAAATTATTTTTTATGATTCGCTCTTTGCCTTAAATGCTATGATGATCATATATAGTTTGGTTATATTCATTCAGATCACTCTTAAGCGGTGGCTTTAATTTCACCACATGGTCACTGGGTACAAGCATTCCAGATGTTAACCATGCGGCTAAGCATATACTAGCACAAGGTGCCCCCAAAACACTTCACTTTAGACTCGGCTACTTAGGCTGAGAAGCTGCATATAGCAGAGAATTGAAAATTCAACTTCATGACTTATGACCTCTAGACGACTTAATCACCAACATTGGTATAATGTGTTCTCAAAGTTGTGTATTACAGGAACTCTTCGGCAACTTTGTATATTTGTTAGCGACTGTTCTTGTCAGAAACTGGGGCTCGGAGAGTGTTGAGCATAACTGCAAACCTGATGAAGTAGTTGCCATAAAAAAAATTGAGAGGAAATGTAGCCTGATCTACATTTAACATGTATACATGAATCCTACATGTAACATTTCTGTGCCCAAACTGTGATATGACACTCGCCACCAAAATGGTTCTAGCTCAGGCATGGGCAAACTACGGCACAGGGGACACATGCGGCTTGTTAAACTTTTTTGATCCGGCCCGTCGAACTTGAAGAAATTAAATAAATAAACTTTGTCAAACCAAAACTGTCACGAACAACTTTTATCGTATTTACTAGGTAAATCAAACACGCTGATTCTGATTTTACTCAAAGTAAATATTAGTCTACTACACCCATCTCTATTATTCTAAATCGGACTTGTAATTCTAAATGGGCGGAGCTTGTAATGCCGGTTGTGTTGTTTTCAAAACGGATATTGAAACGCTTTAAAAAAGCCTAAATGACTTTGAAGGTTAGTGGCCTAATCTTTATGGCCTAAAACTTGTTTCACCACCAAACTGCCATTGAGGAGTCAAGTACTAAGGCCAGTTTTATGCTTTTATTCAAACTAGCAAAGGCCAGCAAGCCTCTGTCTGAAAGCGAGTTTTTAAAAGAATGTATGGTGGAGACAGCAAGTGTCTTGTACCCAGAGAGCAAAGACAAATTTGAAAAAATCTGTTTATCGCACAGGAAAGTGACTCGCCGTGTGGAACTAATACATGAAGATATTACCAGCAACTTAAACAAAAAGGCGGAGTCATTCACGTTATATTAATTAGCAGTGAATGAAAGCAACGATGTCAAAGACACTGCTCAGCTCCTCATTTTTATCCGAGGGATTAATGACACTTTTGAAATGACGACGGAGTTTTTGAAAATGGAGACTCTGAAAGGACAAACACGAGGAGAAGACTAGTATAACCGGGTGTCTGCTGTCATCGAAAAAATGAGGCTCCCTTAGAGTAAACCTAACAACGTCACCACAGATGGATCTCCGAATTTAACGGGGAAAAACGTTGGCCTGCTGAGGATAATCCAGAATAGAGTCAAAGATGAAAATCCTGACCAGGATGTTATTTTTCTCCCCTGCATCATCCACCAGGAATCTCTATGTAAATCGGTATCACAGCTGAATCGTGTTGTGAGTCATGTCGTGAAACTCGTCAACTTGATTCGCGCAAAGCAACTTCAGCACCATCACTTCCTTAAGTTTTTGGAGGAAACTGATGCGGATCACCAGGACCTGCTTTATCACTCCCGAGTCTGCTGGTTATGTTTGGGCAAAGTGTTTCAACGAGTGTGGGAGCTCAAAGAGGAGATTGGTGCATTTTTGGAGTCACAGAGAAAGGCTGATGAATTTCTTGAGCTGAGCAACAAGAGCTGGCTGTGTGACTTTGCGTTTGCTGCGGACGTATTTTCACACATTAATGAGCTCAACATGAAACTACAGGAGAAGGATCAGTTTGTGCAGGACATGTACACAAACGTGAAAGCCTTCAAATCCAAGCTGGTTTTATTCTTCAGGCAAATTTTAAATAAGTCGTTCACACATTTTCCCACACTAGCCACGCTGAAAAAGGCCGGCGCAAAAGTGAAGAAATACTGCGAGTCACTAAATGCGCTGCACGGAGAACTCTGCCATCGGTTTCCTGATTTTGAAAAAAATTGGCAAGTC